>NC_087476.1:58071575-58380958 GCF_036417665.1 Passer domesticus
CCGAAAGGAAAGCCTAGATACATCTACACTGATCATCTTGTGTGACTGTTGTTCTTTTTTGGTGCTTACATTTTCAGATTACATGGATAAAGCCAGTACCGAGTTAAACATATCAATAAACAAAGGAATTTCATTGAAATACTATTTTTACTAACCACCTATCACTCCCCTCAGTTACAGAGCACTGTACTTCCAGAACAGCTGATTATTTACTACATCGGTTACCATGAGGAAAAACTGAAGTTATTAGTGTACAGCTAATTACTTGTAGACTAAGATTTGAGGACTTGAATTTATTAGAACTGACTAAATTATTTACCACACGTATCTTGCATTGGCTAGGAATTGTTCTTTTGAGGGCTGGTTGGTCATGGTACTTACTAGCTCGTACCACAGGGATACTTGTTACAGTCAGCACACCCCCTGTGATAGGACCCCTATCTATCTAGTAAAATCCGACTGAAAAATAATGTTGTACATATTTAAGACGCCGAGGTGTAGCAAAGCCCATATTTATTTAATATAGCTTGTAAAGTATTGTAAATATGGATAGAAAGTAAATCTGTGGGCGCGCATCTAGATTTGTTTAAACGGCTTTAGGAGAATGTTTAACTCGCATCTCATGCAACCAGTGGAATCGGGAGGGAGGGGAAAACAACCAACCAACCAGAAAAAAAGGGACTTCTACTAGTATTGTAACTTCTCCCAGGGACCATTTCATACTATTTTTAATAAACGTTGAGTATGCAAAACCTTTGGGTGCTTTTCATTGCGGGGGGCCGGAAGAAGAAAGCTACTGGCTTCTGCCTGATGTTGGGGGGTGATTTGGATGCAGCTTTTTTTCTCGCAAAGAAAAAGCGGAAGCGAAAGCCGGGGAGCGGCGGGGCGGGGAGCGGGGGCGGGCGGTGCTCCATCCCCGCCCGCCCCCCGGCCTCGCTGCCGCGCTGCCCCGTGCCCGCGGAGCGCCGCGGCTGCCGGAGCGCGGAGCGCGATGCGGAGCGCGGCGCTGCGGCGCTGCCTGGCCCCGCCGCTGCCCCCGCCGCGCCGCGGGCTGAGCGCGCCGCTGCCCCGGGGCCCAGCCGCGGCCGCGGCCGCCCGGTAAGAGGCGCACGTGGGGAGGCAGCGCCGGCTGATGCAACCGGGGGGTGCCGTGGTGTGGGCGCCGAGGGAGGAGGGGAGAGGGGGAGTTGGGCGATGCGCCCTCGCTGGGAGCGGCGGGTTGGTTTTTGAGGTGGGATTTTTGGGGGAACCTCGTGGTAAAACTGCCCCGTTCCCCCAGAACTGCTGGCGGGATTTGCTGCGCGTTTCGGTTTTGGGGGCGTTTTGGGAGCGGGCAGAGCTGCCGTCGTGCGGCGGGGGCTCAGGTGAGGCGGTGCGCGGATGTGTGCCTGGGAAAACGTGTCCCTGCTCCCTCCCCGTCCCGATTCAGCCCTGGATGGGATAGTTTACAATGGCATTGAATTGAACTGGTCATTGGCTTCTGCAAGGGTAGGAGCTGTCAGAAATCCACTCCAGGCTGTTCTCCTCTGTTTGTCTTCCTTGCTGTGGGGGACAGACAGACATATTTCCTCTTTGTCTAGCTGGGTAAGTATCACCTGCACATGCAAAAAGTAATGGAGGAGAGCTGGCTGCCACTTACCCAGAATTTTTTTCCAGAAAGCATTCCCAGTGCTTGGCTGTCACTAGTTTTTCCAAGAAGCAGTGTGGCAAACAGAGCTGCCTTGTCTCCCTTCTGCCAGTGGTTTTGAAAGGCATCCATGAGAGTGGCTGTTCTGCTGCTCCAGGGGTTGGTGTAGCCCGTGTTAAGCCATGGCAGCCGGAGCTGTAAAGTCCTGTGCATCTGTCACTGCCCTGGCCAGGGGTATGGAGATGAAGGATGCACCTCACCCAAGAGGGGATCAGACAGCTCAGGGTGGTGGTTCCCTGCTATGCTTCCCGTGGTGGGGCTGGACAAGCTTTCTCATGAATTTGCACAGCCTAGCTATAAAGTTTTGGGCATGTCAGAGCAATGGCCCACATACCTATTAAAAAAAAAAAAAAAGCCTTTTAAGGTTTTCTGTACCTACCTGCTGAGCACCAGCACTCACAGTTTACATCCAACCATAATTTTGGAGATTGAAAATTACATGCACAAGCATTTCTGTTACATTGTTGACTAACATTGGTTTCTGCCCACTAATGTTAGGAGAATTTATTTTGTTAAAGATTTACTTGTTATTGTGTTGCAGCAAAGTCACCGACAATGCAAAGAATTCCTTGGCCTCTCTTAAGAGAGAAAACCCTCGCCTTGAGCCAACGCTTGCCATTATTCAGGTAAAGTATGTCTGTGCACTCACTGGCTGTGAGAGGTCTCCTTTGGTATTGTTACTTGTCTGAAACTTCAGAAGCACACCATGGAGAAAGTAATTTTAATCCTTTTTTCCCATAAAGAATATTGTCTGCTTTATTATAAAGTAAAGAAGTAGGATGAGGTAGCTCCACCAGATGGCAGATTGCCCTTCTTCAGGCCTGAAACAGTCACAGCAAACTTCAGACTGGGAAGGCTTTGCAAAGGAAAGGAAGGGAACAGTTTTATCCTTCTTCCTTTTGCCAATGTAGTCCCTCATTTTAAGTGTGGATCACTTTTTCTCACAGCTTGTCTAGGTTGATTAACTTAATAGTTGAATTAAAGTAGTGTTCTCAAACCTTTATTTAGCTTGAAGCTTGTTTTGCAATCCTGAGCAAAGTCCTTATGTTCCTGAAAACGTGGGCCTCTCTTCACTTCTCACCCCTGAAATAACAATGCCAGGATTAATGAAAGACCCTGTTGCTTCCTGTCAGCCATGTTACCTTTGGGTAGCTACAGCTTATCAATGTCTTCCTGCTCTTCTAAGGAGAGGAAAACCACACTAAAAAGTCTCAGTCAGCTCAGAAGGGTCTGTGTGAACTAAGTGTAAAGTGTCAGCATCCTGTAGATGTAGCAGCACTTTCTGATGTGAAGGAGTCTTGCAGTAATTGAGAACCATTGTTTCACTAATGCTGCAAAGAGCTTTCCATCCACAGATGGTGCCGTTTTTGATAGTCAAAATCAGGGATGAGGATTGCTATCCTTGCAAAGCTGAAAGATGTTCATCCTTAGATCTCTTAAGGTTTGAAAGCCACAGAACTAGGAACATTTATCATTCAGAGGGGACCCAATGCTATGCTAGCAAAAATGTAATTGTCCTGTTTCCTAGGATGGTGGTATTGGTTTTGAGTGAGCACACACTGAAACTCTGACCCAGTAGGTTTTAAGTTTGAAACAAAACTGTAAGTATTTTTAAAGTACTGATAGTGAATCTAAGTAATGCAGCAACAGCTTTATTTCAGAAGACCTTCTAGTGAGGCTATCTGAACAGTCTCTCTCATCTCTCACCCTCCCTGATCACTGCATTTTCACAGAGCCCTCTAAGCTAAAGCTTAAGGACTGATAGGAAAGCAGTGTCCTGTTTTTTCTCACTCCTGTTAGTCTCCATCCAGTTGCACCATGATCTGGACTAGGATGGGGATCTCTTCCTGCCCAAGGGGTCTAAAGAGGCTTCCTTTCAACCACATTTGTCTCCTGGATCTGGTTTTCTGCATGGCCACATGCATGTTTTATGCTGGCACAATGGAAGGGATGTCCCTCTTGTCCCTGTTTGCCCCACTTGATCTGCCTCATGAGGTGGCTGTAGGAACATGGAGATCCTTCTAAAATTCACCCAAGCTGTTCTCCAGCTTTCCAATCATCTAGCTCTGGTCTGGTGGTGAAGACTGAAGCCCATTTTAAATGTATATTTGTTGGTGCAAAGAAAACTTGCTTTGTTCTACAGGTGTTCTTGTGATACACTGCTCTACCAGTAATGTGGGCAGAGCCTTAAGATTTGTGCTGCTCCCCATGTGCCACATCTGCCCAGAGGAGCAGGGGGAGGACAGGGAAGTTAGCTCCTGTACTCGTGAGTGATGGCAGTCGGCATGACAGGGCACCACCTCTTCTGCAGGGCTGGGAATGAGGAGTTGCAGACTGAACCTGCAGTGTAATGATTTTAGGAGTGTCCCTTTCCTCTTGAGTCAACTGAATCTGAATTAATGCCAAAATTGATACTTGTGTTGCTTATTATCCATGTTGAACCTCTGTTGGAGCTGTGCAACAGCAAAAAATGATTGGTGGGTGCTTCTTAATTTTTTTGATGCTAAAAAGTAAAATAGAGCATCAGGATCCTGCTTAGCAGTGGAGCTGTTGCCCTGCAAAGCTCAGCAAAGCACCACTGGCTCCCCTGCAGCTTCTGTCCTGCCCTTGCACTCTGCCAGCCCACATGCTGAGCTCTGGCCTCACCTGTGCTGCTCAGTGGGTTTTGATAGGAACTGGTTTAGGGCAGGGACTTTCTGCACTCACACAAGGTCAGTGTTCACCTGCCAGTGCTGCAGCAGCAGGGACATTGCAGGGGACAGTGTGGTACCACCTGTTGCTCCCTCCCAGTTAAACTTCTTGAGCAGTCAGTGTGGGGGCACAGTCCCACATTTACTGTCACAAGGGAGGCAGCTGCTGAGCTGTCCCTAGACCTGTCTTTTTCCTTGGCACAGTGGGAGCACTGCACAGTGTCCTCAGTGCAGCAACTTCTGTGCTGCCCCTCACTACGAGCTGCCACGTTTGGGGAGTGGGATGCTCATAGTGCAGTGCCAGGAATGCTGGCAGTGCAGGGAGGGAGCTGGGGATAGAGGGCAAGCTGTCCTTCCCTAACAGGAATTGTGCTTCTCCATGAAGCCTGTGCTTTATAATGCTCTTTTATTCACTGTCAGCAGTCTTGAACTATTTGAAATTAACAGGGATGGCCTTCTGCTTCTTTCTTAGATTTGTTTCTTATTAGTTTAAATACCTTTAGACACAGACATTGTCACTATGTTTCTTGCATAGACATGTGCATTACTGTACTCAATTTAAAAATGTATTATTTTAAAACTCAGTTACTGTTTTGTTCCCCAAGGCACATAATGACCAGTTGATTCAAGAAGCAAACAAGAACTTTGCCAAAGAGGTAAGCTTTAGCTGATACATGCGTTAATAATCGTGAGCTACTTGCCTTTGGTAATTATAAGTATTTTCTTTCAACAGATTGGTCTACGTGTTATTCACATCTGTCTTCCTGAAGGTAGCACCAAAGATGAGGTAACTGAAGTACCTGAGTCTTCCTTTTCCATTTTTGTCATAAACTCCTATTTGTTACTGACATTCATTATTATCTTGACTGACCTCTAGTAACTCAAATTAGGCTTAGGCTTGCCTTGGTTTAAATAGCAAATATTATCCCCTTACTGGCAAGAGTGAGAACAAAGAGAATTAATGGGCATATCTGCTGTTCCCTGGCAAGCTGGGGCAGAATCAATAGAGTAATACTTTGGTTTTGTGCTTGGTGTTTAACCCCATACAAGCTCAGGTATCCTGTCTCTTGCAGTTGCTCTTGTGACTGAACCTGATTATTGCCCAGATTATTCAGGGAAATTAAAGATTACATGATTATATGGAGAAGGGAGGGAGGAAGGAGAGGAGGATGTTGCATTTGTCTATTGATCTTTTAATGTTTCAATTATGTATTAAAAATCAAACATCCCCCCAAAATCACTAGAGGCCTGAATTCTTTACCTTGTTGAAGGTGCAGCACTTAATATCAATTATGTTTTAAATATAGAAAACCACGTGAAAGTTAAACCAGTGAAGGAATGTATAGTAGAAGATGACACTGTTATCAGCTGGCCTCCTTGTGCTTGGCAAGTTTGATAATCCTGCAGGCTTGTGAGTTCTGTGTACTGTTTTGGTTTTTTTGGTACACTTTGTTCTTAAAATGTTACTGCCTTGCACTGTAATCTCAAGAACTGCTTCCAGATACATTGAAAGGAACGTACTGTGAAGCTTTGTAGATTATGGATAGTCAGCTACCCATTTAAGAAGAGTGGGCCTTTGAAATGAAAAACAAATACACTCTGTTGTGGGTAAATGCATTTTATCTGTTGAGAAACACAGCAGAAAATAGGTAAAATACAGTGACTTTGCAACAGTAGTTGCAGTTAGTTTACTAGAAGTAGCATCTTAGAAGTGGATTTAAAGAGAAAGTTGGAGTATTTCTGGTATTTAAAGGAAGTTACTTCCTATAAAATTCATCATGGTTTGCTTACTGTATTGCTTACTCACTATGACAGTTTTTTTTAATCTACTGAAATCCACATCTCAGTTGTGTTCCTTGGTGTGGGAAGGTGGGAGGGATTTCAATACCATGCACACTGGAGTTTTGCCATAACTTCCTGTGCATAATAAAGGCAAGTTAATACTGTACTACTTTACCCTCCTTGAGTTATAAGTAATTTAAATGCCGTGATGATGGAAAGCTGAATTAAAGTAAGATGCCATTAAAATGGAAAACTGAATTACTTTCCCAGGAGGCAAAAATACAGCTTGAAGCTTTAATTGCTCTGTAGGCCCTCAGCATTTTGTAACATATGAAAGGGGGGTTTTTTAAGAAAAATGCAGATGTTTTCATGTCCATATGCATTCATCCTTTCTAGTGCAATGGATACAAGGTCTGTTGCTCTTAAGTACCATAGGACCTTAAGAGATATGCCTGGTTTTGTCTCAGGAGTCAGGAAACTAAAGATGCATTTTTGTACCAGTGGCATGCTTGTGTAATCTGTGTTTAGCATGAAAGTAGGGTGTTCTCTTGGTTCAGAGTTGCTGCTAATCTAACTCCTACCTAATTCCCCCAGCTTAATGTTGATTGCTTATCAAGTGTTTGGGTAATAGAGTTCACAATTACAATGAATACTTTACAAGAAAAGCATTTTAAAAGGGCATGGTATTAGTTAAGGGGAAAAAAACCAAAACAACTTATAATCCTTTTCTGTTGGATGTTAATCTAATTCTATTATAAAGCTTTGTGATGCTTGCACACGGGTTTTATATATAAAATGGGAAGACATGCTTGCATGACATTTCTCACCTAAAAAAACATGTTTGACATGTTTTGTTCCTTTGTGTTCTTCCTGGTCGCAGCTGAATAGCGTGAATCAGCATTGTATTTTAGAGAGGAAGAAATCAAGGGTAGGTGGTACAGTCTCAGATGTCAGATATGACCAATTATAAACCACTTGAACTTGCATCTGGTTCAGTACTTGAACTTCATAAACTTCTCTGTGGTGCCTTTTCAATGTAACAGTTCTTCACAAGGCAATTGCCAGCTCTTAGGATCAGGCTGTTTTGAGAAGGAAAATTGGTAACCATATATGCTGGTTTAATAAAATGAGTTTTTTTCTTGTATAATTGTTCTTTCAAGTGTTACAACTTTTTGTCCCTCTGGGACGTGATCTGGTCCTGTTTTGCACTACGTATTAACTAAGGTATCTGTTTCAAAAAACGTCTTCTGAAGCCATTACAGTGACAGGCTTTTGCTGATGTTTGGAGTGGTGAAACACAAACTGCTTTTAGCAGCATAATGTCACATAATATGTGTTTACTTTGCAAGATGTTTAGAATAGAGTCAGGGTGGCTTAATTTTGCAAGCCACTGAATAAAAAACTGAGTTCATTTAGAGTTTACAGTAATAAGCAAGGGAAGCCAAGGTGGCCATAAAGTAATTGAAAAAAAAAATTACCTCATTCTAATCAGATTCTCCTTTTATCTGTTCATCTGATCTTTAATGCTTGTTATTAACTTCCTAGATTGTCAGTGAAATCTTGAGATTCAATGAGGATCCTAACGTGCAGGGCCTTGCTCTTGACCTCCCAGAAAGCTTATGTAGCAGTAAGGTATTAAATGCTGTGAAACCAGAGAAGGATGTGGATGGGTAAGTGGAGCACTGAGAAATAATACTAGCAGGCACAAGCCTGATGGCTCTATAAAATCAGTTTTCTCCTATGCTTTTCATTAATGGATTCCTTAGTCATTGTGTCTAGCTGTGCTATTTAGCAGTGATAAAAGATGCCTCTAAATCAATGAGAAGTCTTTTGCTGAAGTAGTTTTGGTCATTATCTTTTCTTTTTTTTTTTTTTTTTTTACATAATTCAGGGCATAGTCCTTTCAAAGAAATAAAAAATGAAATCTTGATTTACTGGTGATACTTAAGGTATTTCAGCACTTCAGTAATACAAAGGGTAGTACAAAGGACTGAATTTTCACAAGAAGGATTGATGGAAAAATTGCTGAGAGGTTTTAACTTCCTTACAGCACTCTCTTGTGGTGAGTGAGTAAGCTATAATAGTTTGGACCCATTAGCACAGATTTCCAATCAGTGCTGTGTTGTACTGCTCTCTGAAGAGACCACTGGTGTAATTTAGGTTTGTGAGTTATCATTTTGCTGCTCTTTTAGCCTTCCTGCTCTTAGCTGCAGGCTATTACCATTTTTTTATCCAACTTTCCCTTTTTTTTTTTTTCATGTGAGGAAAAATATCTAAAAATCCTTCAAAAACCTTTCCATTATGTTAAGTAGGGGAGATTGTCAGAGAGAATGGAAAACTTGGAGCATCTTTCTGTATGAGGGAGAATGGAGTGCAGTACGGGAATACCTGGGTTGCTCCCTCCTGAGCCAGCCTGGCTGTGGCAGCACTGGTCTGGTCTCATTGCAGCCACTGAAGTGTCTGTGCCCAGCGTGCTGTGAGTGGCCCATGGTGACAAGTAAAGAGCTGCATGTGTATCCTGGGATTGTGTTACTCATCCTAACACAGATCCCTTCCCTGGCCTCTCTTGAGGCTCAGTGTTTGTCTAACTGAGGTGTGGGATGATACAAATGAGCTGCAGTACATCACTATCAAAGGATTTGCTTTTGTGAGAGATGTTTGCTCTTGGGATTAGCTCTTAGCCATGTTACAAGCATTGCTGGGGATTTATGTTACACAAACTCTTTTTTTTTGTTAAATTGCCATATTTTTCCACTGCAGATTATCCAGTGTAAATCTAGGACGTTTGGTACGTGGTGATGTCTGTGACTGTCTAGTTCCTCCTACAGTGTGTGCTGTGATGGAGCTTCTTGAAGATATAGGTGAGCCATTCTATCACAATCATTACATTAATTTTGGTCTGTTTTACTCAGTTTTAATCCTGTCTGGGAGCCAAATATAACCTGACCTTGTTGTGTTTTCTATTTTGTGTTGCTTTCCCACTGGATGTGTATTTGTCTCCTCCTAATGAGGAGGAGTCCTCCTGCTCAGTGACATCTGAATGCTGTATTTGAATAAACAGGTCTCAGGCCTACAGATTTTGGGTATTAGGCAGGGGTTACCTGCCATCAGGAGGTTTAATTTCACTGAAGATGCACAAGACATGTGAGGCTTCCAAACAGAAAATACAGACATCACTTGGGGATTTCACTTGATTGTTTTGATTAGTGTGAGGAGTTGGAGAAACCCAGGTTTGCCTGTAAATTGCTGCTGAGCAAACCCTTGGGTTTGGATTGTGCTGTGTCAGTGCTGACACTGAAATGGCAGATTTAAACAAGCAGGTTTACTGTGTATGAAGACACTGCTGGTTTGAGGCAGTGTTTCAGAAGCTGTCTCTCTTACAGTGATTCATAATTGTTGAAGCAAGGATTCCTGTGACAGAACTGTAAACAGGAGGTTAAATGTACTTAGTAACAAACATGAATGAAAGGATTTGTGCAAAATGCCAGAAAGCCAGAACAGTATTTGCTTACTACAATTTAGAGAGTCAGCAGGAAACTCCTTAAGACCTGTGGCTGGCATCAGTGCACAGTCTCCAGAAGTGCCAGCTGTGCTGCACAGCCGCTGTGGTTGTGCAGGCACACGGCTCTGTCCTGTTCTGAGCCCCTTCCCCAGTGTTGCAGCCATGGCTGGCCTGGGGGAGCTCCATGCAGCTGCTGGTGCTGGTGGCCTGCGCTGGGGGTGGCTCAGTGACTTCCTTGTGTCCCCCAGGTGGGAAGAAGGTGCTGCTGGTGGGAGCACACGGGGCGGAGGGTGCTGCCCTGCAGAGCGTGCTGCAGCGCCAGGGAGCCGCCGTGCTCAGCTGCCACTGGAAAGCCCCGCAGCTGCAGAGTGAGGTGAGTGCTCTTCTGTCTGCCTGGGCTCATCCTGCATCCCCACTGTCTGCCCATGCCTGTCAGCTGTCCACCTGGCAGTCCTGCCCTTAGCTGCTGTTCCCAAGAGGGAGACTCCTCGTTGCAGTCACAGGTGGCTCTGGGGTTGCTGGTAGCTGGTAGTGTGGGTTAGGGTCTTCTCTCCTTCCTGCTTGCAAGCACTGGCCTCTACCAGAATATTGCATGTAACAGCAGCTGCTCTAACTTCATTATTTTACACCAAGGGCTGTGAGAGAAGGAATCCAACAAACAAATCTTTTAGCTCTCCCTTTTGCTTTCTTGCTGTGCAAGAGAAATGCCCTCTTTTTTCTTGTCCTGTGATACTGTCATCTGCATGAAATGACTTCCACTGGATTTGTGTCCTAAAGGTTTGCAAGTGTTGCTGCTCTTGGGACAAAGAAATCCCCAATCTTTATCTTTAAGTAGAACTGCAAAGAAATTCAGGAGCCTTAAACCAAAGGATTTGCATGGTCTCCCTGGCTGCTTTTTGCAGAGCTTTTAGACACAACTTAGAAGTTGGTATGACTTCCTGTGAAACTTAACAGTTTGTTCCTCACTCCCAAATCTCACAGAATAGTCCAGCTGGGGTTGCACTGTCATGGGGGCATGTGCAGCAGGGTCCAGGCTGGGTGGTGAGGTGCTGGGGACAGCTCTTGTGCTGGACAGCCCGAGCCACAGGGTGGCAGCCAAGGCAAAACCATGGTGTCCAACCTCCGCGCTTCGCAGGCGCAGACAGGAGGAGGAAACAAATTCGAGCAGCTGCGATAGAAAGTTCTCTGGCAAACCCGTGTTTTCACAGCTGTGGATGTTTTTGTCAGGCTTGTCTCAGCTCTGGGCTTTTAAGTGACTGACAGCACTTAGGAAACATATGGCTCTCTGGGAGATGGAGTGCTGTGAACTTGATCCTTGCCATGTCTCATTCCTCAGCTATTTCTCATTGCTTGGGGTTGTGCTAGAGGACTGCTCTGGGCTGGATGAGGTGGGTGACAGGGTGGCCAGAGGTGTTTCCACTGGTTCACAGCAAAAAATCTGGATTGGGCCCAGAGCTGCTTGTGCAGTGCTGTCAATAGCTGGAGAGAGTTCTGTTTCCTTCCATCCAGATGCGTTCCCATAATCATGCTTTGCTTTTTGGCATTCCCCATAGCTTACCTCTTGGAGCAGGCCACTGATGGGAAACAGAATGGGAAGCCTAAGTTTGAAGCTTTGTGCACTTCAGTCTTCCCAGGTTCATTTTAACTTTTGGCAGTAAAAGAGTTTGTATTTTGCCTGTGGGACTAATCAGCAGAGCCCAGGGGAAACCTACCTTCCTCTTCCTCACCTGTGAGCCTGGAGCAGCATGTCACCAATAATCCCAGAGCTGTGCTGAACCTGTCTGGATGTCACTCTGATAGTTAACTCTAGTTCCTTGATAAAATCTAATGCATGCAGGGAAAACTATCCTGTTTCATATTCCCAGAAGCTTGAGAGTCAGAAACTGAGCACAAGTTTCTAACCAAACAGTGGAGTACTGTGGCAACCTGTATTTGAATGACAATGTTGTTAGATAACATGATTATAGAATTTACATTCTTCTGCTTGTTTAAAATGCTGATTATGAAAAACAGCTTTAATGTTCACCAGGTTTCTTCTCTTGATATTTTTTTTTTTTTTTTGTTATTTGAATTTCAGGTAAGAAAATGTGTTAGTTCAAAGACTTGAAGGAATCAAAATGTTTTGTTTTTCCTGCACAATACAGTAACTTTTCCTTTCTCTGAATAGGACACCTCTACAGTGTCCGTTTGTGTGCTGTTGTTTGGAACTATAACCTGTGATAGCATAATAATTTCACTTGGGAAGTGAGGTGCAAATTTAAGAAGAGTATGTTTTTTTTCACTGGGATGCAATTGTTTTGCAATATACACCAGGAAAGGAGAATTTTATCTTAATGGTAGGAGAATGTTATTTGATGTAATCCATTGGCCAGGCCTATTTGCTTGAAGCACTAACCCTGACCTTAATCATGTAATGCCTTTCTTAAGTGATTACTGCATTACCTTAGACTAGCTCTACTGATTTGTTCTTCTTTTTAAAAAGAACAGCATAACAACAAGTGTTTCCTTTAGAAATTCTTTTAATTTAAATGAGTTACACAACACTAAGTTTGTAGGTTTTTTGGATGAGGTTTTGTATTACTATGGATTTGTTATTGCTTTTTTCACTTGTGCACTTTTGCAAAAATATTTTGAAAGTGATCAAGAGGAAGTATGTTTTAGTCCACCTTAGGAAAAGTTTACTCTCCTAACAAACAGCATAACACCAGCTACCATTTGACTTAATGTGCTCCTTTAAAGGAAGACTGTTCTGTCTTATGGCAGGAAAAAGAAATAAAATAAATAATGGTGCATTTTCATTTAATTGCTTTGATCTGAAATAATGGACATAGTCTCAATGTTCTTTTCCCTCCTTACTTCATGTTTTTGTTAAGTTGAGCATATTATTGATATTTCTTTTTGTTCCATTTTGGGTTTGCTTGCCTTCAGTTCTCACAGCACAGCTGAGCCATGTCCTTCAGAACTGTTGAGCTTCCTGGGTCTTCTAATAGTTCACAAATGCAAGAAAGCATTTTAGAAGGTTCTGGCACATCTGTGCAAAGTTGTCCTGAAGAAACATTGTTCTGTTTGCATTGATAGGTTCAATGTAAAAGAAGTTACAAAGTGAGAGATAAGGACACAAGCATGTTACAGGAAATACTTAAGATGTTATCATTCTGTTAAGCTTTGTGTAGATAGCTCTTCAAAGCACATTCGCTGCATTGTGACTGAAGTATGGCCTAGTGACATACTTTTAGGGACATCTCCCCTGTAATTTTAAAATGAGACTCCCACAAGTCAGTTCAGTCTTACATGTGAAGAAGGGGAGCTGATGTGTTTAATCCTTTTTTATGTCAGATTATGCTTGCTAGTTTGAATGGAGGTTGTCAAGTAGATTCGTATTGAAAAAGATGGATTATTTTCTTGCCAAAACATGGGTAATACTTGGTACCTATAAGAAAACTGAATTTTGTTTCAGTCATCTAAATTCAGTCAGTCATTTTTTCAGCACGTCATCTTTCATGTAGTCCATGTGTGAACCACCTCATGCCTATTTTAAGAGAGCTGCTATCATACAATTTTATTGTAAAAGAAGTGAGCATTGGTCTGTCTAGGTATAATTAGGAATAGAAAAGTTGTTTGCAAAAGCAAGGTTAAGAAGTATGAGAGTGCTTTAGCTGGAGTGCTGATTGGGAATTTCCTTTTGAGGTTGAAAAATAACTTCTTTTGGCCCCAGTCTGCCTCCCCTTAGAGCCAACACTTGAGCTTCAAACTCTTAGACATCTCTTAGTTATTTGCTCTCCTAGTTATTCTTTCTTGCTAAGACCAAGACTCTTGTTGTGAGCAGAAAAACATATTTTGTATTGTAAGCATGAAGGAACGGGAGACCAGGCACACAGATCCCATAAGAGGAGAGGAGAGGGAAGCTGCATGAGTGTTTCTAATGATGATGATGATGTAGACAAAGTATTTCCACTTCAACATCTTATGCACATCATCTCTGTTCCTTCCAATTTTGAAGTGTATCCCCTGTCTGTAAGCTAGAGGAGCAGTTGCTACAGCGTGGATCATAGTGGCAGGCTTGAGCCCACAGCAGAGGTGGTGTGGGCTTGCTTTTCACATGCACTGTGTAGGGCAAGTGCATTCAGGGCGATGTGGCAGGGAAAGCTGGAAGAAACCGTGTAATTAGTACATGCCTTGGTGGAAAAAGTGCCTGAAACTAGTCATTGACTTCAAAAATGTCAAGATTTCAGAGAATAATTAAATTACTGTGGTTAAAGTGGAACCTGATCTGTAAACTGATGTGCAAACAGACTTTTTTCATAAAGAGAGTTGTGAAAAAAAATTTTAATCAAATTCCTATTCCTCATTGCATCTCTTCAATTTTATACGGCCTAGCTTCATACCCAGGAATCTGAGGGTTTACATTTCAGTTTTTAATTTTAATTTTTATTTTGTTTGATCATGCATTTAAAAATGGCTTTTGTAGCAGTCCATTTTAACTATGGGAAAATGAAAATGTTATGCAGTCTCTTCACAGTAAAATGGAGTTTCAGCGATCTGTAATATACAGCTACTTTGTGCCATTATCATTTAATACTTGGCTGGAAAGTCTGTATTGTTGTTTTAACATTTGGTGTTCTGTCTTGGGAATGGGTGGTGCTTCTTAATCTGCTTCAACTTAAATCTTGGTGGAGGGGATCATATTTTGTTATGAGGTAAGGTTGCAGATTATTTATTGGCACAGCTCTTCCCAACTGAAAAAATATTTACCGGTGAGGAGGCAGGATACTACTGGACTATTGGCTCACTTTGTCTCCAGCCAGTTGCCTAGTACATCAGGGAGGGTTTGGCCTGCTGCTTGTCATTCCTTCCTCTAGCCAGCCTGATGGAATGGAGCCCGGCTGTCCAGGAAGCATAAGGCAGGCAGCCACATGTTCTCCCTCATGGGTATCTCCTTGACCTTCTGGCTATGGCTGCCTATAACATCTGGTTCCTGTCAGATGTGTCCTCTGTGTCCTCTGTCAGGGACCGTGGTGCATCTGCCGAGGGAGGCTAATTGTGGTTATTTCATAGGAGTTTCCCATCTCTCACGTCCGTGATCGGTTTCTGATGTAGGAGTTGACCCTGAACACGAATGCCAAGGCTTGCTTCTTGCTTTAGTGATTAAACAGGCAGTCAAAAGGGTAGATTATGGCAAGAGAGAAAAATCTAAAAGCAAAGGAAGCATGGGCACAACTTATTGCAAGTGAAACTAAAATTCCCTGAGGGAGATCGCATAAATCTCTTCCAAGGATACCCAAAATTCTGTACACAAGTATTTTGCTTTCAGTGGACTTGCTCTCCCAGTTTCTGAATATACTTTTAAAAAATACTCACAGGGGAAAAACATCTCTAAAATATTTGTGATATATATATTTTATTGACTCTGCAGGAACTTTCTCAATGGTTACACATAAAATATTGTTTTCTTTGTGACATAAGGAAAAGTAAAATCACACTGGGGAAGGCTCTGAGGTATCAGTGTCTTGAACCAGTGGTACAACTCTTTGCTGCCATGGGATGCAACTTTTTCATGGAGGAGGTGGGGCAGGGCAGTGAGATGAAAGGTCCAGCTGGTTTTCTGCTAAAATTTATGGCTATATGTGATGTTAGCCATCCGAACCACTGTTAATGTTGGCTACAAAAATAATTGTGTTCAGCTGTTAAGAACATTTTTCAACATTAGGTTCGGTAGTCATAGAGATGAATATTTGGTTCCATCAGTTGTTTTCTGACATTACAGTTACATTGAATCAATTCTGTCATAAGCATGTTGGCTGAACATTCATCAGAATTATTACTTGTTGCATACAGCTCTCAACTTGTTCATCAACTCACGATGCTATGCGGTGTGCAAAGCTCTTAGTCCCTGTCCCAAAGGCTTTGCATGGAAAGGCATCTTGACTTACAGTATATGATTTATAACTGCTAGAATATGAATTATTTTTTCCTTGCAAAAAAAAGGCTGTGATCATGTAACTGAGAAAAATCACTATTTTTCTCTGTGTTGATGTTATGGCAGAGATTTCCTTCTTTTGCAGGGCAAAGTGTGCCTTCAGCATGGTATTCTTGGTACATGAGGCATTGCAGCATCTTTTTATCCAGATTTCCTTGCAGATTTCCCAGTATCATTTGACCTGACACTGGTCAAGCATTATGACTTATGTGGCCTTCTAGGAGTGGCATGTAAGCTGATATTTGCACCAGACTCAGGAGTGTGACCAGTTTGGATAAGGCTGAATGGCTGTGCACAGGCAATCCCAGGAGTGTTGCTGGACATGTGACTGAAGCCTGAATCAGCTCATTGCATTAATTGTTTGTCGAGCAAGTAAATCTTCTCCCACACTTTTGGCTTTGTTTCCACATGGGGATCTCTAAGGAGAGTTAGGCCATCCTTGGGTCCTCTGAGGGGAAGATGGAGTTTTTTTAGTTTTCTGCCTTTTCCGCAGCAGTTACGTTCTTCTCCCCTCCTGGATGCTCAGCTGTGCCAAAACCCTGCTATCCTGACAAGATTTGTAGCTATTCTTTCTTGGCAAGATGTTGGGCAGGGTTGTGTCAGAGCACTTTTGGCCAAAAAAGAAGCTGGAACTCTTGTCAGTCACAAATCAATTCGTAGAGTGGCTCACTGAGTTTGTGACACTTGGAATTAATTGCATTTATCCAAAGTATTACCAAAACTGCTGCATTTCTGAAATCATTTTTGCAGTCAGGCTTGAGGCAATGCTATGTCTGTGTTTTGCTTTTTTAATGTATCTTAATATATCTGCCTCTGGTGCTGTCCATTATCTCACGGTGATTCTAATAACTGGTAAAGGACCCTGTTTCAGAGGAAGTGGGGAAAGAAAGGCACTTGGGTCTTTAATTATAAGAATTTTTGTAGCAACCATTTTTGCTCCAACATCTGATGGGTTGAGCTAAATCAGGGGCAGTGATTAGCAGACATGAACTGAGAAGGAAAAATGTGCTTTAATTGGTATTCAAAGGCACTGATCTTTGCAGAAGGGGTCATCCTGCATTCCTGTCAGCTGGACTGGTTTTCTACTGTCAGACAATCTGACTGTGCTCTTTATAAATGCCTATTTACTGTCTTTCAACCCTTCTTTTTCTTAAGTTACTCCAAGTTTTTTTTTGCACTTTAGGACAATGGTAGAAATTTACATTTGGAAGGATATAATTCCCATTAAATATTGATACTTACTTTGACCTCACTTGCCTGATCTCCCAATTTTAAATGCTAGTCTTAGGTTTCATGGCAGGTAAGAATCAAACTATCAGTTTGGATAGTTTGGATCAGTTTTTGCTCTTGCTGTCTGTAAAAGCTTTGCTCAAAAGGCTATTGCTGTATGTGTGAATGTTTTTAAGATGCATATCAAGCGTGTGTTTCTAAGATGAAGTGCTTGTTTTGTTTCTGGGGGTGTTTTGGCCCGTGCCTAGCTCCGTCACGCGGACGCCGTGGTGTTCGGCAGTACGAAACCCGACGACGTTCCTGTGAGCTGGATAAAGCCTGGGGCCACCGTTATCAATTGTGCTCGTGATCCTCTGTCAGGTAAGAGGTGATAAAATGTACAAGTTCTTGCAAGTGATGTACAGTGAGCCTTTGATGTGTGTGTGGCATCTTGGTGACAACGGGGCATGGTTAAAAGCTGCATCTCTGGGAGGGCCTTTAGAGATGTGTGTACAGGGCACGTGTACACCTTCCTCTGGTGTATAAATAGGGAAAAGATGTTAGGTGGGAGAAGAAACTTTGGAACAGATTCTTCATAGCAGGATAGTTAGATAAGCGATGACCCAATGGATTCAGAGACTTGAGAGGGAAGACTTTTGGGTCACCAGATGAGCTATTATTACATAGTGCTGTTTTGTGTAGTGTTTTATCCTATGACTTCTGTGGACTTACCTGGAATATGGGAAAGGGAGAAGAAGGAAAGAAATAACAACTGCAAAGTGCTGTGAAAGTATCTGCAAAGAGTGGTGCAGGAGGGAGTACAGAAATCATGTGTAGTTGAGAAGAGGCAGAATGTCTCCTGCAGTAATTTTTCCAACAAAAAGGGTTTGGATTCATCTCCTTCCTTTTCCCCTAACTTGTTGTGGAGAGTGTATGTGTTCAATAATTTCTCAGTTGAAAAAATGTTACAGAATTATCTTGGGAATAAAATTAAGAAATCTTCCCAGAAGTTATTCTGCTGCTAGAATAATGTGTAATAATAATAAACATGTAATTTTACATCTTCTGTAAAATTTCTTAAAATTCTGTAAAGATCTCTAGATATTTTCTAGATTTTTGGTGTGTATATGAATTTGCTCAGCATCCCAATGAGCTTGTGCTGCAAGTGCATAGGAAAATGAGGAAGTACATGGATAGCATGACTGGTTAATCTGTTTTTTTTTTTAAATCTTATCACAAGTGTATTAGATTGACATCTATTGACACAAAACTGTGGAAATGGGCATAAAGCTGAGAAAACCTAATTGCATGGGTTTTAAACTAGGGATATTCCCTAAGGGCAAATGAAGCAGATACTCCATGCAGAGCTAATGCAAGATCAGGCTCATAATAAAGCAGCTGCTGTTCCCATGCAAAGCATGGCCTTAGCAATAGATTTCTTTCCTTGTCTTTCATATATCCTCTTGACTTGAACAGACACTGCAGGTGTGGAGATCTGGGTTATTATTCCCTTGATTGTCTGAAAGCTTTTGGACATTCATTGTCTACCTCCCAAAGCAGATCTCTGATCCTCCCAAGGATCTCAAGGGTGGGTACCAAGTCTTTTCCCTTCCTGCTGCTGCACAAGTTATCAAAAAATAATGCATGTTTTCTTTTTCCTGGACTAGTGCCTAGGAGACTCCTTGCATCTCTAATGCCCATTTATTTCCCCTAGGGATTTTTGGATATAATTGTTAAGTATCTGTAGGACAGGGCTTGGCATGCAGATCTCTTCAGGAGGTACCCTGCCTGCTAGTATGACACAGCCTTACATGAAGGAGGAATGGGGGACAAAGGGAAAGGAATAGAGATGAGAGGGAGTGGTTGTACAGCAGTCATACCCATAAATAAATAAATTTAAAAAAAGGAATCTCCCCTCCTTATTTTAATCTTGAAGGTAGAAACCTCTTATGTGACAGACCTGGGGTGGTTCTGACAGGGTGGGATAAGCCAGTCCATGCAGCAGAGTGGGCACCAGGAGTGCCTGGACTCTCCCAGCACTGTGTGCAAGCCCCATTTTCAGACACCTGATTCTCTCCTTTGAGAAGTGAGTCTGAGCCTTCACAGGCCTGAAAGTTATGCAGTATAAGTGCATGCTGCATCTTAAGACTTAAATATCTTCATGCCTTAGTTGCTCTAAAGAACTGTAGATAATACTAGTGTTTCCCTTCTCTGAAAGAGTGTTGTTAGAAAAACTGCATTACATACCACAGTAACATTCATTTCTAATGCAGGAAATGTAAGATTTGGCATAAGCATATACATTTCTTTGCATTTTTCAAGCGCTCTGTTTTTTTTTTTTTTAAAGACAGCATGAGATTTTTATCAAGATAATTTAACTAGAACTCATCTACCAAATGTCTATCTGTCTTTATGGTTATTCTTTCAAGGTTGTCAGAACATTGGAGAAACTCCAAAATTACAGCAGAAATACATTTTACCAGCTATAAAAATGTTTGTCTCAAGGCTTACTAGAGAGGTACATGAAACACAGGTGTCTGACAGGCAGATGCATTTAGTTTAGTTGCAAGATGTTTGTGGAAAGCCCATTGTGGAGTAGTTGTGACCTTGGAGAAACAACTGAATCTTATAACTGTCTCTTGACTTCCATGGAATCTGGCTGAGGTGCTTGGAAATTGTTCTGGATTTTTTCTTGCTTTAGAAATGTCCGACTTAACATCTGTAGGGTCACAGGAGCTAAATGAAGCCTGAAAGCAATAATGGTCATGAAGTAACTTTTGTTCTTGCTAGATGGTGGCTAGGTTTCCAACTTGCGTGGGTGTACATGTTGTCTAACACACTTGCATGTTTTAAAAGCTCTCAGAATTTGCAAGGATGTAGCTGAATTGGGGAAATGTATTGTTGTAAATCAGAAGAGTAGAGATAAAACTGCTCACTCCAAAGTGACAGTTCTTTTTCAAGTTTTTTTTTTATCAAAGATTTTAAAATTATCACAATTTTAAAACATTCTGCAATTTTCTAGCAGAGCAACATCTGCTTCTGTTACACTGACAATCTTGGAGTCAGGTGAATGCTGGTAGAGTTTTGCAGGAATATACTTTATATATAAATGTATAGAAATGAAAATAACTTTCTGAACAAAACTTAGGGATGCCAGAATTATTTGAGATTTGATGTCCAGCTCCTTTGGGGTCACTTGGAGGCTGAAGCCCACATGGTTTAAGTATGTTAGTGGGAAATTCAACCATTTCCCCATCTCTTCTCTATTCTAAGCTGCCTGAGCAGACAGGCAGCACCTGACAGCAGCTCTCACTCACCTGCACAATAGGGTATGAGTAAGAGGAGGGAGCACAATGTCTGAAGTTCAGCTGATCTGACCATAGTCCGAAGCAAAGAGTGCTGTTCCAGCTTCCATCTGGAAAATTTATCCTAGGAGAGATGTTGCAGTCCTGTGGTTGTCTTGCTAACTCCATGCGTGCAGCACTTTCACCTCTAGTTTCACCTTCACCCCTGTAAAAGCCTGGTTAGTCATTTGTGGGGTGACTGTGTAGCATAGGCAGTCTGAGAGAAATAGTTTATTGAAGGGAATTGTCCAATTCTAATATGTATTTACACACATGCTAGCTCTGCCCTGATAAAAGTAGTCATATTAAGCCAAATAACATAAAAAGTCAAAATGTTTCTGTAGAGCACAGCTGTCTGAAAGGGGGTTTTCAACTTCATTCTTCCTGCTTCGTTTGTCTGTTTGGCAGCTCTCCCAGCCTGGTCTCAAAGCAGCAAGAGTCAGCTTATGACTGTAATAGACCACTCCAGTAAAACTCCTCTGTCTAAATCTAAAGCTGAGCATCTCCAGAAGAAATCGTTGGTTTTTGTTTGTTTGTTTGTTTTAATTGCTAGTATTAATGCAAGAAGAAGGACTTTTCAGACACTTTCTTAATTAGAGTTTAATATGAGGACTGTTGCCTTCAGCTTGGTTAGCTGTGTCACTGATGTGTGGATGCCAGCTGGCAGGAAAGTTTGAGAAAGGGTCAGGAAACACATGGAATGGGGCTGAGGGGTCTGCAGAGAGGGTCTCCTGCTCTCTCAGCAATGGATGTGGGCGAGTGGGCTGTAGCTGCCACCCTGTCTCCAGTCTGAGTGTTCTGTGCCCTGCTGCTCTGGGACCCTTGTTGGGAGGGGTGATTGTGCAAGGAAACGTGAGCCTTTTATGACCAGCACAGAAGGGGTGAACAGAGCAAGAGCTTGACCAGGTCAGGGTTTGCACTTCAGTTCCCCCGTGGCAGAGAGGTTAAAGCTGTCAGCGTACAGTTGTTATT
Source organism: Passer domesticus (assembly GCF_036417665.1). Classification (NCBI taxonomy): domain Eukaryota; kingdom Metazoa; phylum Chordata; class Aves; order Passeriformes; family Passeridae; genus Passer; species Passer domesticus. Next base: position 58,092,739 of record NC_087476.1, read on the forward strand.
TTTTATTACAATTATATCTACGCCCTTCAGAATGTGGCTATGGCCTTGATATGCCCACAGGGACTAGGATGTGAATTTTGGAGAAATTGCGTCTAGATAAAAGTCAATGAGCAACAACAGAAGAACAAGCCAGAAGAAGGATTACAGCAAAATGACAAAATAATATGTTTAGTTGGGGTAGCTAATGTATGATTATCATTTGATATATTGCCACTAGAAACAATTATAAGTGTCTCCGAAGTTGAGCCTTGTGTAGACTCTCCAGAATACCTGCTTTTAATATTATGCTGATGAAGATAACTGTTACTATTAAAAAAATTATGCATCTACTGTTTCCAAGTTATAATGATCCCACATGGTATCTGTGATCAGTTCATTGTTGTCTCTCACTGTAATGTGTCAAAGAGAAGACAGTCTTTACCATGCTCATTTAGGTGTTTTTAAGAATGTATGTAGATTTTCAAATACAGCTGTGTGATTTTTTTTGTGTGGGTTTGTGTAATATGTTTCAGAATATACAGTTACTCTCTGATTTTCACAGTCTATTCATCCTTCTGGTTGGTTTCATTTGAAGTATTAGAGAACCCACCTATAATTTTGTCAGTAATATTGTTAAATTTCAAGTCAACCTTCAGAAATTTTTTTTTATATAACTTTCAAATACACATGCTCCCACTCACAGAAGATTTGTGATTTGTTACTGCAATACTTATATTTTTCAGAGAAACACAGCTATGGTCAGCAGAACAGCCCTGCTGCTGAGAAGACTGTAGGTTCTCTTGCAGTAGCAATGAGAATGCAGGTTAGTGTACCTTTGTTTGTAGATTGTACCAATGTTGCAGATTTGTTGCTCTTTCTATAAGTTGCAGAAATTACTTCTACAGTTTACATTTTAACTTTTGTTTTGCTCTTTTGAACATCTTACCTCACTTCCATTTTAATAGCAACTCTTAATCAGATAGAGTGATACCTATTACATTTAATTAGAGAAAGGTAAATTAAAAATCAGACATCTCATAATTGTGGTTAATACAGTAAAGGCTGGCAGAAGCACTTTGTCAATAGGCTAATGTCACTCACACTTCTAAGACTGAGAAGATTAATTGTATCTGCATGTTTGCATTACAATAGATAGAGGGTCCAAAAGTATGTTATTTAATTTTGGAAGCAGCGTGAGTCAGTCAATGAAAAATCAGTATCTTCCATTATTTTTAAAGTGTGAGAGAAGAATAGTAATTCTCCATTTTGACCAGAATAAAGTGTCCCACTGCCTAATTAGAATCTTCTCTGCCACTTACGTGTTAATGGGCTTGTCTCTTTTTGAAATGTGGTCAAACAACAGAAAGGTTGCTCTTACTTTGTCCTAAAGCCATGAAATGGAAAATTTTTTAAGTTTGGGGCTTTTTGTTAGCCTGTGCCGTAGAGGTTATTTCAACATACTCTAGAGATTGTTTGAAATTACTGTTCAGCATTTATGATGCAGCTGTTTTGTGCTGTTTTCTTGTTTAAAACCAGAACATGGTAAAAAACATGGAGCGATGGATCCAGTCCCAGCAGTACAGGAAGTGGGACCTCCACAGCTTGAAACTGCAGCCCCTCTCCCCAGTGCCCAGGTAATAAGTGCTTTTAAAGAAAAAAAAAAAGTGAAAAAATATTTTTAAAAAGAGCAAGCAAGTGTAACAACCTACAAATGTGCTGTGCCTAATTAATTTTTAATCTTATGTGGACTATGTGTTGTGCCATTCTCATTGAAGCCAAGTTTATTCAGTGAAGACCCAAAGCTGGAAGGGTTTCATGGATGAAGGGAGGAGAAGTCTTGTGCAACACCAATAGAAATACAAAAGACCAGAAGTTCCTAATGGCTGAACCCTGCTGTAGGAAGGTGTTTAGTTAAGGCTCAGTGATTTCAGTGGTGTTTGAGTTTGTATTTATTTTCTTCCCTCAGCAGAAGTACTTTCTTCTACATTAGACTTTTAAATTCCTGTGTGGGTGTGAAAAGCAGGAAGCATATTTATTCTCATAGCCAGAATCTTTTCAATCAGCTCCTGTCATTCACTTCCCAAGGCCCCTGTCTGGGCCTCAGGGATTTCAGGTCTGCCTTGGCACCATTGCTGACATCTCTGACATTTAAAGCAGCCTGAGCTCTTTGCTGTGCTGAAGTGCTTTGCTACGTGTTGGTTGTATTGGGTGACAGAGAGAGGAGCCAATGGCTTAAAAGTGAAGAATGTGTCAACATTTTTTTGTGCTTATTGATACGCCTGCTTCTGCAGATGTTGAAGGAACCTCACACTAGAAGAAAGTCAGAGAGGGTTGGAACTTCATAGTCTGGAGGACAGGGGCATCTCATCAATGTGTCTAAATACCATGTACAGGTATTGTACAGGTACAAACAGGAGCGAGGCAGGCTCATTTCAGTGGAGCCCAGTGACAGAGCCATCAGCACTGAGCACAAACTGAAACCCAGGAAGCTCCATTTGAGCATCAGGAAATACGTCACTGTGAGGGTGACCAAACATTGACACAGATTGTGCAGGGTGGTTGTGGAGCGTCCATGCTAGGAGACATTCAGAAGCCACCTGGACATAGGCAGCTAACCAGCTCTAGATGCCCCTGCATGAGCAGGGGGTTGGACCAGATGACTTCCAGAGGTCCCTTCCAACCCCAGCCAGTTGTGATTCTGTAATTCTGAATCCTACTGGTGTCGTTTTGGAAAACTGTGACAAAATGTTGTATTTTGATTTACTTTTCACTGTCTCTTAGAACAGTTTAATGAGAATGAGCACAAATGTAATTTAAACTGGAGATGCCAAAAGAATGAGTTTTCTTGTGTAACCAGAGACACAAGGAGGCAGAAATGCTTAAGCTTTTTTCTGGAATTCTAGAATTCAATTTCTAGAACTGAAGCCTAAAAAAAAAACTATCCTTAAATAATACAATTAAAAGTTAAAGTATGCAATGTCATGAGGGTGATGGTAAAAAATACTTTCACAAAAAGGTATTCCCAACCCACTCTATGACATTGTGTGTTTAGTACACCAAGAATTACATAATTAATAAATAATGGTGTGTATATATGTATATACACACCCTAATATAATATATAGAATATAATATATATAATATAATTAGTAATAGGACTTGCACTTATCTTCTAACTCTGTAGCTTTGTCTTTTTTCTTTTAAATGTAAAAAAACCCTTCAAATGGAAAGTATCCTGTAATAAAATGTAAGCTTTGAGTAATACACCACGTTGTGTGGAAACAGATGGAGTATTCATTGAAAGTGAGGAAAAGCTGCTTAAGCACTAAAACTAAGAACATCTGCTTTTTGATTTCTATGAGATCTGGGTTGAAGTATTTCCAAATATATTGGAAATAGAATGGAAGATTTTCTTACAGTAAAAAAAAATGTCAGGTAATAGATGTGGAGCCTTCCTCTGTCTTTTAAATTTTTCTCTATTTTGTAAATTATCACTTAGCATTGTCAGTGATGGACTTCTGGCTTAACAGTTTTCATTCATGCAGAAGAACCACTTTTGCACATCTCCAGCAATACTGAATAACTGAATATTGAATAATTCTGGTATTTCCAATACAGAGAATGTATTGTCACACTAAAAGGGTCAGCTGCAAATATAGACTTCTAAAGTCCAGGTATAACCACGTCTTCAATTTTCTGTGTTTTGGGAAAATATATTTGGTATGAGGAAAAAAATGCAAACTAACTTTGTCATATTAGTCTACATCGTTCTCCTCTTGCTAAATGTATCAATTATTTTAATAGGAGAATAGTGACCCTAAAAATCTCCATTTCTTAGATCTTTAAGGGACTACACTACCACTAACTTAACAAGAATTTTCTGAGACTTGAGTTGTTTATATATTGGAAGTTCTAAGTGAAAACTGTAGATGGTCTTTGCAATGTGATGGGTGTAAGCGACTCCAGCTCATGTTCTCATTAAATTTTTATGGCTAGATGTGTTTGAAGTCACACATAAGAAGCCAAAGGTATGTCCTTCTGTGAAAGAGGATGCTCTTAGTATGTCTTGGAAAGAAAGCAGGTTCCAGGTTAGTGCTGTGGTTGAGTAACTCCTTGTCCTGTAGTACTGGATTACGTCATTGTTTGAGTGGATGGTTTCTGGGTTTCACTGAGCTGCTGCAGGGTGCAAAAGGGGGATACTTGAGAGCTATAAACGAATAATGGAGCCCATTTAGGATTTTCTCAAAGAATTGCAAGCAATTAAGTTGGCACAGACTGATCATTTGCCGGGTGGATGCAGAATGGCCAAATTCCACACACAGAGTTGAGATCTGGTAGTAGTTTTATGTTCATTGGGGGATATTTAAGGTCTTGCAGAATGTTAGAAAGTTCAGGACATGAGCTTTCATGTCACCGCCAGATTGTATCACAAATACTGTGATCAACTGAAACTACAGGAAAAAATTTAGCCTGGTTAGGCTGAAAGTAATTTTTTAAGTTGTTTTTGTGGTAATGTGAGCAATTCAAAGCCCAAGGAGACAGCTCTTCATCCTGTGTGCCAGCCCCTGGCTTCCATGCTTCAGGAGCTTACAGCTTCTACTCGCTTATGTGGACATGATGGGCAACTAGGACAAGCTTGCAAATGAAACATCCACGATGGAGTATTCAATCCAAAGACCTCAGGTTGTCCAGGTCAAGAATTGCAGATACAATAGTGTCCCCTACAGCCACATTCCCTCAGGAAATCTGTGGCTTGCCTCAGCTGCTGCTCACCCTTGCTGGAGGTGGCTCATAAGCTCACTGGATGTCTTGGCTGAGCCCTGTGCTTTAGGCTCCTGCTCTGTGGCCATTCTCAGTTTAGCTGTGTTTTAGAAGTGCGTGAGTTGGTCTTCAAATGCCTTGTTTCCTTTGGTGCCCTCGTGGGGAGCAGCGATGTTGGTGCTGCCCTCGGATGAAAGGCGCTCCATGCACGGGCTTCGGCTTTAGCAAATGTGTTTGTGTGACTGTTGGCCAAGGAATCCATGCACTTTTTAGTAAATTGTATGTGCTGAAATATGCTGTGAGGGAGGAGAACAAAAGGGAAAAACAAATCCAGAAACATCCATTCCTGTGGGACATGCTTGAGCATCCAGCAGACACGTTTCTAGCTTGATATGAAAGCATTACATAATATTTGGAATCTGATTAAACAAGAGCTCTCTGTGAAATTGTAACAATTAACAAACTCTGTACGTGATTTTCAATGTTATATTAGGTGTTAGTTAATATTTAGGTTTGGTTAATAAAATGTGAGAAAGAATTGAAAAACTCATTACAATAACTCCATTGTTGGATTATTTGCTGTTGTTTTGTGCTCTGTCGTCGACCACCTAAGCTGAGAGAAATCTCCTGGCTCCTATTTGTTTTCTTTTCCAGTGATATTGAGATTTCCCGAGCACAGAGTCCAAAAGCTGTTGATGTACTTGCCAAGGAGATAGGATTGCTTACAGATGAAATTGAGATCTATGGCCAAACCAAAGCCAAAGTACGTTTGTCCCTGCTGGAAAGGTTAAAGGATCAACCAGATGGAAAATATGTTCTAGTTGCTGGGTAAGAATGCTATGTAATGTCATTAATGTCCGCTGTTTCCACTCTTATTAATATAAACATGTAACTTACATCTTTTTACTCTCTGTGCAAATAAGAATCTTGAATGTTTTCATCTGTACATTGCTCTCTTCTGAAAGTAAGCAGGTTTTGAACTTTTTTGAAGTAACACAACTTTTTTTCCAAACTCTTATTACTGAAGTAAATTACTGAATATATTTTATAAAAGATAATTTGTTCTATGATTCTGTGAAATGTTGGTGAGTGGAGTTTTTCTTACTGTTTTATCAGAATTTCAAATGTTTAACTTGGATATTTAAGGCTGCTTGTATTGTGGCTGTTTATAAACAAACATTAACAGAAGCTACATGCTAATCTGTTGATATTAACAATAAATACTTTTTTTATTGAAGAACAGATTACAAAGTTTAAAAAGCCATGTTTTTTCTCTGAAATGTAGACATGTCTCCAGGCAGGCTTATCCTGCTCGCTTTTCCCACGATTATAGCAAATGCAATGCTCAGCAGGAATAATGCACTTCTGAAGAGCTTCAGGTTTTTCATGCATTCAGTGACACAACTTTTTCATTCACCTGGTTTACTAGGTGGAAACTTCTACTTGTGAACAAACATGTGAAGGTTTTCATTAATTTTTAAATTATAGTTTGTTCTTTATATTCTGAATTATTCTCTTGGTTGCTCCCTTTTAAGTAAAACCGTTCAGGTTTAAAATGCAATTTTGGCTGATCCAGAAGGACAAGGCTGTTGTTAACTGGCTTGATCTACTGATTCCTCACCTTGGATAGTCTTTCTCAAACTTTTCTTTACTGCCTTCCTGTGGGAACAACCTGCATTTCTGGCACTGAGATGGAGTTGTAGCCTGACTTGATGTCACAAAGCTGAGGCAGGCGAGATATGAAGCTTTCCTCAAAGTTATGTGATAGAAGTCCAGCATTAAAGATATTCCTGGAGGATGCTGAAGCAGATAAGAGAAGGAAATAATAGCTTGTTGAGCTTGGTTTCTTTTGGCATAGTTTTATTTTGGTTGGGGTTTCTGTGGCACTGGAGAAACAAAAACAGGCTCAGCATTTGACTGAGTTTGAAGAAAGTTGCTGCCATGGATTTTCATGCTCATGATGTCAACAGCATCATGCTGCAGACCAATCCAGGCTTCCCTAGCAAAAAGCCTCTCTCAGAAGAGGTTATTTGAAGATGTCTGGAAGTGCAAAGATAGCAAGTTGCAAAGCCCCATTTGGGTGGATTTTAGTTGTGTCAGATTGCATGCACCAGTGCTTACATTTCTTCACATTGCTTTGTCTCCCATTCTCCTTCAAAGAAGGTGTCTCAAGCAGTTGTCACAGAAAGAAGTACATCTCCATGTGGAAGAAATGCAGCAGTTTTGACCAGCAAGATAAAAAGCTGGCAAAAAGTAGAAAATTGTATCCTCTTTTAAGTTTACATAAAATGTACCAATACAGAATGGTGTTTCAGAAACAAAGGGCTGGGTTTGGTACCTAGCCAACCCCATGATGCAATATGTTGCTATTTGTAATATCTCTGAAGTCATTGCATCTTGTGGGGTTAGTGCAGAGCCACATTTGCTGCAGGAGTGCCTGGGCAAGGTCGCTACAATAGTGGGAACATTCTCTTCTGAGAGAGTTCAAAGCTTGACTTTGAAATATAGTACATATAAAATATACATATAATGTGTGTTTATATGCTCTCAGCTGCTCTCCCTTGCTGAAATGGCTGTAGCAGATGAGAATGATTTTAAGAAAAAAGCAGGGAGCTCTGTCTGATGGGGAAATGTTCAATGCAATGAAAATCAGGTATCGCTGAAGTGTGGAAACTGGGGAGTGAAATAGTATCCTCCTTTGCCTTCATTCTCTCCCTTGCCAAGGCAAGGTCAACCAAAACCTGCCATTTGGATTATTATGCTTGTTCACAATAACCAAAGATATTTAAAAATTCCTTTAGAATGAATCAGTGTAGGCCTTCAAAATAAATTTTTGGTGCTTCAGAGGAAATATTTAAGATATATGTTTATACTTACAGTTCTGGCAGAAATATTTCTAATGTACGATGAGAACTTCTCATGTGTGAAAAGAGTGTAAAGTGTGTGTGTGTATGGAAGAAACTACAAAATCTCCAGCCTCCATCCATGATGCAGCCAGTAACATTTGTGCCTTTAATTGCACATTCATATTTAAATGTTTCACAATGTCTAGGAATTTATAAATATTTGCTGCAAATGCATGTCTAGTTTATTCCCCGTACACTAAAGACCAAACCTCTTGTTCTGAGCAGGAAAATGCAACTGAAATGCACCTTTTTATCTCTACGGATAGTTTATGGCTCTTTAAAAAGTTGCTAACTTCAAAGTCTTTTTTGTTCCTTCTAAATGCAAGCAAATATGGCTAAGTGTCTCATCCATTATAAACCTTGTATGCTGAAATATTGCAGTTTGATTAACAGACCATGACACCCGAAACTAGGATGAAGACTTTTATTTCTTCATAAATTCAATTTTCTGCTGTATGGAGACCATTCTTTGTTTTTTTTTTTTTGGTTTTTTTTTTTTTTTGGTTTTTTTTTTGTTTCATTCTTGCTTTTTTTATTTTCTTTGTGTTTTGCTTGCTACAGGGCTTGTGTTGAGACACTGTGGGGGCAGAGCCACAAGTTATCATGGAGTAATTGATTCTTGGGCATCAGCTGCCTGTAAACAGGATTTTAGTGTGCTAAATAATATGTCGCAGGATCTGTTAACTCAAGCTGCCTCCACTCATTGCCAGCTGAGATCATGCAAATGAATGCAGCTTGTTCTTGACCTAGGAGCTAAGTTTAGTGTTCAGGGTTACCTAATCATGTGTTCAAGCATGTAGATGGCATATTCATAGACACAATATGAAATTACAGCTGCAGTTGGTTAGAATCTATGTCTGTGTGTGTATGTTTCAGTATCTTGTTCTAAATGCTCCAGTGTTGTGGCTTTTAGCCAGATAATTCTGGAAACTTGTTCACTTAAAAAATGCAAGATGAGGAAGAGTAAAAAGTGAGAAAATAATGAAATAAAATTCTGCCTTTAACAAGAAGTGTGTTGGATTTTGAATGCTGGAAAATTTAGAATCAGTACTTTTCTCCTAACAGTAATAGATTTTTCTGTGATGAACTACCTTTTCAGTAAGGCAAAAATGGAGGAAAACAAAAATTTCTTTTTACTGTGTCCCTTGGGCTGCAATGTGCTTAAAAGCTAAGAAAAAAGGAAAATAAAAATTAGAGGAAAGATACAGGGATGGATAAGAGGGGAAAATACCCCTGTGTTGATGCCCTGAATTGTCTGACAGTCCACGGTAAAGTCATAGTTGAGACAGTTGTCATGTATTGGTCATGGCATTACACAGCTCCTAATTGGGATTGTTTTGTATGAGTCTGTAGTGGATTAGGAGAGTTTGTAGTGGGGGATTCCTCAGTCTGTTCCTATCTTTGCTCAGTCATTTTAGCTTCATAGTAATCTCTGTGCTTTTGTATTTGGAAGCTCCAGTCCCAACCCAAGGATGCCACAGCGACATTGTCATAACCTCATCTCCATGTGGTGACAGCAGTCGCAGCAATTCTGTGCTCAGAACACATTTCTGACAATTGTAATCTAGGATGGGAGATGTACATGGCTGGGAACTCGGTTGCCCATGGCCTCCATAGCCTGGCTTTGCAGGTTTCCATGTGCATCACACGAATTATGAACTCATTAAAATATTTGAATCTGCTGATACCTGTGAGTTTAAAGTAGGAAGTTTGAAAGAGAATTGTCACATATCCAGTAAAGCTCTTGCTGGAGTCACAGTGGCTGGTGTGGCTATGAGGAGGTTACAGCTGGTGCAGTGTATGTCTCCCTGTTTGTTTATTTTCTCTTTGTGAGACCTTGTGCAGCTTTCCCACAGAAACAGCTCTGCTGCAAGCTAATGTGATGTATAACAAACAAACAAAAAGTCTGCATATTCTTATCTTTGTTTTGATACACAGAAAGAGAGAAGGCTTTCCAATATTATGGAAAACTTACTTTGCCAAGGAGCTGATGACTGCTTGGTAGGTGGCAAAGTTTAAGGCGGAAAATTATTGTGGATTTTCTGTGTTTTGATTGAAAACATACTAAAGAAATTTGAAGAATAATGCAAATGGCTGTTAAAGTCTCTTGAAGTTCATTAAAATTATTGCATTTTAAAGGAGGTTTTTCCTTAATTTGCATAAGGTTAAAGCACAGTATTGCACAATTGAGCTAAAGTTAGCCATTGGCGGTTGTAATTTTATACCCATGTGAGCAAGTGACCTAAGCTGCAAGAGTGTAGGCTCAGTAGTGTAGCCAGCAAAAACAGCTCGATGTCCACAAAACAGATTAAGTGGTTTATTTTATTTATAAAACCCAATCAAAGTAGAGCAGGTACAAAAGGGAAGATATTTAAAATCAGCTTTCGAAGGAAAATTATTGGAATAGAATTTTCTTTTAATTTCAGGCACTTTCTTTTCTTTTTCTTTTAACTAATGTTTAAAGCTGAGATTTTGGTAACTGTTGAAACTAATAAATAACTGTTCAGCTCTTGAGCTTTCCTGCCAGTTTAATCAAAGAGCAGTGGTGTGTTTCTCTTTTTGCTTTCTGGCATAAAAGGTCTGTCTCATAGAAAACTCTCAGTGCTTTCTGGTTTGTATTACAGTGTAGTGTTAGAATAGGCCAGTCAAGTTGCAGAGCATTTTAGTAATGTGACACTTGACTGTGTGTTGTTTTCTTCTGTGACAAGTAGATTTTATTTTTTATGCTGCCAACATGCATTCTGGTTATGCATTTGTCAATTGCAATTTCATTTCCTTTGTTGGATAGGAGGCTGTATCTTTGATTTTGCTGGTTTCATAATTTTTCTGTTAGTAGTGCAGCCATTGAGTGCACTGAGTTTTTTGGGTCTGTGGAAAGTTCTTTACTGGCAACTTCCAGTAAACAATTATAGGTGTCTCTTTCATAGTAGAATACTTTTCTTTTGGGTGTTTCATTACTGTTTTTTCTTTTTGTGTTGTTGTTATTTTTAAATAATTGATAGCTCCATGAGTTGTTACCTTGTTAAGTCTTTCAACACAGTAATGCCTCAGGATTACTTATATATGCTTTAAATCTGGCTTTAATGCACAGGAATAAGAGGATCAAGTAAATGAGATTAGGACAATAGACAAAGGTGAATGAGATAGTAGGAGAACAAGGGGTAAGGAGAAACCATGCTAAGAATTGTATGAATGGGTTTGGGGAAGCCAGTGTTAGAACAGTAGTCAGAAGGTGAAACAGGTAGTAAAAATGAGTTAACCTGGCTGTGGTGCTGTGAAGGAAACTCATTTGTTCTAAAGTAAGGATCCTGGGACAAAAAGGAAGCTATCTGTGTGGCTACAGTAAAATCCTGAGGGTTCCCTGTCCTGACAATGCAGAGATTAAAAGTATCCTTTCTTCTAGGACCTGCAAACTTTGAAAGTAAAAGAAATGAAGTAGCATTCTGTGCTCCTGCAGTAGATCAGAAGGGAATAAGAAGGTCTAGTATGGATAAAATAATGACAGGGACCAAAACTGCTTTTGAGATAAAGGATATGCTCTACATCTCCCACCTTTTTTTTTTTTGGCTCTACATAGATATTTTGCTAGAATTCTGTGAATTCTTTTTTTAAGTCAAAGAAGTGCCATTCTAGGATAATGAAATAGTCTAGGATAACAAATAGTAAGTTACTGATGATGTTTTAGAATCTGGTGGTTGGTGGTGAACACAATGTTATGAAATGTGGGAGAAAATTGCTAAAATCAAGTGCCCAAATAAGTGGCCCATGGTCACATAAGGGTAGTTCAAAGTGAAGAATTCAGGGAATCTCTTATAGATGTGCTTAACCCCATTGATTTCACTGAAACTTTAGTTAAAATACTACTTTTCTGAATAGTATTTTTTTTTCCTAGAACAATATAAAGATGTTGATTTGACTTAATTCCAAACTGCCCACATTTTTCCAGACATATCTATCCAGGGCATCTTTTTTAAAGTAAAAGCCAAGGATCTGATGATGCTGTAAAAGATAGATTTATGAAAAGTTAATGTTTTAATCTGTTTTCTTTTGTGGGGTAAAGAAGTGCTTTTCCCTGTCTGTGAACTGACTGAACTAAACTGATTCTTGCAATCACTCTAACGTTTTTGTGCGATTTGAATTGTGATCTGAGGATAACAATATCTTGGAAAAATTACTAGTTGGGGAAGGAAGTGTTTCTAATTAGAGCTAGATGTTTCAGCTCAAGTTTTGAAAAGGTCAAGACAAGGGTTCCCCTTCGACTAGATCCATGTGCATGCTTGTATTTCCTTGGGAATGAACACTAGTTTTTAACATCAACTTCACTAAATACTTCTCTGCAGGTAGAAAGGGCACCAAAGATATGAATGGTCATTCTTTGCCAAAAAGGAAGATTTGTGTGAGAGTGGTGTGAATGGAAAAAGGACCAGGGCTTTCTTCTTTTGCCAATCAGAAAAAGAAATGCTGCCTCAAAAGAATCACTGAAGTGCATTTTGGAGCCATGAGATGTGTTCATACATCATGGAAAAAAAAAGAAAGAGAAGAAAAACCCTAGCACCCTCCCCACACTTTTAATGTGGATCACAAAGAAATGTGCTGATGTTGAAAGTAGGGAGAGGATCATTTAAACTGAGGTGTCTCTCATTCACTGAAGGCTGATGAAATTTTCTGCTTGCAAAATCAGCTGTCATTGTCCCTTTATTAAAGGGGCAAGAATAGAGTCTTCTCTAGGAGTGAGAATAGAGTGGAGGTTAGAGTCTCTGATTTGAGTTTGCAGGTATTTTTAAAATTCTATCCTGTTTCAGTCAATATGGGAGCTGTAGCATGAGGCTTTTGAGCTTTTGTTTGGGCTACGATAGTCATTGTCCTCTATCGCCCTTAAATCTGGGAAACAAAAGTGTACGATAAATCATGTTCAATTGAATATAGTGGATTTTGTGTCCTGTTTTGTTGAAAAAGCAGTTGATCTGTCATTGTTGATGGTTATGGTGACATGGAAGCTAGAGAGACACAGCTGAGTTCTACAAAAAAGTGTTGGTTATTTAACTTAAAATATTCTATTATTTCATTCAAAGTTTGAACTATGGGAATAAAAGATTTCATGCATTACTGCAGAAAAATATTAATACATGCTTAGAGTATCGTGATGGATGGATTGTTAATGAAACTAGTGAGACTTTTGTGCTGTAATAAAAATGTCTAAATTCAATATATTCTTTTTAGAACTTTTGCCAAAATAATCTTCTCTTTTTCTGCTATCATAGTAAATTGCTTAAATAGAAGACACATGTATATTAGCATTCCAGCTTGAGCTAGGGGCTAACATTGTGGCAGTATTTTTGTGAAGATAAAGTAATCTTATTGAAATTTGCTGTACAAATATTCTTCATTGAAATCAAAAGCTCTAAGTTCTGATATCCTTAGCCAGGCTGACATCAGCAAAAAATTTGATTAATCTTTTTTTTTTGTTTTGCTAGAATAACCCCTACACCCCTAGGAGAGGGGAAAAGCACAGTCACAGTTGGTCTCGTTCAGGCGCTTACTGCACACCTTAACATTAATTCCTTTGCTTGTCTGAGACAACCTTCTCAAGGACCTACTTTTGGAGTGAAAGGTACATAATATTTCCAGAACCTATGACCTCTTTCAGATTAAAAGGAAATACTGCTTTTCTGCCTTTTTTATTTATTTCTTCTTTCTTAATCTCTTAATTGCTTCACTCAGTGGATTGTCCCAGTAGTAGCATATTCGATTTTTTAATAGATTAAGGTTTTTGCACATGACTTCCTGTGCAAGGCTCATACCTATGTACCTGCACTTAACATGTACTGATAATGCAGATAAAGCCCAAACATAATGAAAGGCAGAGGGATGTAATTAGCCATGAGGAATTTTGTGTGAGTACACGCCCTTCCAGCCACCCCTCTACTTAGGGACTCTTTAAATACATTTCTAAAGATTACTGTCTAATTATTCCTTGAGAAAGGGTCCACACTGGATATTTCCAAGCAATACAAGGAATTTAGCAGTTGTGGTTCAGTTGTGTCAGCAGCACACGTTTGGCTAGGTCTGAACCTCTTCTCTCTGTTCTCCTGAGCTGTCGCCTCTAATCATGGGCTGCTGCCTTTTTGTCTAGAAACCCTGTAAGAGACTGAGGGTCAGGTAAGACCCAGCCAGATTTCAAACCCATCTTCAATGTTGATGATAGGAAGTAATGAAATCTCTTTTTTGCCATTTCTCAGCTGAAATTGGTGCCTAACTGGGCAAGCACTCCCCATCTGCTCTGCTTTGCTTTGCTGAAGTTTAAGTTAACAAGTTTGATTTCAGCTGGAAGGCTCCTGGTGCTTCTCAGCTAAGACTGGTGCGTGTGAGTGCTTTAATTCCTCCACTCAACTTGTGCATAGGCAACAGCAAATTTCTTTGCCTGTACCATGAGAGGTAGAGGGGAAGGAGTGCTCAGAGTGTGAAGGTTTCATTCAGAAGCAGTGCTTGCTTGTGACTGCTTTGTCTTTCCACCCAGCAGCTGCATGTGCATGACTGTGTCCTAAATCTGGGCAGGAGCAGAGGGTAGCCCTTACATACCCAGAGCCTGCACCACCCATCACATGTAGCCTTTCATTTCAGAGCAAGAATTCCCTTTTTGCTACCTGCTGAAAAAAAAAAAGAAAAAAGCCAGCAAGATTAAGGAAATCATGTTTATTTGGATGCATCACGGATCTTCTAATAGAAATCAAAATGCCAAAATTGTGTCATCATTGCTGTATGTTTCATTTTGTGTGTTTAAAGATGGTTGTTTTTTTCCAAAACTGATATGACCATGTGGTTCCCTGTGCAGGTGGAGCAGCTGGAGGTGGATATGCTCAAGTGATCCCCATGGAGGAGGTGAGACAGCCTCAGCTTGCAGTCTGTGGGATGGCTTAATGGGCACGATGGCATTCATGGTTGAAGATTGACTTGATGATTTTGGAGGTTTTTTTCTGACCCTAATGATTCTATGACATTCACAGTGCTTGTTTGGGGATGTGTGGCAGTTTCGCCCCAGGAGAGTCTAATTTAGAGCTCAGCAAAACCTCTAGAACTGGCTAGAACTGGTGAGGAACCACCTTGACCGTGCACAGCTGGTCCAAGCAGAGTCTTAATGTCAGCCCTGAAGTGCCATTAACACTGACCTTCCAACTCCTTCTGTCAGACACATAAAAAATACTGTACCTGTGTGACACAATTCTTAATATGAGATGCTCATTTCAGAGTTTTCACAAAACTGAGTTAAATTTTGTATCAGCGAAGTTCATGCCTGTGAGGTTAGGGGCTGTTCTCCTGCAGCTGACAGGAAGGTGGCCTGTGGCCCCAAAGTCAGGATACATGCTGTGCTCTGGGGCACATTCTGCAGTAATCCACACCTCTGGTCCAGGTCAGTTAGTGGTTAGTAATGCTAAACTGATTCTCTGTTAATGATGAGGAACTGTAACTCTTGGCTTCTTATTCTTGAATCATTTAGCAAAGAATGAAGATGTTCTTGGCTTTGTTTGGCTACACTTAGAGTAGTTTACCGTGCACTCAGATGAAAACAAGTCCTTCATATGCCCCAGTGTATTTTCACCTGGAATTCTTTAGCCTACCCTGACAGCTGACTAATCAGAGCTGCAGTCTCAAGGAGATAGCAATGATTTGTGCTGCTAATTTGTCTTAGTGAATTGAATTCGATATTTTCTTATAAAAAATCCTGTTGTTTCCCCCTTCTAGTTCAATCTTCATTTGACTGGAGATATTCATGCTATAACTGCTGCAAATAATTTGCTGGCGGCTGCTATTGATGCTAGGATCTTGCATGAGAATACTCAATCTGATAAGGTGAGAATTATTTTCTCCTGTCCAGATGACATTTTTTATTTTCAGTTTTTCAATAAACTGCATTTCAGAGAAAAACATGTTGTTTATAATTTTATATTTTCACCATGTGAACAGTAACTGTTGCTGAAGCTATTTTATGTTCTGCTGGGAAATTTTCCATATATAATGTATTTTTCTGGCAAATAGCTATCATAAGGTAGTCTTTAAGATAAGGATCCCATGCCCAGAACATTGACAGCTATTTCTAACTGTACTAAATAGTGTAATAAAGCATGTTTTCCCTGCCTATAATACTATTATTTTCAGTAATTTGAAGACTCATTTCAAAGTTACAAATTGTTATTTCTGATGTGTGGTTGGGTATGATGTACCTTAAGAGGAAGGAGTTATAGGGAAAATAAACTAGATCCTTGTCCCGCTGCTAAATATATTGTGACCTTAAATCTTAACTTGGGGCTTTAAAGAGGAGGGAGAAGATCAAAGAAGGAGCCTCTTCTTGTTGTCTGCAGCATTAAAACTGAGTATGGTTGTACCCTTTGCTTGGTACATTTGTACACAATGTACATTTAGGTCAATGTACTTTTGGGCCAGTTTGGAAATTATAATTGTAGTTTAAATACTTTGGATCTTGCTTAAAGTTTTAAAAGGTTCACAGTTTCAGAATTTATATATATATATTTTTGTGAAACAGAGAAAACCAATAATTTCTGGCAATTGGATTTTAGACTGTTGAATCATAGGCATGGCTCAGACACCTGCTGCCTTCTCAGAATTGTTTTTTTAAGTCTCTGACCAGAAGTCCACAACATATGTGGTTAGGAAGTTCTTACTGAAATTAGGTGGAATAAATTAAAAAAGCATTAGCATTTTATAACTTCCCCTTCAACTTCTTGTGTGGTTTTTCTAGTCTTTGTATAACAGGCTGGTTCCAGCAGTTAATGGCGTGAGAGGATTTTCTGCTATTCAGCTTGCCCGTCTGAGAGTAAGTTGTTAACTCAGTCTCTCCTCTATTATGGTGTCTCTTCATGAAATGCATTCTCTTACACAACTTGTTTAAAATTACTTGATGTATGGGACTGAGTTTGTATAAACCCTCATAAATATATCAAGTCTAGACTTTTTTCTGAAAGCATCATCCTTGGAGTAATAGGATCTGGGTCTGATATTATTTTTATAACTAACATTTTTGCTATTCTTTTCTCCTGAAATAAACCAGTAATGTTTTTAAATGCTGTGTCTTTTCTGATGAAATATTAAAGTCAGAGTTTTTTAAATACTTTTCCAATTATGGTATAATCAGATTTGAAAGCTCACATTCTTTGGTTTTGCAGTACTTTCTGATTTCGAATGTTTAATATAGCATATACTTCTGGGGTTTTATTGATGTCAGTTTGACAGTGTTCTTTCTTCAAGGTGTACATTTGTATGCTCAGTGTATTTTTGTATCCCATCTTGCTCCCTGAATCCTTCCAGAGGAGCTTCCTGTGCAATTCATGCATGTATAACATGTCTGGATTTGGGAGTGCCATTCTGATAAAAACCTAGAGAGGAACACAGCCCACTAGTGTAGGAGAAAGAGGATATGAACCTCTCAAATATCACCCCTAAGGACAGCTCCAGTTCTTCTGTGGCCAGTTCCGTGTTTGTTGTGAGTCCTGACTGATTGTTTCAGTCATGGGATGGCAATGGCAGGTGCCACGTGCACACTTGGAATTTGGGGGTGGAAAAAGGGATAGAGGTAGTGACAGCTTCTGTTTTGGTGGGGGGGTAAAAGAGTCCTCATAACATGTTAAGCTTTTGTGCTGCTCAGTTGAATGCCAGTCAACTAAAATGAGGATGATACCTGCTTGACTCTAAGGCAGAGTCAGGCTCGGAGATTGTTCCATCAGAATTTTGGGATATTTTCAGTTTGTTCTTGTTTACACTGTAACAGATAACAGGTTAGGGAAAGAGGGGGAGTATTTGCCTTATTCATGACATATCAACATCTCTATATTTGAAATGGATTTTTCTCTTCACATGAGCTGCAACTGAGTAAATAACAGTTTGACTTCATAATATTCAAATGCATGAATCATAATTTCCAATATAATTGAATTATTTTGTTGTGAATTATTCTCAGTGTAATGATTCCTTACAGCTAACAAGATGTTGATTGTAAAGAATCACAGTGGGATTAGGTTGCATTTTTCTTAAAACAGGATTACTAAGATTGGAACGCCTCACTTACATATGTGAGGTTGATAAACCAGAGCAGCTACACCATTTGAAACAAATAAACCATTTCATTGCACTTCTTGAACTTTTTGTATGTAGAGGCTGGGAATAAACAAGACTGATCCTGAGACTTTAACAGAAGAGGAGATCAGCAAATTTGTGCGCCTTGATATTGACCCATCCACCATAACATGGCAAAGAGGTACGTAGCCAGAAAGCCTCACTTTATCTGGGATTTCATCATAATTTGTCTCCTAATTTGCTTAGGAGATTTTTCACCTGAATCAGAGCTGTTTCTGCTCTGACAGCAAGAATAACCAATTTGCAAGTAGGAAGTGTGGGTTCATAACAAATGCAAGTGCAGCATGTTGCTCTAAACTTGGTTAAGTATCTGCAATAACTCAAGAGACTTTGCTAAAATTCTGAAAGATAGGTTTCTTTGACAGATTAAAGACATCCCCAGTCCCTCTCACATTAGGTTATGCCTCTCCAGATATGTGAAAGTGTCTTTTCTGTGCATTTTGCAAATCTTATCCACTCTTTTCTTAACTGTGTCTGTTATGGTTCTAGGTTATTTGTATTTATTCTTCTTGATTTTGGTCCCTCATCCTCCCAAGCTCAGGGGCCTGGGTAGCTCAAGAGACGTAGGAGGCTTAAGGGATTATGTGTTTTTGTGATTTTTGAAGTCTCTTGAGTTGTTTGCTTCATTTGGAAAAAGAAATGAAAGATGTGGTGCTGTTGCCAAGCAAACTGATACCCACTCTGATACCCTTAGATCCCCTCTGCTTTTTCCAGTTCTACTGCTGGGTCAAATTTCAGTGTTTACCTCAATTTCTATACCCATCTTTTTCTTCTTTAGGGAAGTAAACTCTGCATAAAGTTCTGAGCTAAATACCACTGGATTTTATTTTCTTTCTTAGTTCTCAAATGCTGAAGTTATCACTGTTAAATGGAATGTGTTGTGATGCTTAGAAAAAAGGGTGAATATATTGAGAAGGGAGGAGCCTTGGCCATGCTTTAGTGTGCCCTTTGTGTGCATGTCATCTCAGGCTTGGGATATTTTTCTCAAGATAATTCTGGGGATGTGGCGTAAGATGTTTTTTATTAGTCACACAGTGTGTCTGGAAGAGACCTGTATTAGGATAAAGAAGTAATATAAATGTTTAGTGTAATGTGACTCCTCTTTTTTATCAGCATGGGTTTGGGAGAAGGCAACATTGCTCAACAGCTGTTAACCTCAAGGGAGCTATTTAATTAATCTCAAACAATGTTAGTGAAATTTCTATTCCACACAGCTCTATATGATGTACATACCTTAAACATTTTAGGAAATAAAACCCCTGAATTTAGGAATGGTTTAGATAACTTGAAGAATGTTTTATTTAGGAATCTTTCTGCAGTCCATATGTCTATGAAGCTTGTTACATACCAGGGAATTTGTAGGGAAAAAGAGCTAAGCTATCGGATCTTCTGAAAATTAATTTTAGTCAGGACCTGTTTCCATAGAAGTATCACAAACTTTCAGTTCATTGTCAGCTTACACTAACTTGAAAACATACAATATACTGAAAAGTGGGAAAGCTTCCCCCTTCTTTGTCTTTCCCTGATAGTCAGATTCTGTTTACATCTCTAGAGGATAAGGAAGTTAAACCTAACACTTATTTGAACCTAACACTTATTTGAACCTAAAACTTAGTGAAAGGTATACTTTGGGTAAAGGAAGAGGGAAGATTTGAAGAAGGAAAATTTGGTTTTATGGCAAAACCAGTTATTTCTTATTTTATTACTACGTAGTGCAGCTATTGGAATCTTCTTGGAGAGTGAGTGACCACAGTGAGAATTGGTCACAGTGACCACAGTAAGTATGTCTCAGTGACCAGGAGTTGCAGGAGCAGTTACAGTTTCATGGTAAGGGTGTTTAGGTTACATGACTTCACGAGGAAGGTCCAGATAAAAAATCAGCTCACTGGCTGTCAGGCTGGTGGGAAGGTAAGTTCCTGCCCTTAGGAGTGCCTGTGTAAGGTCTGCTTAAGCCATGTTGTGAAACTGAGCTTCTGAGGAAGAGAAGGGAGAAGTCTGAGCTGGAGAAATCAGCTTGCCATATGGCTTCACTGTGCCATATGGCACCACAGCTTGGTGCCAGGATACAGCTTCCATGTACCAGGCTCTGTTCTGCAATTCCTGCCAGTAGTGTAGTATTTTAGAGTATGACTGTGTATATACAGAAGCCAAAATGAGTTGGCCAAATCTGTGTTGCACCATCCCTTAGATGGGATTCCTGAAGAAATTAGGGGCCTAAAGACAGAGCAGAGGGAAATATATATGTGTGGTATTTACAACAGCCCCAAGAGAAATGCCCAAGAAGGTGGAAAGTGACTTAAATCTTGTTTTTTTCCCAGCTCACTCACATCCCTGATCTGGGGTTTAATTAACATTCAAAGTCCCTTTTGTTCTTGCGTAATTATGTCAACTTTTCCTGTACAGACAGAATTTTTTTAATTTCCAAAAGCAGCAGGAAAAGTGGAAGGAGCTCACTTACCTTGGGTGCTGACATTTTCTCTGTAGGTCCCTGGACTCTCCACTTATAAATGAACAGGACTGAAATCTACCAGAAGATTGAGTTATCTGAACTGAACTTACCAAGAGTACCTTGCACCCTTTATTTTACGTTTAGTGCAAACTTTGGTGCATTTCTAGGACTACAGAGCCTGTAATAAAAAGATGGTCTGTTTTTTCATTCTGTAGGAATTGACATGTCCCCTTGTCCTATCACTGCATGCCCTTGTAAAAAGTCCCTCTTGGGACCCTTTAGGTACTGGGAGATGCTATAATGTCTTCCAAGAGCCTTCTCTTCCCTAGGCTGAGCAGCCCCAACTCTCAGCCTGTCTTCATAACAGGTGCTCCATGGGGCACAAAGGTGATCATCCTCATGCTGTGCAGCTGAGTGTGGAGTCAGTTACTGTGATGTGTGTGAAAGATACCTGTCTGGAAGAACCAATCTGACAGCATAATCATCCTTTAGAAGAGGATCTGACCAAGTCTAGCCAACATCATGCAGTCTTAAAATCAATTCGTAACAAGTCAGTGATGAAGCAGATGACTTGAAGTAGAGCTGGTGCTTTGTATCTACTAAGACTGATTTTTCCTTGTCTAGAAAAAATACTATCCACGAGATCAAGTATGTCAGAATACTAAGAATGTATTAGCCTCAAATGCTGTTCAAATAAACAGTATTTGAGTTGTTTTGACCTGTCATCAAACAGTATCAGCTAGAAGGGAGCAACCAAGTCAGTGCCAATGCTGCTATGCAGAAGTGTGGCCATCTGGTTACGCTGTTGGAGCAGTTGAATCTCATATGTGTAACAACAGGTATGCCTGGAAAAACCCATATTCCTGAGTCCTTGTTAACATGTTTTACTTTTGCTATTCCCTTATTTCAGTGGTGGATACAAATGACAGATTCCTGCGCAAAATAACAGTTGGGCAGGCAAACACGGAGAAGGGATTTGTCCGTCAGGTATGTAAAGGCATTAATAAATCACATTCTGGACAGACTTTGCATTAGAGGCTGAGAGGGCTTCTGCAGTTCATTCAGCATATTTGAATTGCAATAATTATGTCTGTTGCTGTTGTATAGTAATATTGCAGTGAAACTGGTCATGTTAATGAGTAACTGAATCTGAATTTTCAGAAACAAAAACCAATGTATATTCTACAATGTGTTGAAAGCACTTAAAAAATTGCATGTGTCGGGAGGTTTAACATTGTCCTATGACAAGATGCTTTTATGCCCTCATAAAGTTAATTTGTATGACTTAATTTTTTTTAAATATCTATAACAACTTATATAAGACACACATAATTCAAATTACATTTAAATTCTATTTTTTTAATTGTTTAAAAATAAGCTTTGTATTCAGAGTTCTCATTTCCCTGTCATGCATCTCAGCTTTGGAATGTGAACTTTAAGAACTTTGAGCATGTACTTGCTTTTGCTATGTGGGCTTGAAGAGATAGTTCAGCAAATGAGTGTGTACTTTTCAGTGGTGTAAAAAGCTAACCTGCATTACTGAATGAGAGATTATGGGAGTTTATTAAAGAACTTACTGATAAATTGAAAGCCAGACTTTCCCAACACCACCTGAGCAAGTGTTCCCAGTGTAATGTAGGTAAATGAATTTACTGAAACAGCCCAGCATGGAACAGCAGCGTCGGGAGGAGTAAATTCACTGTGGTGATGTGGAGTGGCTCTTAATTTGATGAAGATCTTGTAATTTAACATTGTGGATCATGAAATACATGAGGTTCTGACTATTTTGATGTGAACAGCTCGTGTGGTAGAGATAAGGCTTTCACATTTTTGGAAATCCTAGCTTTAATTTTTCTTTACCCTTTTTTCAACATTTCCTTTTACAAAGGCCTAAATAAAGAGACCAAAGCATAGTGCTGTATTTTTTGCATCAGGTAAAGCAAAGCCAAATTGGAGAGAAGAACTTGAAAGAGAAATCATAAAATCCTAGAGCAGTTTGGGTTGGAAGGGATCTGAAAGATCATCTAGTTCCAGCCCCTCTGCCCTAAGCAGAGACACCTTCCACTAGAAATGCTCACTTACTTTGGTTTTGAATGCACAAAATAGAAATTTTTCTGTCTGCAGCTCACAGGAAATTCAATATTAGCTAATAGTCATTTCTGATAATGGGCTGGGACTGCAAAATATTGTATTTGGTGTGAGTTCCTTCAACACTTGAGACCTTTTCATATGTTTAGATTTGTTTCAGTGACTCAATATGATTATTAGTCTTAAGCTGGGTTCTGCCAGCCTTATTGTGTAGTGTTTCACCACTGTAATTGTACTACTGAGTTAAATGTGGCTTATTTTATTATAGAGTATTACTTGACAATATCGCTGTCAAATGTTGCTTCTGTACTTTTTCAGGTAAAATTAATGCTTTCAGTATTGAGGTGTTGGACTGATGCATATCCATTCACATTTTAATATGGACTTAGTGACTCAAGAAATAGAGTTAGCAGTTAGGAAAACTCATTTCAGAGCCTAGCTAGAGATCCAGAGAAAATAGGACTTCATGGTTAACAGATGCATTTTATAAATATTTGGAGTGATGTTCTAGCACTCTTAAAATCAATGACACCTGTGTGAAATGGCAGAGCACAGCAGGCACAAAAGTCTGCATTTTAATGAACAGGGATGCTGTGGTTTCTGAAGAGTATTCCATGACTGATGCCCTTGATCCTGCAATTGAATCCATGTGGGTGGATCCTTTCATCGATAAAAAACTGACTTTGCAGCTAAGACTTCTGTCAGCACTTCATAGGTGTATAAAGGTTATTTAGAGTTAAAATAGCACCTGCTACTGCAATCTTTTGTGCCTGTTTCTTCAATTAAATGTTATGTCACTCTATGAGCATCTACCTGGAATGTTTTTGCTGTCCTTTTGGGTTTATATAGAAACAATGATAAAAACTTTTTTGGTGGGTCTTCTAATAAACATTCTGATAAATCAGAAGTGTTTCACCATATGGGTTGGACACAGATTTCTCAGGCCTATTTCTTCTCTTACATATGCTGCAGTGACTCACTGAGGACATTCTCAAATTCAGAAAAGATAGTGGAATCCATGTCATGACAATGCTAACAAAGTTCATTGCATTTAGAACTGCTTCCAAAGAATACAGAAAATCTGGTTTGTAATTTCACCATTTCACTTGAGTCACTATGCTGAAAATCTCAGTTACAGAATTATTTTTCTTTTCTGTGGTATGTAGGCCTCTCTGCCTATGTCCACAGCAGAAAAGTGCTCAGGTGTCTTCAGAAGTTTTGATTAAACAAGTGGGTACATAGAGGTCAGCCTGAATAGGGCTGCTCTGGGCTGTAGATGTCAAAAGCTAAAAGCAGGAACATGGGTTAAAGAAGGGCAGAAGCTCTTAAAGTACTGGGCAAATGCACAAGAGTGGTATGTTCTCTGTTGATGTTTCTTAAAAACAGACAAATCTCTCAATTTGAGCAGATTCCTCTGGTATTAGTATGGGATACATCTGCCAGAGGTCTTATAGAAACAGTCCTGGCCTTTTTTCTTACATAGATAGCAGTAGGATGTCAGTTACTAAACTTTATGTAGACTTTAATTGCTGGAGATGGAGAGATTACTAAAGAAATTGCAGTTCTTGATCACTGCCAACACTGCATTCCTATCACATAATACATTAGTGGCTTTTCTATTCTTCTCTGTTTATGTTCTGACAGCATGTGGCCTGAGCTTTACTAATTGTGTAGTAGTAGTTTACTAATAGTGCATTACTACAACTACAAGTGCTACTAATCTATACTCTTAAAGAAAAGTAAAAGCTATTGGTTGTTTGCTTATTAACATTTCACATTATGCTGAAATGCTGCACAGTGTGGGTGTGTTTCTACAAGAGCAGTAGAACTAATGCCACATATAGTTCTTGGTGCTTTTTGACTTACATATTTGTTCATTTAGTTAAAAAAACAAAGGGCAGAGATATATTTTACGTTTTCATAGGTCAAGTACAAGACTTAACAGCACAGACTCTAAATTTTGAGCTTAAGTAGAAAAAGAATGATCAAATGTAACAAGAATGTTTTTGAAACCAGAATAAAAAGCTGTTGGAGATCATTACAGAAAAAAAAAAATTAAAAACCCTCCACAATGCAGTGTTCCTTTGCTCAGGCCAGTAAAGCTCAAAAGACATCTGGCGATTTCCTGTTTCTGCCACAGAAAGAAAGTTCTTGATCCTTCAGGGAGCTTCTCTAAAGATAATGTGAGCCAAGGGGCTAAACAGTCTGCAACACTTGTCCTCAAATAAATGTAGTATAATGGAGAATATTAATCAGGGAATACAAATTGTTTGAAGTTCACAGAATCATACAATATCTTGAGTTGAAAGGCGTGCATCAAAGTCGGACTTGGCCCTGTGCAGGACCATCCCCAGGAGTCACACCTTATGCCTGAGAGCATTGTCTAAATTCTTCTTGAACTCTGTCAGGCTTGATTCTGTGATCACTTCCCTGGGACTCTGTGCACAACCACCCTCTGGGTGAAGAATTTTTTTCTAATATCCAGTCTAAACCTCCCCTGACACAACTTCAGGCCATTTTCTCGGGTCCTGTCACAAGAGAAGAGATCAGTGCCTGCCCCTCCTCTTCCTCTCAAGAGGAAACTGTAGGCTGCAATAAGGTCTCCCCTTGGTCTCCTCTTCTCCAGGCTGAACAGACTAAGTGACCTCAGCTGCTCCTCATATGGCATCCTCTCAAGGTTGTCACCATTTTGTAGCCCTTCTTTGGATGCTTTCCCATATTTTTGTGTCTTTCTTGTATCATGGCACCAGAACTGCCCCCAGCACTGGAGGTGAGCCCACCCCAGCTCAGAGCAGAGGGGACAATCCCCTCCCTTGCCCAGCTGGCCATGCTGTACCTGATGTCCCCAGGACAGGCTTGGCTCTCCTGGCTGCCAGGGCACTGATGACTCCTGTTCAGCTTGCCATTGACCAGGACCCCCAGGTTCCTTTTTGCAGCTCTTCCTTCCCACAGTTCATAGAGTTACTCTAGTCTTAAGTAATCTCAAAAGCTAACTTACCATTTAGAACTTGTTTGAATTCCAGTGTGAAATTGATCTTTCCTGAGTGTATTCCTGATGATCCCCCGTGAGTATTTCAGCTGACTTTGATTTGGTTCATGATTCTCATTTCTGCTTTACAGGCTCAGTTTGATATTGCTGTTGCAAGTGAGATTATGGCCATCTTGGCACTTACCACCAGCCTTCAAGATATGAAAGAAAGACTGGGAAGAATGGTGGTGGCTAATGACAAGAAAGGACAACCAGTAACAGCAGAGGATTTGGTATGTTCAGTGCTGTAGAGACCTGTGAATAACCTCAGATATGTTTGTTTTGCCTCATGAAGCATTAAAAAGGCAGGTACATGCCAAAGATTTTGCTTTGAACAGCACAGTCAGATATCAAAGAAAGATCATCTTCTGGGCCAAAACCTGCTTGAGAATGAGAACAAGATGTAGAACTCATTTCTTCAACTCTGGTAACATCTGGTTCAGAAAGCCTCTGGTCTCCATAACCTACTTGGATCATTTTCTGCAAATCTTAAGGCAAACAAATTCAGTGCTGGAGGGAGTCAAAGTGCGGGCTCTTCTTTGAGAGAGCTGGTAATGTTTGCTACTGTGCTTTTGGAGTCTGCTCAGATGTTGCAGTGATAGTTACCACATGAATGCCTGTACCACTGAATCAGAATGGAAACAAGCTGTTCTTAATTCAAAGATTGCTGATAGTGCTTGGGACAGGTTTATCTGCCATTAGATTTTTTTTTCTTTTTACCTTCACTAGTTGCTGTTTCCTCATTCCGTACTTCAGCTTCTGAAAAAAAAAATCAGTATGTTTTTCCTTTAAATCACATACTGTCCCTTGTATCTGGGCCGTGAGTCATTGAACAGTGGTTGGAAGCTCACATGTGTTGTGCATGGCAGGTTCTGGTGCAGCCAGGAGCTATCAGCTGCTGTTTGTAATCAGCTGCATGCCAGGAGCAGCCCAATGCCAGCCCAGTGGTGGTGGCTGCCTCTATCACACAGGCTCTGTTTTGTCCTGTTTTTCCCTCTTTCGTGAACATCTGCTCAAACTTACAGAGTAATGAATGAGTAAAGTAATGGGTATCCTGCCCTGTCAGCAAAGATAGCAAATCCACAAGTCAGGAGCACCTTCACAGCCTTAGTGGATTCCAGTTTAATAAAGAAATGAAAACATGATATCTAGAGTGCCTGGATTTAAGAATAAAATTAAGATAAGGTTAAAAATTTCTAAGTACAGTCATCATTAAAATTCAAAGTAAATCATCTATTCCCAATTATGCTGGAGACATGAAGAACTACATTTAATATTCTAGCTGTTGAAGTTTTGCTTTTGCTTTTCAATTGTATAACTTTGTCTTGGCCAAATGGAGGGGAATGGGGAATAAGTTAAATTATAAGGCATATGCAAATACTTTAAAATTATTTAGTGTTAGAATTAAAACCACATTTGTAGTATGTGATTTTAATTTTGACACTACTTTTATGTAGAACTGCAAAATATTTGACCTGCTAACCACTTAATGGTAATGAGCTTGATGAATGAAAGAAATGGCTTTTCCACTGAGGCAAAAGAATTTTAGAACTTTTCCACTGCATCCCTAAAATGAAAGTAGTGCTCAGCAAAATGTCTGTTACTAATTCAGTTTTCTTTGGCTTTTTTTAAAACAAACTTCCTATGCTTAGTGTCTCAATCATTTGATAGTTTTCCTTGTACTGAACATATGTTTCTAGTTGTTTTTTAAAGCAGTGTTTTTTATTATACAGAAAAAAAAAAAAAACCAACCTGCCCAGAAAGAAAAATCATCACAGTCTGAGGTACATGTGTTATGAGCATCTGCAGCTATGCTGCTGCATTCTTTTCCTTCTGGAGGTTTCTGTCCCATACACATGAAGGACTTGGGTGTATGTCCTGATTGAGAAGTGCAGGAACTCCTACCTCTTTTGTTTTGCAGTGTGTTAAAAATGAGTATTAGAACCATGGGAATAAGAGGAATATGATTTCATGTTCAAGGATGTAAAGCACCTCTTTGGAGAGCTCTATTCCTGTGTTCTTAGCAAAACGTTCATGAGGTGCTCTGTCCACACAAACTGATTCTTACAGTACATAAGGAGTTACACATTCCTCAGTCTGGTTTAATACTAGGGAGCTTAACAACTGAAAAATATGGAAAGAGTGAAATGAATAACCATACTGCACTGGTGAAAGTGTACTGAATGAAGCTGAATCCTCTAGAAACAACAGCAGGAGAAGTATAATCAAAGACCATAACAAGTCATAATTCATATGTACAAAGAAGTAAATATGTTCTGTTCTGTCGTGCAGCATTTTGTTTCCTTTACTGTTTTCTTCCCACAGGTGGTCAGTCTGTTTGAGCAGCTTGCAACTAAAGCTACAGATTCTAGACCATAAATGCAGTCTCTACTCTTCCCCTCTTCCCCTGCAGCTTGTGCTGCCTGTGTTGATATAATCCAAGGATTATTTCTTGAGAAAATTTTCACACATATCAAGAGGTTTGATGTGAAGCAATTCGACTCCTGATTTTCCATCGTCCTTTCAGGTCAGGGTCAGTGAAGAGGTAAAGCTCTAAAGTTCAGTAAGGAAAGATCTCAAGACAGCTGAACAAAGGAAGAACACTGTACCAGATTTTAGAATGCTCTCAGTCCAGGTTCAATAATTTTGACTTCTGTTTTTGTCAACAATATGAAGTTTAAAAGCTTCAGTCTATCATAGTCCATTCACATGGAACATTTTAGCCCAAAGAACTGGAATTGCATGTGGTTTTAAGAAACTTTAAAGGCACTTTTTTAATGAGAAATGTCACACAGCCTGAATAATGGGACAGTTCTACCTATCTTTAAAAAAAATCCTGGGGTTCATGTTTATGTCCAACACAGATTGAATTTACAAGTTTAAGTATTTGACAGTAGTCTTTAGTTCTTTGAAATCTGTGTGAACCAAAACCACTAAACCTTTCTCTGTGATTTGTTTCCAGATGTACACACAAAGTACTTCACAAAAATACAATTGCTCTTAATTTTGACTTTATATGCAATATATTTATCATAATACAATAGTAAAACCTAAAATACACATTGGCAGATACAAACCATATGCAGAGACAGGCTAGGAATAATAGAAAAAAGATAAATTGAATATTTCATGAATTGAGAAGACTCTTTCCACAAGAGTAATGGATTAAATGTCTATCCTCTGTAATGGAATATGTTGAACTCTTTGCCAAAATGTGGTGCTCATTGTACAGTATTTTGAAGACTTAATTGCTTTTTGGCTCTTACAGTGAGGTAGAATTCTGATGGACACATACCATATTTTTGTGTGAAGCTAAATTGGAATATATGCCCAAGATCAGTATTTCAGCAGATATGAAAAATATTAAATAAATATGTCACTATTTTTTTTTAACAAGACTTCTTCTCAGCTTACTTGCTGTGCCATACTGTTAGCTTTCAGTAATTCTGGGACCAAAAGAAAAAAATAAATAGCTTCATATTTGCTTATGTAAATGATCTGTCAGCTACTGAGATTTTGTTCTCTGGTTCATGAGAAACATTGTGTACAGTGTTCACTTCAAACAAAAGGAGTTGCAGTTCTTCTCAGGTTATGATTTAAGGTTTAGTTTTGTTACAGGACTGAAATTACAGAAAGTATTATTATTTTGTTAGAGACTATAGTTTCAACTGAAGGAAGTTGCAAGTACTTCATTATTTTTCTTATAAAGAAAAGGGTTCTTCTCTACTCTTCAGTCTGTGTAGCCTTTTTTCATTTCATAGTAGTTACTTTCAATCACTTTTCTTGTCATCTGGTTTTGGCTTTCATTTCCAGTCTTGATAGACTTCAGAGACTGCTCCACTGGAAGTTGCTTTGAAAGTATTTTGGATTTTCATCTAAGTTTGCCTTTTCTGTGTCGTGTGTGTAATTATTTTATGCTCTGTGATCTCTGCTGTCCTGGGGAGCATACCTGCCCTGGCGGCTGCTGGATAGATGGAAGGAGCATTATTTTCAAAAATACCTGTGATCAATTCCAGGAAGGAACCAGAAAAGTTGAACATCTGTATGCAAATGATTCAGAACCCTGCTTCTTTCCTCTGACAGTGAGTTAGTGGAAATCTAATGATCTTTGGGCTCTCACAAGCTTAATTGGTGTGTAAGTGTCGAAGTCCCTAATTCTTTTATAAGAAGTTTACCTGTTCTGAATTGTAAATAGGAACCTGATTCCTTAAACATCTTTGTGAATCAGATCCAGGACTTGAAGTAAGCTGTAGGAATTGCATATTAGATAATTGGAGGACTGAGTATACAAAGAAATGAAAACTTCATTCTCAGTCATGTCAGATAGGTATGAAAACCTAAAAAAAATTTGCTTAGCTTTTAAGGACTGCTGTTGACACCAAACCTGGATAAGAACCATGGGAGGCACAAAATATGCCTAGTGTATTTGCATCTTTTTTTCTTTGCTTTCAGCTTCAGATAAAACAAGTTGTTGTGTCCAGAAGGTGTGTTTAGTGTTTCCGAAATAATGCATAAGTCATATCTCCCAAAAAGTTCAGATGCAGAGGAAGTGGCTTTTTACTTCACTGTTTTTATCAGATTGGTGAAGACATCAGAAAGCAAAGGAGATGAGATTTGAGCCATTCTTACCTAGAAGGAGCAGGGGAAGAGGCTGGGGGAGAAGTGTCCTGATTTTATTTTTCACCACTTCTTCCCCCAAGTCTTCTTTCCAGTAGGGCTGATCCATGACTGCTCAGGTAGTTATTCCTGCTGTTGACCACTTGAAAGACCAGATGTAAAGTTTTGCATTTGGCTTTTTTTTTTTTCTCTTCTAGAATTGAGAGTATTTGGGTATATAAACAACATAACACCAGGCTCTTTGTATGGATGTGGTGGAGTCTCACCATTTTGAAAGAGCTGGAGTGCTTATGTTTCCTTGCATTTTAATCCTAACTTCTAAAATTAGCATCTTAAGAAACAGCAATCTCATTCAGAAGATGAAAAAGTATGCTGTTTTGCTGTCAGCTTCTCATATCCTTGTGGATCCATTGGAGTTTGTAAATAGTGGGAGGTGCAGAGTGCAAAGAAAAATCTTTTCCTTCTCTCTCTCCTTCACAGTCCTCCAAGGAAACACTTACTATGCATCAGTAGAAGCCAGTTTTACTATTTTGGTTTCAATTCAGTTTTATCTAAGGCCAAATATTCTGTGTCATTTTCCTCTGAAGTCTGTGCTCAGAAGTGATGCTCAGAAAGGGGAAAATTGTATTTTATAAAATAGTGTACTTAATCATCGCATACTTTTATGTCTTATCTGTTGCCATCAAAATTTTCATGCAGACTTTGATTGCTCAAATTTGGGGTTAGTTGACAAAAGCTGTGTTGGGAATTATAAAGGCACTATTTTTATTGCTTTTCTTTATTTGACTGTTATTGTTCATCTCTTTATAGGCAACTTGGATATTGTACTGTTTTTAAATCTTCATTTTAAAGAATTTACAGCAGCTAGGATTTTTGTTTGGTTTTCATGTTTCTTTTCAATACAAAAATATTCATTTTTTTGCGTTCTCTGGCAAGTCTGTGAGCCACTCTTTATAACACTACTGTGGTTTTTTTGAACCATGATCTAGTTCTTTCAGATGAAAACCATAATTTCAAAATCAAAGTAATTCAAGAATAAATTTGAACATATGCTGGTGGTTTCTAGATAGAACTCTTCATATAATCTGATAGTGATGTGCATACTCTATAGCCTTTTTTTTTCTAGAATGAGCACTGAAATTTGGTGTAGAGAGTTGTCATGACTTTTATTTATTTTAAGGTCAGTCAGTGTGAAATTTATACTTCAACAGAATTTTTAGGGAAGAGGAAAGTTTTTTGCAACCCAAATGCAGCAGTTTGCTCAACTCCTCTTGTGATCTCATCATCACAGTAAGGCACCTCTAACTTTTAATCTTGATGTATTTTTTATCTGCCCCTAGTAAACTCTGTGGCTGCTTTCATCCTGTATTTGTTATGTATGTATTTGTCCAAGTCTTGAAAAATACTCTTTCTGGCTATGGCTAGCTATTGATTTATGCTGTAGATTCTGTCTTAAAAAAATACATGTGTAATTTCTTTAGGCAGTTTTAGCAAGCTGTTGCCTTCTTGCTTTCTCAGGTCTCAGTGGACATTGGCACTTCATGTTTTATTACCTTGAATATCCTCATGCTGATCACTTAATTCTGTTTCTGATCTTTTCATGAAATAGGACAAAGAAGTTACCTGTTGCCTTTTAAGTGTATTCAGAATAAAATAATTTTTGTTTTAGACACACTGTAAATACAGAATTTCAGAAATCTTGAGGTAATATTTAAATAAAGTCTTTATGCATCACTGCAGCACTGCTTTGAACTGAAAGGGTTTTTAATCTATAAGTATAACTTGGAAATGTTGCACCTTAGAATTGACTTCCTTAAAATGTGGACTCTTGTCTTTTAGGGAGTAACTGGTGCTTTGGCAGTTTTGATGAAAGATGCAATTAAGCCCACACTAATGCAGACATTAGAGGTAAGTATGGCTTATGATGCCTGCCCTTCTCCAACTTTCAAATTCCATAGTGTGCTGAACATGCTTCTCTTCAGCAACTGTGCTTGACTTTCAAAGCTCAAGCCAGGGTCTGATCCATAAAGGCATTCATTTTTTTATGTTAACTATTCAACTCTATCAGCATTTATATGTTTTTGTTGGTTTTTTCCTTTTTGAGATCTGGCTATAGTCATAACTTTACCTGGTGTTGCAAACAAGCTGCAGTGTTTGTTGAGCTGCTTCTGAGCACAATGGGAGGCAGGTTCATCACAGATTTACTACTATTTCCCACCTTGTTCTTGCAGGGAAGTGTCCTTTTTTGTGTATTTCTTTATATGTTCTCATGACAATTCCCGCGGCTCAGCAGTTTGTGTGGAAAAAAGGTTCTTTGCTGTGGCCATTCTAATCTGTATTACAGTTTGTTCCATTCAAAATCACAGGAGGGTCATTTCAGCTGTTTGTGCATTTTCAAAAGAAATTTCCCAGCTACCCAATCTTGCCAAAGTGGTTTCATGGACTAAATGAAGCTTTGATGGGCTATGAGGTTTAAACCTACCGTAGTGAGCTTTCTTCCAAAAGCTTAATGAATGTAGAATTAGTGCAAGCTAACTTTGTGCCTGGGCAATCTGGTATTGATATTTTCATGGGAAATAGATGAGTAACATTCAAGGGGAGAAGGAGAAAGAAAAGTGAGAAAATAATGAAGCATCTTTGAAAACAAATGCACTTGGAGAAAAATCAGTGTATGTATTTTTTTCATTTGACCATCAAAATTACATAGGTGGAATTTTCAATGATTACAAAATAACAATGATTCTTGACATGATGAAAAATTGAAGAATGCAGAAAGATACCAGTGCAATCACCAGTTGATAAATATATCTCATTTCTACAGCATGTTGAAGTGATAACTACCTTTTTGCTTTTGAGTTTGAACAGGGACAGCTTCCTAGTCTTGTGGAATATTAGAAAAACAGAATTTAGGTCTATGTTATTTTATTATAGCCATCTTAATTATTTTCCCCTGCAAAGGAAACGTGTTCTTTCATGTAGCTGTATGAAGCATGCATGTGTGTGTGTGATAATTTTAATGTAACATTGAATAGCAGAAACTGGAGGTCACATAGCATTCAGAATACGGCCAGGGTTCAGTATTATAATCACCACTTGGGTAACATTGTGTGGGTTAAGCACCAGTGACAAAGTAGCTTTGATTCTGACTCTTTAGTCACTCTATTTGCACTTTGCATATCTGTTGGAAAATACTGTGGTTTTGTTGCAGTGTTGTGAAAGACAATTATAAATGTCAGAAGAGATTCTTTTGATCGATAGGCATTTGGTTCTGGGACTTGCATGCATTTATTTTCTCCCTGCATTTCTTTATATTCACATTTCTATGCAATAAAATTCCTGCCTTTTATGTGGTATTCTTTTCTAGTCTAATCTATGCTATGGCTGAAACATCTGCCAATTTTCATCAACCCCTATTGCTTGTTAGCAGGACCCTGACCACATTACCCAAAGATTCATTTTCCCCCTCAATTCTTCTCACAAAGTTATTTTTAAAACAGCAAACCAAAGCAGCTCAGAAGACTGCTTCATGCTCCATTCCTCCACTTTGAGTCTTAAATATGAATTTTTGTCGCCCTTTGGAAACTTTCTGGCTTGCAGGCTAATATGAGTCACCTATCCAAGTAATGGTGATCCCCAGTTTATCCAAATATTTTCCAAGATGGTGCTGTGCTTTGGCTGATGTCCTTTTGGGCTGTGTCATTGCTCTCATGTAGAATCACAGAATCTGCTGAGTTAGAAGTGACCCCCAAGGATCACCAAGCCCAGCTCCTGGCCCTGCACAGCACCACCCCCAAGAACCACATCCTGAGCCCAAGACAAACACTTCTTGAACTCTGTCAGGCTGGTGCTTGATCACTTCCCTGGGGAGCCTGTTCCAGTGCCCAAACACCCTCTGGGTGAGGAGCCTTTTCCTAGTATTCAACATAAACCTCCCCTGACTCAGCTTCATGCCCTGTCACTGGTCACCACAGAGAAGAGATGAGTGTCTGTCCCTCCTCTTCCCCTCACAAGGAAGTTGTAAGTGCAGTGAAGTCTCCCCTCAGTCTCTTCCAGACCAAGTGACCTCAGCCACTCCTCAGATGGCTTCTCCTCAAGGCCCTTCACCATCTTCATTGCCCTCCTTTGGACACTCTCTAATGGCTCACTGTCTTTTTTTACACTGTGACACCCAAAACTCCCCCCTCAGCACTCGAGGTGAGGCTGCCCCAGCACAGAGCAGAGCAGGACAATCCCCTCCCTTGCCTGGCTGGCCATGCTGTGCCTGATGCACCCCAGGACACACGTCACCTTTCTGGGGATGCAATGGCCCACTCTACTGCCTGTGCTGTTGCTGCTCTTGAGCTCTCTTCACCATTTTTAATTCTTCATCTGAATAACTGTAAGAGGTGTGGTTTTTAATAACTTCAGTTTAAAAAAGAAAAGGAAAAAGGAGGAGAACAAGGAGGATATTGTGCCCTGCATGCTTGAATGTACTCTAGTGATCCACTTCTTAGTTTAGAGCCCTCTAGCATGATAGATTTTTAAGCCAAACTCATCCTAGTATACCCTAGGGTGGTAGATGTAATAGTATTTCTTCTGCTACAGGTAATGCCATCTTTCTGATGAATGTGTGAATTGCAAATCGGAAATGAGCATAACTGAAGCCTGCATTACACTTGAAATAAACCTAGTAAGTAGCATCCAAAAGTTAGCGTCTTAAATTTCCAAAGAGGTTACCAGTAGTAATTGGGCAACATAATCCTAATCCCTTTGGGGAGAACGAGTTCTTCATGAAAATGTGAGGACCACAATTTGGCAACAGAAAAATTACAGCATATAGGTGAAAAAACAGAATAATGTGATTACAGAGAGTATAAATGCAGCTCAGAATGTGCCATGGACCTGTCTGGCAACTAGGGACAAAACTATTCACCAAAGCAGATCTTCCAGACTACTTTGGGGAATGGCAAAAAGACTGCTGGATAAGGGAGAGCAGGAGCTCTGGATGACAACTGACAATCAGCTGACAGTTGATTTGGCATAATTTGTAAGTCACAGTGACTGTGGGTAGCAGTGAGTGGAAGGAGCCATTGCAGAGATAGTAGCCATATAGAAGCAGCCAGTGGAGCTGTGCTCCTCTGTGATCTGGCCACAAGCCTGTAGATGGGAATTGTGTTAAGCCATGGAAGTCTGTGGAGTTGCTTCTAAGGGCCTGTGAAAAGGGAGAAGAGCAACATGCCTGGTAGATTTGCACCAACTTTATATGGATGTCTGCATGCACTGGAGGAGAGGCTTAGAAGGTCATAAATCAAAAGTGACCAAATGTCAGCCCTGCATGGAACTGAACTGGCAACTTATGTCAGTGCTTTTTTTCATATGTGAATTGATGTGTGGTTTAATTTGCTGGTTTTTAAAGAGGTTTCTTGGTGGGTTGCTTTCCGTCACAGTCCTGCTACTCTGACACCAGAAATTCTGCCTGAAAGTGTTAGTGATTGACAATGTTTTATATGCAGGAATGACATTAAAAATCTGAAAATGGGAGACACAGGGCACTCCATCTGCAATAACCACAGACTTCAGTGGAGCTTACTTACATCCCGTGCTGTAGAATTGAGATTACTTTGTTTGGAATGTACATAATGATTTCATAGTGTTTATCTATGTTTCTCATGACAGATTTGTTCCCCTGTCGACTGATCCCTTAATGCTTAGCATTTATTTATACCACGCGTAACAGAGCAGCTGCTCTATGGGACAGCCCTTTGTAGTTGCAGGCTGGCTGCTCTGGGGTGGTTTGTTGTGTTACTTTTGAAGTGCCACTCATGGTAAAGATGAGAGAAGAATGGTAATAAGTATTATAAACATCCTTCTAGCGGCCAGATAGCTTCAGATATTTATTGACATTCTGGGTTTATTTTCTTTTACTGAACCTTGGATAATGATATTTTCTGTACTGAAAACAGTCAGCAGAATGCATCCCTGTGCCACTGTTGGGTTCTCCATATAGTTTGTTAAGAGTGTAGCAAAAAATAAGTGGGACAGATGGACTGGCACAGTCACTAAAGCTGGCCTGAGGAGACATTGTTGTCCCTGTTCCAAGGTGTGCCTGAGGCTCCCAAGGTCCTGCTGGAGTTCATTCTCTTCAGTACCTAGACTGTACTTTTCTTCAGGATTGCTCTTGTAAAAAAACATTCCAATTGCTCTTCCTTTCCTTCTGGTGGATTTCAGAGCTCCAGGGGAGCATCTGTCTATGCCAGTGATTTAATAGCATGTTTGGATTTCCAGTTAGCCATGGGAGCCTCTTGACTTCCAATATTCTGGATTTTGGATCCTGCAGTCCACATTCCCTTCCTATCCATGTTGCGTGGATGAACTCTTGGAAGCACAGTAGCACAGGGAATGCAGGAGGAGACCCTTCTGGCACCTCTCTTTGCATAGCTGCTGCAGTGTGTGCTGGGCTGCCCAGTCACGGGCAGTGGCTGTGGGTCCATCCATCACATCTGCCCAGTGCATGCTCTGGGCTTTAATAAGACCAGCCCTGTAATTGCTTGCCACAAGAAATTAGGGGTTAGAAGAGTAAAATTAGTCTTACTGAGTAATAAAAGGCAAATTGGAATAAACCTTATGGATCTGAGTCTGGTAGCTGAAAATTTGTGGTGCTACTTATTTGAATGCCAAATACTGGATTAAAGTAGAAGTAAAGCTTCAGCTTTGTTTGGTGAAAGTTGTTTGCATTTGATTTTCTGTTACAAGCTCTTTGGACAGGGATAACATATTTTATGTGGCACCTATTAGTCTGATGCCCAAGTAAGAAGCTTTGAAGGCACATGTAGTTAAGTTTTTGTGTACCTGTGTAAAATCTCAGTTGATTTTGCAGTATGTGTCCATTAGCAGATAGAAAACAAGGAAAACAGCTAACCCTAAGTAAGCACTATGTCATGATTATAGTGATCTAAATCACTTATCTTGTTACAAGGCATGATTTCTCCTTTGTTTACTTTTTTGGCTCCTGTTTCTACTCTAATATGTAGGAGGCAGAGTCATCTGAGTTGTAGCTCAATTGGGCTGTTCCTGGAGAACAGCCCCCACCCATTTGTGTGCATGTGGCAGTGGCTAAAAAGTTGTCTTTCCTCTGAACAAAACAATTATATGCTATTACTTCTAAAGGAAGCATAAAGAAGGGATGCTTTTTGTTGATGTATCATTTTCATATATGATTTCTAGTCATCATTACTAAAATGTCCATGTTTTCTGTAAAACATCACTTAGATTACAGTAGTGAAATAGAGATTTTCCTATGTAGGTTGTTTCCTTAAGACATTGGTGGCTGGGGGAAGGGAGAAGAAAGAAGCAACTTGTATTTTATGGTTAACAGTTTCCAAGCTGTGGTTCAGGGGACTATTAGATGTGCCCTGCAGCTGATCTGTAGAACACTGTCCTCCTTAAGTGGTGTTTCTGGTCAAAACTTGAAGGAGGTTGCCTGGTAGGTTTCCTGAAATTTTGAGGGCTGGCAGTATCTCCTAGTACAGAATGTGAGAAGAATATTGATGTGAAATTGTCTGCCTACCTTTTCTTTAACCAGCTGGGCACTTTAAGATGTATAAACACAACAATGGGCATTTGTTTGCATAAGTATTTTGTAGCAGAACAGCTGAAGTGATATTCTTCTGTCTGATCATGTATTTTGTTTTAGAGAAAAAATAGCAGTTAATGTAAATTCAATCCTTTCTGAGGATGCTTATTTTCTAATTTCTCCTTTCTTTTGGGTCCCTGCCAAAAATATGAGGGAAGCTGAGAACTGCTTCCTACCTCACAAATTCCTTACACATAGCTAATTTGCTTACTCCTTGCCTCTCCTTTCTCTGGTTCAGATTGGAAAATCAATCTCGACCAGAGAAAGGAGAGGCAAGGACTCAGCCACTAGACATAGACACCATGCATTTGTATTTACAGAGAGAAAATCGACAGTTTTCTCTGTGTAAATACAAATGCATGGTGTCTATTGCAGAAGAATTCAGTTCTGCACCTGGGCTTCCAGCAGCTGTGAATGTGTTTGCCGTTGTGTCAGTATCCCCACTGCATCCCAGCATATCTCTTGCCATCTCCCTCTCCAGCTCCATCACCCTTGACTTAGGTCCCTCACAGCTTCTGCTGACTCCTCTGCCAGCGCAGGAATGGCTGCAGGAAAACAGAAGCACCCAGGGCTGGAGCTGGGCTCTTAGCTGTGTATCTGCAGTGCTGCATTGAGTGCTTGTTACAGGACGTGTGCCAGAACAGCACACAACAGAGTTAGAGCTGTGGAAATATGAAACATGAACTAGTACCAGGTGTGGTGAGGAACTTGTGTAGGTGTGCACTACTGTTTATTACTTTTCTAGGAATGAAGCTGCAAATGAGGTCTCAAGCACCTGAGATGTTCCTCTAAATTGTCTAATAGCACTTCCTTGCTAAATGTGCTTTGATTTATATGTGACTTCGATAAGTCTGAAAAATTATTGAGTTTTGTACATAATGTGCTGGTTTGGCCTGGGATAGGGTTAATTGTCTTATGTCAGTTAGTACAGGGCTGTGTTTTGGATTTGTGCTGGAGACAGTGTTGATAACACAGGAATGTTTTTGTAATTGCTGAGCAGGGCTTGCACAGAGTCAAGGCCTTTCTGTCTCTCACTCCACCAGCAAGCAGGCTGTGGGGTGGACAAGACATTGGAATAGGACACAGTCAGACACAGCTGACCCCAACTGGCTATTCCCAACCATAAGGCATCATGCTGAGCATACAAAGGTGTGGGAAGAAGGAGGAAGGGGGGACATTTGGAGTGATGGCATTTGTCTTCCCAAGTAACAATTACACAGGATGGAGCCCTGCTTTCCTGGGCTGAGCACCTGCCTGCCCATGGGAAGCAGGAATGAATTCCTTGTTTTGCTTTGGTCGTGTATGTGCAGTCTCTTCTTTACCTATTAAATTGTCTTTATCTCAAGCCATGAGAATTCTTACTTTAACCCTCCTGATTTGCTCCCCCATCCCACTGATAGAGGAGTGAGTAATCAGCTGTGTGGGGCTTAGTTTAACCCCCCATGGCTGGGGTTAAACCATGATGTCTATACATTGAATTACTTTTTTTTTTTTTTTTTGTTATCCAGGGTACGCCAGTATTTGTTCATGCTGGACCTTTTGCTAACATTGCACATGGAAATTCTTCTGTTTTGGCAGATAAAATTGCCCTTAAATTAGTTGGAGAGAAAGGATTTGTAGGTAAGTAAATATTCAGTTTATTGTATTATGATCTGTAAATTGGCAATGATGCAAATGAATGGAAAAATTAGCCATTAAAGGTAAGAATGCTACTTCATTATTAATATAATTATAAAATAATCCCAAAATGAATGTGTAATTAGCCAAAAGCACTACTTCTCTTACCCTGCCTTTTTTCTCAAGTCCTGTCACCATGGTCCTGTCACCATGTTTGACTCACAAGTGACCTGTTCACTCCACAAGGTGGCTGAACTAGTCAAATGACTGGATTGCATTGAAAGAGGTGTCCTGTTGTTCATTCTGTTAGCATTCATCTGGCCTCACTTGATAAACCAACAGAAACCATTCTTTTTTTCCTGATGAATTATTTCTCTACCAGTTCAGTAAACTCAGCCAAATCAGAGGTCAGATGTCCCTGAGCCAGTGCAGAGGCAAGGTGGTAGAGCAAAGATTAATGCTGCCTCATTTTGGTGGCTGTGAGCCATTCGGTTGGTCCAGCTGCATTGTCAAACCTCACCGTGAAGCCCTTATGTTCCCATGAAAGCATTTGAGTGGGCTGACTCTTTTTATATTAGGAATTCAGCCTTCACAAGCAACAACAGACACACAGAGCTTACAGTTGCAGGCAAAATAAACTTGTGGCTGAACAATGAACTGGCTTTTATAAAAATTGTTGCGAGTGTTTAAACTTTAGAATTAATTAAATAAAAGGAGCACTGCAGCTTTGCAGTAGTGATGCCTTTGCACTTCTCTTCTGAGTCCTGAACACCCAGGTTGGATTACATTAATCCTAAAGCTGAAGTTCAAGTACCTTTGGAACGAGTTTGAGTACCTGTGGAACAATGCTCTTGAAAAGAAGCAGCAATGTGAAACGTGAGGTTTATTATGCTAGCACCCTTAAACTAGTAGAGAAATGTGTATGTATATGCTTGTGTCATACATACATATAGGAAAGGATTTTTTTGCAGTGTTGTACAGCTTAAAGGTCTGTTTATTTCCCTCCATTAATCAAACATCCATTCAAAGAAAAACGTTTCGCATTCTGAATACATTTATTTAATGATAGTTGAATTCCTATTTCATTGGGCCATGTTTGTTGTTACATGGCATTGTGGAATAAAGAACAAAAGGATTTAGGGTAGCTAATATTTTTCATTAGCCATGTGAAGTGACTGTTTCTGCAGTGTGCAGTCTTTTCAAGTGAGGAGTCCATTGTGTATCAATTGAATGAAAGCATGTTGGCAACAGTCTTGAGTCTTGATCCAGGTTTCAGAGTCCAAAATGTATTGCCTTAGATTTGGATTCCCTTCCATTGAGTGTGTCCCTCAGGCACAGAGTGCATATCCTTGCATTTCTTGTGCCTTTTTCAGTCTCATCCACCTGTTTGTCTTTAACACTCTTTTCTGCTTTGTTTGTCTTTGGCTCCAGTTTCTCTGCTGGGAGACAAAGCAGCGTAGCTTCAATATAGGAAAACCTTTGTGCTTTGCCAGCTAAAGGCTCTTGTTCAGATTCTATTCCACAGAACACAAATCCCCATGAAACTGGCTTCAGAATAAGACTGCCTTTTCTCTGCAGAGCCAGGAACTTCAGCATGATTTGTAGTCCTTTGTTAGGTTATTAAAAGCAATAGTTCTTAGAGTGGCCTACTTAAATAAACTTTGCAGGTAGTCACAAGTGTAAATATTTGTTCTAATGGTTGTAATTACCATAAGCTTTATGGTTTAAAAAAATACATTTTTTCTGGTAGCAAATCAGAGCACGTGGGCAGAGACTATACTGGTTTATTAAATACTGTCCTGTCCTACCCTACACAACTGAAGTCTAAGATGACAGCTACAAAGTGCTCACCAGCCCACGCTGAGGTGACATCCATACAGATGGATGCCTTGTGAATCTGTACAGCAAAGGTAGCAAGAAACTCTACTGCATTTCTACTCACAGGAGTTTGCCTGAGCCTTCTATGGCCATTGAAATTCCAAGGGGAAAGCTGATCCTGTAGCTAATTCAGACAGCCAGAGTGCAGGACAGCTATGCTGCAGTTAGGGAAGTAGCTGAGTAAGTTTATTCACTCCTGCTAAAAGTAGAAGTTTTCACTGTTCCACATTTCTCTTTTGGGAGTGTTCTTGTGCATTAGATCTGGCACTCAGTAAATCTTGTATGAGTGATTACAGTACAGTCCTGCCATGTCACTTAGTTGCATAAGCTCAGGAAAGAATTCAAAAGGTGCTAGGAATAGAGTAAGGTATCTTGCAGGACCATGTGGCTGGGAGAGACATTGAGGCTATGAGATTATTCTCAGCTGCATCCAAAGCAGGAACGTTAGAAATCTGTGATATATTCTGCAATTAAATTACTTTCCTGAATAGTAGAATAAATATCTTAATGTACATACATTAGCTCACTCTCTGTGAGATGGGATGATGATATAGAAAATATATAATTAATATATTTATTGTTCTATATATTTAGTGTTTATATTCTATTTCTTATTTATTCTTTTTTTTTCACTTACACCATATTTATCTTAGATTAGAATTTCATGTTACGTGTGTGGGCAGTACTAAGGAGAATAGCATGGCTTGCATTTGCAACACAGTTTTACAAACACACTTTTTTAACTCTCTGTCCTGCTTTAAGCACCCTCCTTCCTGCAGCTGCCGGTTTCCAGCCCTTTGCAGCCCCTCTGTTTCACCAGCACACCTGTTCACAGGGCCACGTCACAAGCTGAGCTGGAGGCTTGGTCTCCATTGAAAACAACTACAACAAAAAAAAGCCCTTTCCTTCCCCCTCATCAGACAGTGTCTGGGCAAACAGCTTTGTGTGACAGGGGGAAGATGAGATAATGCCACATAAGATGGTGTTTTTGCTGAAATAAATATTTATAGCATTAAAGCCTCCTTTGGAGCTTTCAAGTGCCAGTAAAGCTACTGTGGATGCACTATCTGGCCAGACTGAGCCTGCTTTGCCAGGGCAGCTAAGCCTGTCTCCTTTCTCAGCCTGTGCTCAACTGTTTTTGCATGACATCCCAGCAGAAACCTATTGCCTTTTTTGTTGGCTTAGTTTTCTGCTGACTTAACACAGAAGCAGTTCAGCCCAGAGTCACAAAAACACCAGAGCTGGTGCAGGAGAGGGTGAGCTGGGACAGCCAGCAGTGAGAAACCAATCTGTTGTGTAGATCCAATTACTTGTGTGACCATGTGCCACAGCCAAGGCAAAAGAAAAAAAAAAAAACCTCTCAAAGTGTTCTTTTAAAAATTATTTTTAAACCTTACTTTTTCTCTCTACCCTACATTGCCTCTTTCTCTGCTTGCTTTTCAGCTGGAATGGCATCGTGCTGTGCCTTTTGAGTAGTGTCAGGTAACAGTGATGCAGACAGTCTGCTTTAAAGAAAATATAAATGAAGTTTAACCATTGAATCCTGTTGTGAACTCTCCCTAACTGAAGGCATTCCCTGCTTCAGTTTCAGATATCCAAGTGAATCACAGACCTTCATTAGGTTTTAGATAACTTAAGCCTTTTAGCTCATCTGTTCCTTTCTCTCTTTCCTGAGCCTTGTTGCTACGTACCAATAACTCAGCTTTTCTGCTTTAATTTTGAGTTCTTGGTATGAGTTTTGCTGCTGAACTTTAAGTGCAATGCTGCAGCTGCCACTGCATGGTTTGCACTTGTTTGTCCCCTCAGCTTCTTAGTGTTTCCCTGCTGGGAACACTATTCCCCCTGGCCCTGCTGCTAGCAGGAGTGGCCCACTGAGGAGGGCTGCAGGCAGCTCCTGCGTGGGGAGCACCCACTCTGGGGCACAGAGAATGTGCCATCATCACAGCTGCTGTGCCCCTGGAACTGTAGGGTCTTGTGGCTCTCTGAACTCGGGGCTTTGCCTGAGCTGTCAGAAATTATTGCACTATACAACTCAACAGATTACCCTGTGCATCTCTATAATCACTTTGTGTTCAGCTCAAGAGAGAGGTTACTGGAAGTCAGAAGACAAGTGAAACATGAGTAGATCTATGGAATGCTAAAGTAAAGCTCTTCTCAAGTTTGTTTTTCACGTCTGGACTTCATGGTTGTCGATTGCTTTCTTTGCTACTCCCAATAAGCATGTCACATTCGATGCTGAGAGCATGCTGTGCTGGGCAGCTCTGTCCTGGTGCTTTTCATCAGGTGACAAGAGGGGAGTTATTGCAAACCGTTGCTGACTTAAGAAAAGTCCACTTTCTGTTTCTTTCTTTAGTTGGTACACTTGATGTAATTGGAAGGAATTTGTAGATGCAGTAAATTTTTATAAGCCAAGTAATTGACTCTTTATTGTGCTGGTACTCTGTTGATTAGAGTAAGCTAATGATGCTAGCTGTTGTAAGTATCTTTTCAGTACATACAAAGTTTTATTTCAAAGGCTATCCATTTTACATACTCTCAGAGCAGACATTGTTTAACAAGTTTATAAAACACCTTATAAAAATTGTATGTGTTTAATACACTAAGTGAATAATCTTCAGTAGATTTTTTTTAATGTCATAAGACACTTCAATCCATTTTTTGTGTACTCTTTTTCCAAAAAAAGGAAATAAAGCCCAAAAACTTTGGCTAAACTTCTCTTGGCGCCACTAGTAATGTGATATTATTACATTTAAATGTCAAGTTCAAGGATTTATTTTTAATATTTTTTGCTTGATATCATTAGAAGGGGATTCCATGCAGTGACCCTCCAGAAAGCTTTAATTTTTAAGAATCTGCCCAGCATCTTTCTAGCTTGCATTATTTAATCTCTGACTTCTTCACTCTTACTTTCACAAAAAAACCCCAAAATTTAGTGGGATTGCATTCCAGGATGTTGCTCTCTGAACAATGTGCATTAACATTTTAACACATCTTGTTAAAGTGTTAAAGCAAGGCTAAGGTTTCACGGTACAGGGTGGTTGAGGGCATTATCAGTGTAGGTGTTGCCTACTCCAGTCTGTGTGTACTACAAACTAGAAGAAGGATGTTCAGAACTTTACAGTATTTTCTCTGACCCCGTTCATAGTGCAGCTGCTCAAGCAGCTGTGCTGGGCACAACTGTCACAGTGGGGTGGGAAGGTGATACTGTGTTAGCTGGTATTGCTGTGAGGCTCTTAAAGTCATGCTCTAATAATACAAGTCTCAGTGGTACCACAAAGTGCAAAAAAAGGTGCCATTACTGCA
Source organism: Passer domesticus (assembly GCF_036417665.1). NCBI lineage: Eukaryota > Metazoa > Chordata > Aves > Passeriformes > Passeridae > Passer > Passer domesticus. Next base: position 58,137,123 of record NC_087476.1, read on the forward strand.
AAAAGACCCGTGAATGTGTGCCGTTCTCTTGTGAGTGGTGGTGCCATTCACATCCAGGCTGCCCTTTTTATTGCTTTCCTCACAGCTTCTGAGGTAAAAGTAAATTCTATTGCTTTCACTTGTTGTAAAGTGGGAACAAAAAAAATCATCTCCTTCTTCATGCTTTTAGAATCTTAGCAAATTTTCTTATCAGTAAGCAGGAAAGTCTTCAGAGATGAGACGTAGTGCAATGTGTTTTTCTTCACTGGCATGAAGTCAGACTTCCTGGACACTGAGTTTACTTACTGCCTTGTCATAAATAATCTGGATGCAAATCATGCTTGTTTGTAGCTTGATGCAACTGGAAGTCAGGTGACAATGATTTAAATTACTGTCAATTTGTGCTTTAGTGCTTAAAACAGTCTTGAAATAATTTATTCATTATTATGTGAAATGAGAAACAGATATTTTCTTATATTTTTGTGCGTTTGGAGTCCTTGAGAAAGTTCTGACTCTACCTTGTCGCTGCAGATTTCTAGAAATTTTTTCTTCTGCTCTTTAGCACACATTGCAATATGAAGCTTTTCAGAAGAAGGATTGAGTAGAAGAGAGCTGTCCTGAATGTTTTTGTATATAAGGAAGCATCCTAGCATTGACTTCAGTATTACATGTCATCATATTTCAGAGCTGAATTAATTTGCAATCCTATAAATTATGCAAAGCTGAACTGAAAACTGAAAGTTGGTATTGATCATGAGCTATTGAATTACGTCTGACAAACATCACACTTGGCAGAAAAAGTTATGCTTTTCCCAGGCAGGAGAGGTGGTGCTGTTTTGAAGACAAAGCCTCTGAAATTGTGGACTGTCTTGTAGTGAGATATTACCTTCTTCCTTTAAAAAAAAAAAAAAAGGCATCTAAAAAACATGTTAGAAATTCACTTAGTCTTTCCTTGCTACAAAGCGTATTTGTAAATGTTTGTTCCCAAATCTACTGTTTATATCCAGAATTGTGAGAGGCAATTTACAGGAATGAAATAACATGTGATTATAAATCATCAGCCTTTTAGCAGAGTTCTCTGATTTATCTGACAAGCATATCAAGTGATCTCCTTCATAAACTGACTTAGCTCCACTTTGAAACCAGCTAGGATTTTTAACTCTTGCCATGGCCAGTTGGGACTCATTTGATCTGGTTTTTGTAATACTGTTACAGCTTAGTCCTCTCTTTCTCAAGTGATAATTTTTAGTAATACTGTCTCTAAGTATTCAAGCACACATTTTCTATACATGACTGTGATTGACTTAATACTGTTAGGTTCCCACACTCCTCCCTGATGTTTGCAAGGATGAAGTTCCCAAATTGTAGGTCAGATTTTTGTCACATTTCTCCAATGGCAGTAATTCTTTACTGCAAATAGCTTTTATTCCATTTGTATTCTTCATAAATCCACAGAAACTTTTTCCTGTGCGATACCTTTTGAAGCCTTGCTGTTGCCAATAAACTTCATCGGTGTTCCACAGTCTTTCTGTGGACATGATTTAACAAATAGCAAATGGGAGCCCTGGGGCTGGTCCTCTCTGCTGCCCCACAGTTCTTGTGTGATGGCTGCCTACTCTCCCCTTGATCATGTAGTAATGTTCTTCTAGCCTGGTTAACAGACTCCTGTGTATTGCTGTAGCAGGTTCTTTTGTTCCTCTTCATTGATGAGACTTTGTTGTATTTTCATCACAGGAGAAAGCTTTTAATCTGGCCGGGCCTCCCTTTGGTAGACAAAGGTTGTATTTCTTACTTATTTCAGTTTTTTAAAAGTGATTCTCTTCTTAAAAATCTGTTAGAAAACCATCAGGTCTGTAGTCACTCAGACTTTCCCACATTACTTGAAGATATGTTTTGATACTTGTCAGGCACAAGGCACCAAAAGAAAAGGAGCTTATTTAAGACATTGATACAAACACTGTGGTTTGTATTTTTCTTCTTCTTCCAGGATTTTAAAAGCACTGAATCACACTTTATTAAGAGAAGTGCATTCAGCTCTTGTGTATTTTGGGTTTTTAATTCCATTTTTAATATATTACAGTAACCTCACATCATTAGCTTCTCTGTTTCAATTTATGGAGCTGAAGACCCTTGTAATTTGTTTACATTTCCTTTGCAGGTTCTGATACTTGTTCCCTAGCATAGCAGCTCGCTCTGTCTTTTCCTCTGTTTTAGAGCTTATGTAATTAATAGTGACATTATCTTCTACTCAAGGAGTTAACCCTGCAGGATAGCAAAGCTGTTTATTTGACTGCCTTTCCTCCTAGTGACCAGAAGTTACCACTGTTCTCATGCCAGATGTCATGTGAGAGACCAGGCATTTTAATTTGTACATTTAGAGAATTTTGAATTAATGGGTGATTTCAGTGTGAAGAAAGAAATTTTAATGGTTACATGACAGAAAATAATTAAGAGATAGCGTGGCCTTATCACAGTTATATTCAATGGGGTTTTTATTGTTTGTGGGTGGATGGATGCTGCTCTATGCCTCACTGGAAAAGGAATTAAATGGCTTTCTCACAGACTAGGAGCAGTGAAAGGGCACATGTGTGTTGGCTGTGTGCTGAATGAAGTGTCACACCACTACTGAGCTGGCTGGGTCACAGACAAGCAGAGAACCAGATGCCGAGTCCATCGCTTGCCACCAGCAGCACACGGTCTCTGATGGAAACCTCCAGGTCTGTCACAAGGCTGTGGTACTGCAGCGCCTGACAGGAGCCATACATCTTATTCCCAGCTCCATCCTTGACTGGCTTTCTGGCCTTAAGCAAGTAATTTCAGCCTCTATGCCTGCACATGTAAACCCATTCTTCCTGATGTGTTCTTTCAGTTTATGAACTTTCTTGGGGGCAAAAGCTGTCTCGCCATAACAAACAGGGAGATGACAAGTGCTGTAACAGGAACTTTAAGGTAACAGGGCTTTTGTGGAGCCACAGCAGCTGCCAGTACTTAAACATGCATCAGGAATTTACTTACAAGCTGACATGGTATTTTAATGTCCTGTATGCTGACCTCTTCTGCAACATGTTAGAGATTAACACAACTCTTTCCTCTGGCAGTGATATTCATAAGCTAAATGGAGTGTACAACTGTTAAGGGCTATCCATTATTCTCAGTCTCAGGATAGTTACCCAGAGGTAAAAATAGATAGGAAGGATCTGTCATTCATTCAGAAAGTAGAGGCACTGCCCAGTTCCTGGTAAATAAAATACCATTCTAGTGAGTAGAAACTGATGACATTGCAACTTCTGTTCATTTTCCCTTCCTTCCCCAAGTTAGCAATCTTACCTAGTTCTAAAACTCCCAACACATAAGAAGCAGTTCTTTTTGTTCTCTTGTTGCCGGCTGGTTGTATTGTTTTTATTTGTAAGAAGAAAGGAACCAGGGGTTAAAAAAGTTGCAAACAGTAAAACATCATGTATGCTAGGAAGTTCTCTTAATTCATCACTTGGCAAAGGAAATAAAAGCAGGCTCCCCAGCTAACTGCGTTACTTTTGCTTAGGGTTATTTGGCAGAAAATCCATCATCCTCTCTCCATTTGTGAGTATTTCATATTGACTTACACCCTTTAGCAAGGGTCAGCAGGGCAGAGTTTGCATAAAGAGTTCAAGTCCTATCTCAAAGGCTGAATTTTAATTTTAGTGGATGGTTTATTTTTAATATCAGTTGAAAATGTTAGCTCTTTATTAGATTTCTGTTTGTTTGGTTTACTGACCTTTTGATCCTGAAACCTAATGTTCTTTTTATGCACAACTTGTGTAAGAATTAGGTTTCTTCAGATATTTACATCATGTTGGAGAAACCAGTGTTTGCTTTTTATTTTCTGACTCATTCTGAATCTGCAGGCAGAAATGTTTTGTTTTCTGAAAGCTTTTATAATTAAAATTGTTAATAATGTACACATACTGAGGGGGCAATATTTGTTTATTTATTTTGTATATTTACTTTTGGATCGGCTGACTTAATTCATCAAGGCTCCAGAGAAGTCAATACAAACATGGAGTGTGAAAAGAACATAAATATATGTATTTCCATTTTTGATTACGGTAATTATAGTAGGTAAAGTTTTAATATCATCTACTACAAATTTACATTTTGCAGAGTTGATTTTCTGTTTTCTGCTAGTATTCCATAAGCTCAGGCACACTGAGAGCTCTATTAACAGGGGTTTCAAAAACTATTATTTAAAGCTACATTTTCTTATTCAGGATCAGAACTCTGATATGTTTTCTTTTCATCTTGTGCTGCCCTCTCTATGAGCCAAATTAAAATAATGTGGTTTGGGAAAAAGGTTAAGATTATGTCTTTAGATCTTCCTGGAAGAAAAGTGCAGATGCTAAGGGTTCCAAATATTTTTATTTACAGATGTTGTGTTTTTTCCTCAGAAATGAAGTACTCTATGGTAATACAATATAAGAGAAAAACACTGTGATTTCTCTGAAAATATGCTAACTTTAAATTGTTGTTTTCTTGGGTTTTTTCAGTTTTCAGGCAACAAACTATATGTATTGTATTTGACATATTTTGTATGTCAAAATAATTACTGAAAAATAGTTATTTCTCTTTGAAAACAGAAACTGTGTTTGTTTACATATCTGATCTTATCATCTAATTGGATTAGCTTTAAAGAAGAGTTCAAGAATTCATGTCTAGGGATGTAAATTTGTTTCTAAACCATTTTTAAACATGTTAATGAGATTGCAAATAATGCTAGGTTATGTGTGGCCAGTATGATTTGTTAATGGGAAGAGTGGTGTTTTGGCAAATAGCCAAAGTGCTTTTGAAGGTCAGATGTTGACGATATTTGAAAGTGTTCAAATGCTGCTCTCTGGTTCTATAAAATAATACATTAAAAGAAAAGATTAATATCCGAAATGGTATCTCAGGGTCAGTTTAATGCTCTGACCTTGTAATTTAATTTTTGCAGTTTTATAAAGCTGCTGTTTAATTAATTTGATTTGATTGAGGAAACAGATTAGATTACTACAATAAGGGAAAATGTAGGTTACAGTCTTTTTAAAATTTTGGGTGGCCTACCTGTCTTTTACATGGCGAGCCTATTTTTTGGTCTCTTTATTGTTGGCTTTCTATGCTGACAGCTTTATTGAAGCTGACAGTCTCAAGCTCTTCAGCTTTGCTACCTGCAGGAATAAGGCACATGCTTCTAAAATATTTTCAGCTTGGCACAGGCTGCAAGCCCTGAGAGGGAATGAAGCTTCAGGGACAAGCAGATGCTTTACATGCATGAGGACACGGTATCTTTGTGCTGCCTCCATCTACAGCATCTCAAACAGAGCTCCCAAGAGACTTGAGTAACAGCTCCATAAATCAAGGGTTGCAGGTTCAGCCTGTCCAGAAGCCGATTAGGAATTCAGTGTACGTTTTGGGGCTCTTCACTGCACAAGGAGCAAGAAAGCACAAAAATGTGGGGGAGGGCTAAAGGATGATAGAGTAGCTAAGATGACAAGATGATGGGCAATTATGAAGAGGAATTGAAAAAAAAATTAATAATTTATAATCTGTAGTAAGGAGGCACAACTAATAATGTAGAAATATTTCAGAAATGGTAATGGGTAGTTTGCAATGGCAATTCTGTTGCCCTGATTGCTTGAATTGTGATTAAGTGGATAAATTCACCATAGGCATTAAAGAATTGATTTAGCCATGAGCAGTCGCAAGGATTTGTCGTGCAAACCAGAAGAATTATGGTTTGGTTTGGTTTTGGTTTTGACTGCATTTTTAATTGGGAATTCCATGTAGGAAGATGGGATTTGTTGGTGTGTGACCTTAGTACTGTCTCTCTCCTCAGCTTGTAATTCTTTCTGTAAGATAAATTACACATGACATCATGTCATTTAACAGACACAATTATTTTCCAGAGCAGTTTTAACCAGTTGAGGTTTTTTTCCTTATCCAAAAATTATAGGGAAAAAAGCAAATACATATTAATAAGCTTGTTGCAGTTCATCAATCTTATACTTTGAGTAGAGGTTCAAATACCAGTTTTGTATATAATATTTTAAAAATGCAGGTGATTGCAACCACAATACTCCCTGCCTACAAAGGGTATTTGCGAGCTTCCATGAAGAGTTTCCATGATTTCCAAAGTTTCATCTGCTGCATTTCTTCATATATGTGGCTATTGCATGAAGTCTGTGCAGCACAGTGGACTTTACCTTCCTGCTTCTTTTACCCTCCTCTGCTCTTCTGTGGCTTATGCTGCACGTTCTCACACCTAGGCATTATTTCCTGTCTCCTAAAATACTACTAATAGTACCTGGTGTTCTCTGTCTCCATGGAACGTCTTTCTGTTTATTGATATCTTACATTTTTGTATGTGTTTAATACACACATATTGCACTTTTTGTAGAATCATTTCTACTCTCACAGAACTCTCCAGCAAAGCTCTTGGGATGGTCTTGTAGAGTAATTAACAGCCTTGGCATCAGATGTTTCACTAGGCCACTTTTACATTAAGACACACTGCTCGTGCAGGGGAATAATACTTTTCTTCCTGGGGATACATAACAGGAGATGCCCTTTGCCATGAATTTCTAAAAGATGTAGTTGTGCTGTCAATAGGGCTGTTGGTGTCCTCTCCTAAGCGAACCATGCAAGGAAGGCATTCTGTCTCCTAGCAAAGACTTAAGCAGGATGAAATAAAACCAGATCCTGTTTGTCCTTCTGGGAGAGGGATGCACTACACGTGTGCACAGAAAAGACAGTGTCTAAGTCATGGGCAAAATCATTATCACAGCATGCAAGTGCTCCCCGGGAGCACTTGCATGCTGTGATAATGATTTTGATGTAGAAGGGCAGAGTGGAGAATCTTCTCCCAGTGCGTGCCTCGGTGCGGAGTCGGGGGCAGTTCTGTGCCAGCGGCTGCCCGGGCGAATGGCTGCGTGTGCTGGGGCTGGGCTTGCATGGCAGTGATGGATCTCTCTGTGCCTGGTGTGCCTCGGGTGGTGCACAAGTGACAGAGCATTGATCATCGGGCTTCAGCGGCCTTTGTTGTGTGCACAGACAGATGCTTTTGTTCTGTGACGAGGGTGAGGGGCAGCGCGATTTCCTGGGCTCCCCCCATCCCAGCCATGCCCGTCTGAGGGCAAGTGAGGGCACCCACAGCCCAGCATGTAGTGGCAGGTGCTGCTTAAATGGACTTTGTCTCGGAGTTGTGATAGATTCTGATGATAGCTTGTCTGGCTGCAAGAATTCTGTGTTTCACATCACTACCTGTGTCATCACCCATTGCCCAACTGTTTCTGCTGCCCTTCAGAAAGTATGTCTTCTTCCAGGGCGTATGCCAAAATGGTAGTTTGTCTCAAAACCAGGGTTCTTTGCATCCCTTCTTTTCTTTTTCACAAAACAGTACAGTATTGGTGCTAAAGCATGTTTTGTTTCATGACCATTTGATGAAATGCTTAGAAGTTTTCCAGGGAAGAAATTTTCAGGCTCTCTGCCTGCCCCTTGAAGTTAGTGTTTTCCAGATGCTTGTAACATCAATTCTCAAAGCATGTTCAAAGTCCATTTTCAGTAGCTTTTTTAAGGGGAGTGTAGAAGGACCCAAAACCTGAGAGCTCAACATGAAGCAGTTTCACTCTGATGAAAGGTACTTCAGCCAACTGGATCTTTTAAAAGTGGAAGTAAATGAAAGTCTAGTAGTGAGAAATGCATTGAGTAACATGGTTTAAGTGTGATGAAATTTATTTTAACCCCTTAGGGAAATACCGTGGGTACCATAAGTTAATGTACTCCTTGCAGAATTGTAAAAGAATGGCCTTAAATGAAGAGCCATCAGTGCTGCTGTTAATTATTCCTTCCATGCAAGTCTAAATAAAGAGGTGGTGAGGTTTTAATTTTGTAATTACCAGAAGACTAATAATTCTTTTGCCAAAGACCATGGTGATCTTTAAAGTATGTAACGTAATTGCCTTATTCCTGTGCCATTAATTTTGCTCCAAACGTGGTCATCTGTCTTATGAGCAAATGTTACTCTCTTACCTCAAAGAAAACGTGCTATGAATGGTGAAAGGAGGCAACCTAAAATTCATAGTTCTTTTGTTTGAATCTTTCTGGTTAATGTTGTAACAGAAGGAGGTTACAAAAGGGGGGACTGTGTATATTTGGTTAGTGTATTCAGCTATGCATTGCAGTTTATGACAGGGCCCAACACTTAGCCTAAGAGTTACATATCCTTACATGAGTATGGGACACAGAAATTAAGAGAAAATGACTGTAAAGCCCAGCAGGCTTAGCAGAGCAATTCAAAGAAACATGTAGCCCATGAAGCCACATTCAGCTCACTTAGTTTCTATTAGAATGAATAATTTGTAACTTGTTAGACATCTTCTGGTTTTAATCTCTAGTAATAAATTTAAATAATGAGCTCATTACTATAGTGAGCTGCAAGAAAATGTCAAATTTTACATTCAAAGTATCGGAATATGGTTTGACAAGGTGGCTAGGGAAGAATTAAGTTTTCTATTGCTGAAATGTATCTTCCTTCCTTCCCTTTCTTCTGCTGCTTGTTTGAACACGTTCAGGTACTTGTCTGGTCTTACATCAACTAATTAAAATATAGCCCAGTGGAAAAACTGACAAGTTTTTTTGCACTGTGTTTTTGTATGTTTTTGCTTTCTGTTTAGCAAATTGCAAGAGTTTACCTTCCAATTAAATGGATGCCAAAAACATCTGGGCAGCGGGACAGAGCAGGAGAGACAGGTAGAAGACTTAAGAATGAACAAGAATTACCCTTTCAGCAAGTCAGGGTGCACATTTGCTTCAGCCACAGGGTAAAACCATGCCCTAAATTGGTTTGGAGGCAGGAATCACTGCAGTTGCACTTCTGCATATTTTCAAGGCGAGGAAGCAAGCAGAGCTGTGGAGATGTGCAGAGCATGCTTTCTGTCACACAGTGCTACTCCTGCCAGCTCCTGGAGTTTTCAGTTTGATTCCCACCCTGAATTTAAAGTCCAACATCTGCAGCATACATACATAAACAGGCCTTTAACACCTACAGAAAGGAATTGTACCCTTAATTGTCAGAGGACTGAGATTTAAAATTTTTCTTCACCTGTCTGGCTTGGAGTAAATAAATGAATTTTCTATACTTCTTTTTTATCTATAGTCTGGGAATGATCTGTATGAATCATTGTGAATATTATTTTGTTTAATGTACAGGATGCTCTTGGAAAGTTAACAGCAATTTATATTAAAAGTGAGTAACTGTGAGAGGTTATGAGGTAACCTTTAGTTTCTCATTTAAAGCTGCTCTGCTTTTCAATGGTAAAATTACTTTCTTATGGAAAAATAAATGCTTCTGAGGAAAAGATTGAAATAGCTTGTTATGGAGTCCCAAGGGAACCAGCACTTAAATTAAGTGTATTCCTGGGAGCCAAGTTTCCTATGCAGCCCTTGCTGCCAGCAGGCAGTGACTGTTAGCCGAGGCCTGAGACTCAGCCAAAGGAGATAATAAGTGTCCTTTGAAGGAAGGCAGAATGAATTGCCATATCTGCTGGCTCAGTCAAAAGCATGGATTGGGTGTGAACAATCAGAACCCTCCAGTGCCCTGATGTCAGCAGGGTAAACACCGCCCTGGCATCTTTCTTTAGCAAAAGATGGAAAGTGCAGATTACATCCAGTTAGATTATGGTCTGTTAAACTTAGGGGCAAATATTTTTCCTATTACCTTTTCTTCTAGACATCACAACAACAACATAAAATTTTAACAACCAGAGCAAAATAGTTTCTTCATGGCATGGAAAATGCTCAGGCTTAAAATATTCACGTGTAGTTTTCTGCTGGACTTTGTGTTCAGCAGTGGTAGCAGTGAGTTCCTGTGTTCCATGACATCTGAGAATGCTTGGAAAGAAAAATGAACAGGAAAACTCCCTCTTTTGGTGGGAGGTGAGGGGGAGAAAAAAGTATTTGTTACATTCCAAAATCAGCCATAATAATGGAAGTTCACATCAAATAATTGCTAGAGTCAGAATGGACAAACATCTGGTTATTCATCCCTAGCTATACTAACAAAAATATGATATCCTGTTAGAGAAATCACTGATCATCCTGGTTTATTTTGGCGATAGCGCACCTTGGTATTTTTCACTTAAAAAAGAACATATCAGTACTTTATAGCTAGCATATCTCCCATTCCAGGTTCACAGTTCATGTGCTTCTGTGACTTTGAGCTCTTCCTTTCCTGAGTTTACCAGCAGACAGCTGCACTAGAACAGATATGTTTACATGTGGGGAGTAAGTGGCAACTTGCAGCTCAGAGTTTCCATTTCCTTTTACATTGTTCAGGAATCCAGGCTCACAATTCGTCCTCAAGCTTCGCCTCATGTGTGTGCATCTGACTTGGCCCTTTATAGTACAAATGCTTTATTTTGACATTGATTTGTTGATACAAAGGGCTGACTAGGGAAAAGATACTTTCACTAGAAATTACCCTCAGTACACATCAAGTTCAATTGTGGGTGAAATAGCTTTTTGAAAAATATTCTAAACATCACTTTCTGTAAGGCTTTTAAGCACTATATCAATGTAAGAGTAATGTGGAACCACTTTATGCAGCTTTAGCAAGATAGATGCATTTTTAGATGGAGAAAAATTAGATTTTGTATTAAGAATGATGGTGAAATCTGATTAGCTGCTTAACACACGACACTGTCTATTTAAGCTATTGTCACATGTAGGTGATTCCCAGATGTCCTTGGTAAGGCAGTAATTACATGAAGGAGGTTATGATAATTATAAACAAGAAACAAAATCATGAGAGTGATTTGTTCAATTGCCTGAAGTGGAATTAAAGACTCCAGTGAAGAGAGTTTGTTCTGACTTTGCCCCACCCAACAAACTTCTCTCTATTGCCCAATTTCACCCATATGGGCTTTTCCTTCCCCATTTTCCCCTTACCTTACCTAATTTTGATATTTTGGATTTTTGCTCTGAAAGAAAACTGTGGTTTATTGATGATTTTGGTAGCAGGAGTGGGTGAAGTAGATGTCACATAAATGATCTCTAGAAAGACCTGTAGTGATTGCCTGTTGTGTTTTGCCTACTGGCTTTTTGACCCGAGATCCCACAGTTACCCAGATGTGTAAGAATGAGCTGCTTTTGGTCACACTCATGTGGATATTTAATAAGAACAAATTATTTGACCTTATTTGACCATTTTGATGCAGTTTATTTCTGATATATATGTAAATTAATTGTTAGGTTTGACCTATAGCCCACTCTTAACAGTAATGCAGTGGTAGTGCACTGCTGATACATGAAATTTTAATTTTTATTCCTCATTCCAATGTTCTTTATGATGCTTAGGCTCTAAAACTGAAGGACAAAATCAAACAATAGGTTTGCACTTTAGGTTTTGCACTTTATATGACCACAACAGTGAGAGTCCAGAGAACTGTACTGAGTGAAAATTGCACCCAGAAATAATCTTTTAGCACTTGCTCAGCTCATCATTGAGTCTTATCAGTGCAAGGAGGGGATTCAGAAGGCAAAACAAGGCCTGGGACTGTAATAACACTGATCTAGTATATGTTTGCCATGGAGTTGTGTTCTCAGCCTGGAAGTGCAAATACCTTTGTGTTTTCTGTGAGCTTGCTGAAGGCAAATCATTTACCTCTTTACTTTCATTAAAACTGCATTGGAACTGTGTTTGTGACCTGGAAATCAAAGCAAGCAATTAACACCATGCTGGTATCTATTACAAACCCCCTGCCTGCTTTCAGGGCAGCAGCCCAGGCAGCTGTGATTCATGGAGCTGGGAAATGGTTGCTTGGCAGGGCATGAGATAAACAGGCATCTGGGGAAGGGAGCTGAAGCTGGGCAAAAATGTATGGTCTGGTAGCAGTGCTTGTGCTACAAACTTCTCTTCAGCTGAAGTACAGCAGACCACAGCTACTAAAGCTACTAAAGGAAATGTTTGTTGCCCAAAATGTATGTGAGTTCGCCTGTAATCCCTGCTATTGACAAGCTATGTATGAGAAAATATTGTCAAAGTAAATACACCTGTATAGTACTTCAATTTTCTGTTGTTACCTGGAAAGTGATTAGCTCACCATGTACTACTTTCAATTTCTGTTACATTTAAAGTGATTAGCTGGTTTATCTCATGATCATTAAATATAGAGTAGTTTGAAACTTCCCATTCGTAGTCTGTGTTTTTCATTGATGCTTTCATTTGAAAGCAGGAAACAATCTAAAAGTAATTGTATTAAGTGTTTCAGCACAAAGATTTTAAAATATAATAGCTTGGCATGTTATTCTGTCTTCTTAATATTCCTTGGAGGAAATAAAATGGAGTTGCAACTTTCATCCAGGCAGCTTTTCTACTACATCCTGTTTCCTTCCGCACACTGGAGAAAGCACTGACGTCTGTCTCCCTTTCCTCCACTTCCAATGAAAAAATCCCGGTCTCCATGTTGTAGCACTCACTCCGGTGAACTCTGACACAGTATTTGGGTTGTTTAGGCAAAAGTGAATTTTATCCTCTGTATCAATGGGAAGAGTGTAAAGAATAGGGGAATATGCACAGCCCTGGCTGCCTGGGCTGTCCGAAGGGTGGCTTGCTGTGCGAGCAGTTGCTGTGGAAGGCTGACATCTCTGCTTTTCTCCCACTGAAAGGCAGACTTGCAATCCCCCCTTTCTCAGAGGGAAGCTGACCCTTGAAAAGGCTTGGCATGAAATGGATTAACTCCCTGGAAACTTTGTTTGGAAATGTTAGGAGGCTGCTATGTATATGTGCTGGCAATCTCTGTAAGAGACAAATTATTTTCCCACCCTCTCAAGCACTTGGTAGTTTATCTGTTGTTTATATTAAAGATTGATCGTGGTTATATATTCCTAATTCAGAGTTCCCATTAATCACCCTATGCCACGTAAGAGACTGGGGAAGAAGAATGAGGGTTACTGGAAAGCAGAAATGTGATCCCTGGCTCTGCTTTTAATGTGACTTATCCTGGCATTAGCTTTGCTCCTATGAATTACTGCGTTTGTGTAAACATTTTTTTTTTTTTTTGTTCCCATGTTTGGTGTGTCTGTTTTTCTCAGGGCTATTTAGAAAAAGATGGTATAGTTATTACAATGATTGAGGAGAACATTAATTATGACACTTGCCATGTTACTATTTCAAGAGGTCCCTGCTCCCCCCAGCAGGCCCACCCCCTTGTTTGCTACTACTTGCTTCCTCTCGCAGCCCCAGCAGCCATTTCCTCCCTAGAGCAGATCCAGGCAATTGTTTTATCCTGTGCAAAATGAAGAGGTGGAAAAGGACCAGTGGGGTTAGGACAAATGCTCAAAGGCTGGGACTTCCTAAAGTGCCTCAGCTGCCAACAGTGAGATGCTTTCTGCCACGGCAACAGGATCTGTGTGTCCTCCTCCTTGATCCTGCTGAAGGTTCCCAGTCCTGAAATGTTCAATCAGCCATTTGTGGTCCCTTCCCCTCCTAAGTATGAGACACAAAACTGCTGACAAGAGGGAAAGAGAAGGGAATTTACGAGTTTTTACAAGTTGATTTGGGTTATGAGAACGCATTACCAGCCCTGCTTGGAGTCAGGTCCAGAAGCCTCTGGAGCTGTTTTCCTGCCCTGACTTGTCTGCCTGAAAGTCCCTTCACATCTTTGAGAGGTGTGCACTGAGCCCAGCTCTTTAATGTATTCTGGTGGGAAATCGTTGCGTCAGTAAATTTTCAACCAACAGGAGATCTAATCCCTTTAATTTTTTATTTACTGTGTGCTTGTCTTTGTCTAATGTAAAGAAATTACTTGAATTTAAAAGAAGCAAGAAAAATAATTTATATTTGACAAATCAGAACAAATTCACTCTGAAGAGACTGGTCTCCTTCAATACAAATTATCTTCTCTTTATTTGTAGGTCCACTAAACATACTTTGCCATGTGTATCCTAATTCTGCACAGATTTTTCTCTTGAGTCACGTTACATTCATGTCTGACTTCTTTGGTGCAAAATCCCATTATTAAATTAGTTGTTTAACAGCATATTCAACACTGAGATGTGGCTCCAACTGCTGGTTTGTGTTTATAACTAAACATCCTCTCCACAAAAGCAAGAGATCAGCAGAAGTTCTGCAAACCTAGGAGAATTTAGGTCCATTAATGGTGATGAAAGCACATCTTTAGTGCTTTTTTAGAAATCAAAGGAGGAGGAATAATGTGGGAAAGTCTTATATCTGAGAATTTGCAATCATTTTACACATAATTACACATAAACAGTGATTTTAGAGGACTATGTATTTTTAAGTACTTTGATTCAAACTAATTCAGATTGCTTGGATTTCCCCCCCCCCCATGGAACTACTTTGATGGCATATTGTAAATATAAGAATAAGAGAATTTATTTCTGAGCTGAGAATAGGTTTTTAATCAGACTCAGTAATGCAAATAGACCTCTATGTAAAAGTTCATTCAAAACTGAGTACTGGTGTGTATTTAAGTGCACTGTATGCTGAAGTAGAAATATCCCCCAGTGTTTAACCAAAAGCATGTTCAATGTGTGGTTTTGTTTTGTTTTTTTAATGTTTAACAGTAACTGAAGCTGGCTTTGGTGCTGACATTGGGATGGAGAAATTCTTCAACATCAAATGCAGAGCGTCTGGCTTGGTTCCCAGTGTGGTTGTACTTGTTGCTACAGTGAGGGCTTTGAAGATGCATGGAGGTGGGCCAAATGTAAGTTTTTGCACCTTTCTTGGAAAAATCAAATTGTTGCTAATATTTGAAATACGTAAAATACCTTGATTTAAGAAATATTTGGAGTAGTCTGTGGGGCAATGTTTAGATAACCCTTCTGAGGTACCTCATTGAGTAGATGTTATCACTAAAGTTAATGCTGTCTCTAAAATAAAGCCACAAATGAAAGATGAGGGACAGAAGAGCTCTGAACAAGTCCTATGTCTTACAGAGGAAGGGAAGGTTATTGCATTTTTAAAAAAGCTGTAAGAGATAGATATTCTTTTCCCTGCCTTTTGAAACAGCATTTGTAAGTGCAGTGAAGTCGTCACAGGCTGGGCAATTTGACAGCTGAGGAGGAATGAGACGAGTTCAAGTTGCAGTATGTGAGTGGAAGTAGAGAACATTGTTAGTGAAGGTTTTGAGATTTCTTTCACTCCAGTAATGGGTACCCCTTATGTCCTTTTATTTTGCTCAGATTAACTCCCTCGGGGATGCTGAAGTAACTGATTAAATTTTCCAAGTGTTTTCTGGGTGTACCAAGAGTCACCAGTGTATCACTTTTTGCCATCTAAGGCACAAAGAGATTTTACAGCTTACTGATTGTAGAAATGCTCCCCGAACGTGCAATCAGATCAGACTGTGCTGGCCAAGCAGGCAGACACTTAACTCCTAGGAGCACTTTCATCTGCCCAGCAGAATGCTGGAGAGTGATGCTGCCAGGGAAACAGTCACACTGGGGGAAAATACCAGAGCTGTTTCCACAGCCACAAAATTTTAGAAGGCATGGTTTCCCTTACAGCTAATCTTCTCTAAGAGTTAAAGCTGAGCTACCCTTTTTCAGTCTTTCAGGTTGATGTAATGATATAATTTTCTATCATTTTAGTACACTTCTGATGCATGTTTTCTTTATTTTGAATTATATTTCTCCATCTCTATCAAAGCAAGTATATTTTCACGTGTTATCACTCAATCTAGCAAAAATAGGACTTAAATATGTCTTAATAACTGTCTCTATTTCTGTCTCACTTGTGTCCTTAGAAGTTTAAAGGTTTCATTTGTTTACAAATGTGATGCATTCATCACTGAGGCATGTAGAGTACCAGATACTTTTACTGGGAGGTTAACTATAAAAAGGACTAATGCTAGAGACAAAAGTAAGTCTGGTGCCTGGGACTGGCGTTATGTGCTCCTTGGAGACTCAGTACAGTATCCCAGTGATCACCCTCATGATGCACTCTGCATGTATACCTTTGTGCTTTCCAGCAAATTACTTGCATGCAGTTCCTTGCCATGGGCAGTAATTAAAGAACATCAAAGATGATGTTCTTCTGTGTTGCTGTTATTTCTTCAGCTGTTGGGAGTTGCTGCCTATTGTCTTTGCACTGCTGGTGTGCTGTAACAACACGTAGAATGAGATCCAGCTGCCTCCCCTAGCAGTCTTTTGCAGCTAATTGCTGAGGCACTGCCTGTGTCTTGCTACCTAAATACAATAGGAGGTGTTGCTGTTGTTTGTGTGCTGGTGCAGCTTGGAATAAAACAAAAGCTGCAGGCAGGCTGTGATGCTGTGTGCACTGGTATGGGTTAGCTGGCAGTACAGAAAGCAAGCAAAATTGCACTTCAGACCCTTTAGGGTTATGACAAGTACCAATGTGTGATGACTTTGCTTGTTTATTATTACCTGTTCCCAGGTAACTGCTGGTGCCCCCTTGAAGAAAGAATACACAGAAGAGGTAAGAGGAACTGATATAAAACTTTAAAAGGGGTTTTTGGTTAAAGGAACAAAATAATATGGCGTACAGAGAATTAGGACTTCTCCTTGTTCTCGCTGGACAGTGTGCAGCCTCAGCTTTGACAGTAGCGTGCTCTAAAGCTGACATTCAGTCAGGCATTGCCAACAACTAAAACCACCTCATCCTCCCTCAGCCCCTTTGTGTTACCCCTCTTAGGTGTATGGTGTGTGTGACTGTGTGATGGATTGTAATAACAAACTGAAATACCTGAAAAATAACCTTTTTTCAATAGTTTTTCCAGGGCCACTAAGTTTTCAGACTGATCAATGTACAGGCATTTATAAAAGCACAAGAGCAGCGTGGTGTAGGGGTCAAGGACACTCCCTGAAATTAATGACAGCATAACCTGTTCATTAAAGAACAAGTTTAATATGTTTATGCTTCACATTTGGGGCGGGATGTCTCTCTTCAAACAAAGAGTGAATTCTGCTGGTTTGTTTTCTTTGTCACTTCACTCCAGACAAGTTCTGGTCTTCTGCTTGTGTGAAGCTAAGGATATGTGTTTTGTTACAACTAAGACAAGGCCTACAAAGTGTGAGGTAAAAGAGTAAATAAGGCAATCCAGTGCTGTGCTTGGGGTAGTCTGTGCATGTGTGTATATGGACTCTGCATCTAGCACATCTGTATGTCAAACCCCACCCCACCACTGCAGTCTGTTTATAAACTTTGCAAACAGCAGACTGTCGTCCCTTCCACAATCACGACAAGAAACCAGTCATCAGCTGCACCATCTTCCTGTGTCTCAGAAGAGAGCAGTGGGTTCATGTACAAATTTTGGATGCTGCTTAGTTCCTTAATAAGGTCTGATGCTTATTAATTGGAATGAGAATTAATAAGTGCCAGAATACTTTCGTCTGGAAGAATGTCACTTGCCTGCAACTGTCATGATCAGCACTGTTTATGTTCACTTAAATTTATGGAAAATTCTTTGGCTGGAGAAGACTTTATATGTCTTAGAATTTCCATTAATTTTTATTTAATTGCACAGAACCTCCAGCTGGTAGCTGATGGCTGCTGTAATCTACAGAAACAGATTCAAATTACTCAGCTCTTTGGAGTTCCTGTTGTGGTTGCTCTAAACGTCTTCAAGTAAGTCTGTTCTTTCATTAGTCTTGTTCAAATTCCTCGCTTTTCTTGGTTTTTAAATTATTCAATTTGGCCTGAACAAAGGAGCTATTAAAGAATTTCCTTTTTTCATCATGAATATAAAGATATATAAGTTCTTACCTTGTTCTTAATGTTCTAAAACCAATCAAAAAAAGTATATACTATTACAGAGTTGATAATCTTCCATGTTAATTAGCTATAACAGTTACAAAATTTTCTTGAAACATGTAAATACATATGCTATATATAAATGAATTATGTATATGGCACATTTCTATATCTACCTGCTTTACCACTGCTCATGGTAAAATAAGGCTAAGTTTGTAAGGTTGTAACAGAGAACTAATCAAACAAAATAATGAGACAGGACTGTTTGGTTGGCAGAACTGACTCTCCAGCTGAGGTTGATCTGGTGTGTAAGATTGCAAAGGAGTCTGGAGCATTTGATGCTGTACCCTGCAATCACTGGTCGGCTGGTGGTAAAGGAGCAGTAAAATTAGCTCAAGCTGTGGAAAAGGCAGCCAATCAAAAAAACAGTTTCAAATATCTCTACAGCTTGGAGGTAAGATTTCTTTTCTGTCTCTTTTTTTTTTTTTAATGAATACATCTGCATCAGAGTTGGATCTAAAACAAGAAGAACACTGAGAACATTGAAACAAAGTTATCCAAAATACTTGGAAAGGAACTTCCCTTGGTTTAAAATCATAAAGGCTGGAGAGAACAAGCAATCTGTGGCTTGTCTAATCAGGGAGCAGGATACTCACTGGCAATGATGGTTACTTAGTGCATTGAATGACACGTCAGATACTTTCATGTTTAACATAAAAGTATGTATGCAGATGGAACACTCTCTGATTATTTTGGGAGACTTCTCACAGTCACAATATTTGTCCTGTTGATTGGACAACAGGAGATGTGGTTGCTGTCCCACAGTCACAGGTATTGCACCAGGTTGTGGCTTCCTGAAGCATTCAGTGTCTGTATGAGAAGGCTGTGACAGGTAGCACATCCATGCTCATCCCACACATCTGCCCAGCCAGGTCAACACAGAGAGGAAGCACTGCCCTTACCTGCACCCACCTACACAGGACAGTTCTCAGGTGAACACAAAGAGCACAGGTGACCCAGTCGTGTTCCTTCTCTCCAGATTGGAGTCTGCCAGTACAATATGGTGCACACAATGCATGGGTCACTGCTGCTGCTGGCCTCAGTCTATTCAGGAGCAGCCCCCAGGGCTCCCGTCCTGCTCCAGCTGATGGCACCAGAGTCCACAAGCCCCTGTGGTTTGCAGCTCACTACAGCTGCTGGGCACAGCCCTTTCCTAGACTCTCTGTCCTCATAGTCCAGAGCAGAGAGCACAACCACACAAAGGGCAGTCAGAAACCAGATTTAGTAAGAATAGAGAGGTCCTCAAGCACATAGCTTAGTTAGCCAGACTACTGGCCAGACACCTTTACACACAACTGATCCCTTCTTCCTCTATTCTCTCATTTTCTTTCCACACTTGCACCTTTTCAATCCACCTTAATTACTCCCTTTTCCCATCTTTGCTCCTTCCACTAAACAATCTTTAGACATTCCCACTATCCTCTTTGAAAATCCCATCATAAGGTTCACACAGTCCCAAAATCTGATTTTTCATACATCCCATAGAGTCCTGTGCTGCTGTACACAATCACTTCCTTTCATTTGCAAAGTTTTTTGATCAAAGAGTTTTCCTGTTGACCCATTTGGTGCATTTCACACCAAGGACAATGGTCTCATCTTCCCCTTGGATTGTTGTAGGAAACAGGC
The DNA here is from genome assembly GCF_036417665.1 of Passer domesticus. Classification (NCBI taxonomy): domain Eukaryota; kingdom Metazoa; phylum Chordata; class Aves; order Passeriformes; family Passeridae; genus Passer; species Passer domesticus. The sequence continues at coordinate 58,156,531 of NC_087476.1, forward strand.
TCAGTATGCTCTAATTTTCACTGATTAGGTTTTTGTAGTGATTACATTACAGAGGGTTCCTCCACCTTTCATTGTTGCTCTGATCCTTGCTGGGGCTTTGGGGCTGATTTGCTTAGCCCTTAGATAACCTTAGAAAGGATAGTGTGGTCCAAGTTTCAATCCTATGTCTGCCAGAGTTAGGGACTCTTTTTCCATGCCTTGGAGACTGTTATTGCAGTTGTCTGCAAGGTAACATCACAGCATTGTGAGCTGGATGTGAGCTGCCAAGAGGAGCATGGACCCCTGGGAGCACTGGAGGTGCTGGGGTACCACTGTGCTGGCAGAATATTTGGAGGGACATATTGGCAAGAAGGTTATACAAATGATTTCTCAGGGCCTTCCTGGCTATCCAGATGTGGGTGGGTTTAAATCTGAACAGCCAAACAGACTTTTCTGGCTCCAAGGAAGCCCTTGTCAAGTTTCAGATCCTGTGCCCGTGCTACTTAAGTTTCTTCAGAAAATGTTCAAATGCTATTTTTTTATAACAGAACCTCAGCTTCATTCTTTTAAATGGCTGGAAGTTCCTGTTTTGATTCTTCTGTCCAGAAAAAAGGTCAGCCTGAGGTAGATATGCCCTATGGTCATCTTTCGTTCTCTCTTCTTCTTCATGTGCACCACGTAGCTGTTGCACCCATTTTATTTTTTTCTTTCCACCTCCCTTGATGTTTTACAAAATGTCAGTAATCCAGCCAACCCATATCAGTATTAACCCCTGCCCTGACAGAAAACAAGGAAATGTGTTGGGAATACTAGTGCTGCAGCATGTATTCAAGGCATTTTGATCATGCAATAATTTTACAGCTGAAAAATGGACAATGTATAAGCCCTTCTAAGTTTGTCTCTACTGAGATGCTCTGAAAACTGAGGCTGTCATCTTATGGAGCTTGTGTAGTAAAACGAGGGAAAAAAATTCTTTGAGAAATACATGTTACAGTTTTCCTCACTGGACACTTGTGTTAGAGGGATCGTGCATTAACCTTTGACAAGGCTCATACTAGAGCTCTGGTGTTACTGTACACTGTGTAGCTTACAATCTGGTGGTAAGAGTGAGTAAAAAGGATTGGTGGGGGTAGACTCTGCCTAAAAAGAAAATCAGATTGATTTCCACTTTAATGTCTTTCCCAGACACGTCGTTTCGTGCTGCGTTGCATAAGCAGCATGAGCACAAAGGGAATGAATCACATCTTTACATCAACTTAGTGTCCTGTGACTTCACACAAGTACTCTAAGCCTCAAAAATCTGTTGAAGGGATTTTATGAAAACATATAAAGATTTTTAAATACTGTAAAAAAGTACATTCAGGCCAACAAAAACAGTGAAGTGTAAAGTTCAGGCTTCTGTTTCATCCTTACTGTGCAAAGGATGGGGACTGAAGCAGCTGGAAGTAGGAGAATGAAACAGCAATGCTGCCTCTTTTACAGTATGTAGGTCAATTGGTTAGTAGGCTCACACACAAATGAAGGAAAGCCACCTCTCCCAAATAAGCCTGCCCTGATTTTTTTTTTTTCTGGATTGTTGTAGTCATTTTGAGGTGTGGTTTCTGCTGTTCAAAGGGGTAAAATTAAGAAAATTAAGGAATCTAAGTAGCAGTAAAATGGGATTCAGACAGATTATTCCCCCCCCCCCCCCCCGCCATTGTTCCTTAAGGGGGTGTAAGTGAAAGGACATAGTTCCATTCCTTATCTGATTGTACAACTTGTCCAGTTACTTGAATAATATTAAGTTCTGGTTGCCTCAAGTTTCACAGGATTTACTGTGGTTGGGGTTTTGTTCTGTTTTCTTTCCCTTTTGGAAGGTCAAAGAGGGGAAACACTCTGCTTAAAACCACTACCACTTCATTCATATACCTGTCTGTCTTTTTGAGATTGCTCTACTGTTCCCTTTACTCCACGTCTTGATTTAATCCTGTGATGTCTATGCACCCTGTTTCCCTGTTGGAAAACTTCATCAGAATTTGCTTCCAGAACTAGCTATAATTAGAAAAATTTCCAACAGCACAGACCACTGTAGGTTCATTTCATTCAGTATTTTGATCTTTTGTGAGAAAGCAACACTCAGGGTATTTTTAAAAAAAAGCTTCAAGCCCTTGTATGTAAAACTGGTTTATATCCTTTCTTTCTAGTTCAAACAAACTTTGCAGTAAACGATCTTATTAGTGTGCAGTCAGACATGTACTTAGAGGATAGCCCATGTCAAGTGGGCTCTCTGTGTTTAATTTTTTTTTTCCCAAATGCATTCATCTCTGTAGTCCTTCATGTAATTTCCAAATTTATCTTTGAAAACAAAAGCTTCCTTGAAGAATATTTACAAATGTGTGTAGTGGGAGAAGAACACTAGAAGAAAGTAATTTCTAGATCTGTCAAATGCTGGTTAGGAGTTGAGAATCAGATGGTTGTTTTCTGAAGTATACATGTATACCATCTTGTCCAGTGAAACCTGAGCATGTACCAAATGAGCAGTTTTAGACATTGGACACAACACAGTTGTGTGAGTTCAGGATTCAGGCTCTGCTCCTGTTCAGTATCATAGCAAACCAGTCTAATTAGAAGACTGTGCTAATTTTATTCCTTGAAGCATCTAATCTTGTCTCTTTAACTTCCTTGGGTGTCATTCCATGACATACTCTTCTATACTCCCACTTTTTGGTGGCTTTTTGGGTTTTCTTTATTTGTTTCTCTAAGCAGGCAATATTTTTTTTTTTATCCTAGTGGCTGCTGCTTGTCATTTGACTTTTTTTTTAGTCTTGGTTATAGAAAGGATTTTTTTCACATTTGGTATGAGATGAACAAATATATTTGGGGGCTGCAAATGAGAACAGAATACCTCATATATGGTTTTGGAGTGCGTATGTGTGGCAGTCATTTCATGGATCAAACACAAGACATGACCTATGACAAGTAAATATTGCACAATCTCCTCTGTAGAAGTGTAAGAAAAGCACAGAAACAGATAGAGTACCCTGAAATGCTTACAGTATTAGGAATTGCACAGGTCAGGGGGGTTGGCCAGGAGCAAGGATGAGTTTTCATATCATAGACTTCAGAGTTTATAACGTAGCTTAAAATATTATTGGCAGTAATTGAAGTAAATACTATGGTATTGTGTGGTTTTAGTATGGATTTTTGTCCCCTCTGCACAATAATCTTTATTAAGTTGCTGTTGAGTTGGTTTCTTGCAGAGTGTTTCTCTTCAGTGTTTGAAGGATGGGTTTGTTTAAAAGGCCTCCTGAACTCTTTGTGAAATCATCTGTGGCAGTTTATTTTAATATATATTCTTGCTACATATGGAAAATATCAAAATATCAATCCTCTTATCACTGTTGACTTCCCTTCTGGGTTCAGTTTTCTTGAAGTATGGGTCTTTAAGTTGCAGCAGAAAGCCATTACTCAAAATAAAGTTGACTGAACCATTAAAAGTAAGTTTAGATAACTAGGGGGAGGAAAGGAGAGAATGGAAACGCATCCCGTTCCCAAATTTCTCTGGCTCCAGCGCCTGTTCTTGATCAGGAGAAGGGGGGAAGCTATATTCCTCACTAATGCACGCCTGTTGAGTGACCTGCCTTCGCTATCCTGGCCTCCTCTCTTCTGCTGTGGTGAACTCTCCCTTGCCTTAGAGCAGCCCTCCTCAGCCTGGGACTGAAGCATAGGTCTGAAGAAGGCAGGCATTAGGTTTTCAAGAGATACATTGCCCCTTCCTGCAAGCAGCTGGAGTGGAGCGGGCGCTGGGGAGATAGAAGAAAGGAGAAGGACAGGCATTTGGCATGAGGCAGGATCAGCACATCTGGCTGGTCAGGGAGTTAGCACTGTCCCCTTAAAAGGATGACTTGGTAACCTGACAAATGGTATTGAAGAGCCTCAAATCACTGGATTTATGGTGCACTGGAAAACTAAATTGAAGACTCTAAAGGTCACGAATCGGGGGGAAGAGAAGGGGTTGTTCCAGCCTTCCAGATTTGTCAGATGACAACTTTTTTTGACAGTGCATCTTCAGCCTTTAGGTAATATCATGACAAATGAAAGTATTTCCAGGTTATACAGTGAAAGTTGATTGCACAAATATTTTGGCAGGGTGCAGTGCATTGCCTGGCCAGCCTGCAGAACAAAGGAGAGATTTCTCAGCTTGGGACCATCCACTGGGAGCGAGGTTGAGTAGCAGCATTTCTCAGAGAGGCATTCAAGCAGTTGGCAGCCTCAGCCCTGGTATTTTTCTTCCCCTGCTGGTAGCATAATAATAGTTTGGGCAAATCTGGAGCATCTGAGTCCAGAGTTTTGTTTGTCCCTGCCTCTGTTTTGCTGTGGCAGCATGGTGTGGGCTGTCACTTACCTCGTTCCCTCCAGTCTTTGCTTCAGCTGTCATGGACAGTGGGTCACTCAGAGGGGTCTAAGGGTAGCATTGAAACAGAGAAAACTCTGCCAGCAGTGGTTCTCTGTGCATTATATTCTCTTCCATCCATGGTGTCCCAAAGCAAGAATGAGCTGTGAGTAATGGAGGAGGAAGAGCCCCATCAGTAGAGGAGAAGGCTCCTTGGTGCATGTACTGCAAGAGGAGGAGCAGCTCAGAGAGGAAGGCACAGTCAAGAAGGGCTCATGGGACCTGTGTTTGAGGATGCCAACGTCCAGGGGACTATCCCAAGGCAGAGTGTTTCTTATACTTTGTAAACAGAAGTATTTTCTGTTTCCTCTACTAATACCACAGAGTTGCTAAGCCGTGAAAGCCATCCATTGTGTATCTGCTGTCACAGCAGCCCAGCTCATTTGTCTGGGAAGCAAATAACTTCTGTCTTGTTCTCTATACAGCATGGAGTTCAGTCATGTGTGGACCTAATGGAAAGTCCTTAGGTGCTGCTGGGGTGGGAATAAATAAAATGGTCCTTACTGGAATTTTTCCTAGTAATTGATGGCGATCATTTCTCATCCTGAAATGCAGGCTGTGCTGCCCTGCAGCAAATGCTGGCCTTTAAACTATTTCCCCCCTCCCCTCTACTGCCAGTCAGACATCTACCAATGAAGCCACATTAAAGAGGAATTCCATAGGTCTGTACCACCCACTCCTCCCACTCCCATCAAAGAGATTTCGGTGGAGTCTGGACACTTGTTTTCTGAATTGGGTGTTCTAGGGTTGGAAGCTGTCTTTCTGCCACTCCATGCTTTATTTGCAGATGTAGGGCTCTTGACAGCGCTATACTTTTATGTTTGTTTTCATTATTTCCCTATTCTTTGCATAGAACAATTTTCTTATGCACAGCTGGGATTTCAAAGTTGGGGAAAAGGAAAATAAATCTCTAAGGCCACAGGCTTAGGTTGATTCACAAACTGTTTAGCTTGACTGAAAATGCTTTTCCACTAATTAAAAAAACCATCTCTTGTCCTGTGCCAGCAAAGGAAGAGGAGTGCTAAAGACTTGGAAATCCTTTTGTCAGCCACAGATCTTCTGGAACCAGAATATACAGATACTTTAATAAATGCATTTTTATTTTATCCAAGGGAAAAGCTAGAAGTAGGAGTTCAAATGTGCAGAGTCAGCTATTGTTTTAGCACTGCACTCTGTCACCTCACACAGCACCTTCAGCCATACTCCCATCATGTTTTCATTTGGCAGCCTTCCCAAGAAGAGGAATGAGTGATGTCTGCATACTGTTTCACTTAGCCAACCAGCAATTCTTCTTTATTGCTTTCAGTGAATGTGTAAGTTTAAAAAAAAAAGTGCCACTGCCTTGCATTTCAAATTATATTAAGAATTTATGCTTAAACACAAACAGCTTAGTAACAGCAAGCCCAGAGGTTTTCACCTTATAATTAAACTGGTGATGTCATAATTAAAAGTAGGCATTGAGACTAAAGTGAATGTTTAAGGTACTTGAAGTATTAAATGTGTAAGTTACAAATAAATAGTGCTTTTGTATATCCTCTGGTTAAATGCATGCTTTTTCAACAGAATCATAGTTTTGTTGGATAATAAAGTAGTTTTAAGTATTTATGTTGTATAACTGGGAAGGGACCCTGTCAGACAGTGCTGCACCGATGGGTGTTCACTCATGGTACTCAATTTAAACTAGACCAGGGCTTCTCTTGGAAGTGGGACTGCAACCTAGTGAAATGTGGTATGACTTGGGACTCACTGCTGTTGTGTCTGGCTTTACAGAGATGTGTCCTGTTGGTGAGGAAGTCAGGAGGATGTTTAAAAGCAGAAGGAATTAAGGAGGAAGGGAATAGGGGTTGTTTTCAGCAGTCTCAGGGATTGGCTGTGGGGAGTTAAAAATATTAACTCCTTTCTCCAGTAGGCAAAGACTTAAAAAGTCAGGTGTTCAAATTAGGATGCAAAAGAGGGAAATCTTGAGCATAGTCTCAGACCAGATGCCTGGTAATATGCATGCTTGGTTTCACTTAATACTGACTTCTGGCAGCGAGACTGATTTCAGGAATCCCAGCCAAGGTGTGTGTCCCTGCCCCAACTCGCTTTTTCTGCTGGTACCTTTCAGTGCTCAGATTTGAACAGTTTCAGCAATTCTTCCTGCTTCACATGGGCTTTGCCTTTATGATAAGGTGGATGTGTGAACTGATATGGGTTGCAATAGGTTTTTTTCCCTGGGCTGTGTTTTAGCCTGGATGACTGTCTCTGGTATGTGCAGCTGCACAAACAGCGGTGCTGCCTCCGTTGCACTGGCACATGGGTGAGTGTGAGCAGCAGAGGAAACAAGGATGAAAAGAAGGCCTATTGTAGTTGGTCTGCTGTTCATGGAAATCCTTATCAAGCCTTATGTGAAAAACTGATAATCTGAAGTCAGCTGTTAGAAGTGAAGGAAGAGATGAGGAGTGAAGGAAACGTGAGAAAAGGTTAGCAGAAATTAAGCACTATTAGAAGATTTTGTAACAAGCAGGATGACTTGGCACTAATATCATGTGTTGCAAAGTGAGATGGACTGGAAGTGGCAGTATGGCTGGATGATAACACTGGTATGATTTGGTTTAGATAATCAATACAATCCTGGGAATGACAGGCTCTCACCTTTATCAGTGCTGATTTCGTGGTTTAATCATTCTCTATCAAGTAATGAAATATACAGCTACATAGCTACTGTTTTTGTGAAAGCAGTTTGTGCTTTAGCACTTGTTATGCTTTAGCCCAGGAGATAATCCTATTTATGGTGTGGGTGCTTGGCAGCCCCAGCAAGCGCGTGTGTTTGTGCTTGCCTCAGAAGCAGCATATGGCTTTGGTAGCTCTAAATGTGTGAGATTTCAGAAGTGAACATTCTCTCTGGCAGGAGTGGCAAGATTGGTTGTTTCTGAGAGAATCCTAATGAATTGTCTGCAGATATTTGTACTGTGTAGTATCTTCTCGTATTCAATGTAAATTTACATAAGTATTTTATTACACCATTTTCTCAGGAAGCTGAAATTGAATTTGGAACAAATTCTCTGAAGCTGCCATAATTCCTTCAGCAGTAGTACTAATACGTAGTTGCGTATCTATAAAAGTCAGGTTCTACCCAAATTCATGGTATCTATTGTCTATCTGTCACTAATCTTCACCTAAATGTACTTAGTTGTGCAACAGTCACACCTTTACATAAGGGAACTGAGAAGAAGGATAGCTTTTATTGCTGATCATAAATCTTTCATGCTTTTGACACCCTGGGCATTTTACAACTTTCCTTCTCACCCTAGCTCTCCAGGTGGCAGAGATGCTGTGGAATCAAGTTGCTGTTGATAGGGGTGCATCAACACTCCCTGTTCAGATGAGACTTTTAATCCTCCTTTCCTTAAGAGTTTTTTGGTGATCGCCTGCAAATGGTTGCATCAGCACAGCTAAGGGTGCAGCACTGGAGGTTGCTAGTGGGAGTGAACAACTGGTTCAGGAAATTCCTAAGGCTGTTGTAAAAAATTCTCAGACAAAAGAAGAAGTGAGAGATATGTCCTGCTTCTAGCCTGGACAATTTGTGCAGCAGTTGAAGGAGACACAACCAGGAGATTATTCTATACAATGTTCCATCATGGGGGCAGGGGAAAAGGAGTTGCTTCCTGGGAGAAGACATTCCTGGAGAGTCTTGGTGGGGACACTGAATTGGAGAGTACCATTCCCAAACCAAAGCAGATGTGGAATTACTCTTTTTTTAAGTATCTGAGATAAGTGGTTTCTGCTGGCAGACATTTGACCAAAGTATATAAGGCACAAATATATAGTTCACAGATTTTTTTTTCTAGGTAAGTCTGGTATCAGCTGGAGCAAAAATCCAGCATAAAATCCCCTAATGGTTTAGTTATTTATGCAATAGGAGTTTAATTTTTTTAGCCCCCTTCTCCATGCGAATTAGCATTATTGCTACATATGGTGGATGTCTTTGCCCATCAGTGAGACTATTTTGATAGCAAAGTGCTGAATAATCAACAGTTTTGTTGAAAACCTAAAGCTAAACAAGTGTCTGCTAAATCCAGGCTTTTGCTATGTAAAATGCCTCTTGAATAAGTAGAACTTCTTTTCTGTTAAAATACCATTATGGCACTTTCAAGCAAAATTAATTTTTATTTCTCGTTTAAAGCACTAGGTGTTTTTTTGGTTTGGAAAACATTTTTTTTAATTATAATGAAGTTTCCCAGCAGTATTACTGTATTACTTTATAACTGAAACACAGGAAACTTTTTAGCTTGAAATGCCCTGTTACACTGTGATTCTAAACAGATAATGCCTTAAAATCACACTAAATACTAGGAAACAGGTGGATCCTTAGCATGGTGTAGTGTACTCCTTTCCCTACTCCTGAAGCTTCAGGAAGGAAGCATATGTGAGAGCGTGCATGTGCATGGGCTATGTTAATGTCCATAGCACATCTGTGCCTTCCTGCTGGTTTCTGTCTGAATTTGGCTCAGCCAAGACTCATCTTGCCTCTGCTGAGATGAAATAGGCTCAAACTCTCCTCTGACACCACGCACACATTGCCTCACCTGTTTGTGTGAGCATGCCTGGCAAGAACATGACAGGCTTGGGAGACCAATTTTTTTTTGCCATTCACACTCCCACAACTCCTTCCTCAGTGGTGATTCTTCTGAGGTTACATTTGCAAAATTTGAGGTGTGGGTACTGACCCAAAAAGTATTTGACATTCTGGTTAAAAAACAAACCAGGAAAAAAAACCACAAACCATAAATCCGTAGGGATATGATTTGACTGTCCAGCTCAGACTCGGTCATGCAACACACTGCACATATCCCAGGAGAAGCAGAGTGCCACCAGTGTCATTAAAGCATTCTTCTCTGATGTTAGCCAGAGCCCTGCTGGGTTTCTTTTGGAAAATACAGCTGTGGTCATTGGAAGGGAGCTGAAGGCGCAGTAGTTATACTGCTGTCAAATTAGTTGGAAATGTTTTGACACAAATGCAAGTTGAATCTAAATGTCCATGTCCATCTCAATGAATTTACTGAGGTTTAAGCAGAAAGCTGTTAGTTTCCATGTTGGCCCGCTGACAACAGGGAATGGAATTCCTTTTGCCTTTCCATTTGCCATTGCTGTTAGTCCTTTACTGCAAGCAAACAGCACCCAAAAGGCAAATTAACAGACATGTTTTGCATTTCTCCCACTGTGTTGAAAACTGCCATGGATATGAACGTATTTAATAATCACCCTGAGACAAATTTCATCTCTTGATGGGTGTCCATGGCACTAAGTATTCCATTCAGCTTGATGCTGCCAGGAATTATACCCAGGATATTTACAATGTGCTATCTTCTGTCCTGATTAGATTTTTTTGCCCTGCTTGGATTCCTGTAAAAAGCCTGATGTTGGGAATGTGACATTATTTCACCCAATTAAGGAGCAGCAATTGTATAGTGAGCATGTTCAGAAAGTATCTTGTGAATCTTCTTTAAAGCTGTCCTTGAAATTTCATATCTGGGGGGGAATTTTATCTGAGCCTTAGTAGCTTTTAACAGACTTACATTTAAGGTACTTCGAAGTCTGGAGAGATTATTTTCTTGTGATACCTCTATTACTTGAGTTATTTATTAATATGATCTTCGATTTTTCTAAAATTCAATCATAAATACAAAAAATATCAGCCTGACACAAACACTTCAACTGATGTATCTTTACAGAAAAAGAGCTGCTTCCAGGCAGGCATTGCAAAAATGTGGTTAACTGTGGAACTTCCTATAAATGCACCAGATAGAGTTCATTATTCACAACTTAATTAATTTCTTACCTTTGTTAGAATAAAATTATACACTTCTATTTTGTGCTTTTTGTATTGCTTGAGACTACCAAGTCTTCTTCCTCAAGTGGTTATCTCTCTAGATTTTGTTTAGCACTTATTCCATGTGTGTTGTTAATTAAATATTACTGATGAGATATTCCCTTTAATCTTGCACACATTTTTAGCCATCTGTAGTGAGCACAGAATTATCTGAACTCGTGGTAAGATCCCTCCTCCATCATCCTGTTCCTATTGAGAGAAGTCAGAGAATGGCTTGTTTAAAATAGGCTGGAGGAGTCACAATTGTTGTCTCCTGGGTCATTAAAAGCAAAAGGAAAGAGAACGAGGAAATAGGAAAGAGTTGTTTATTCTAAGTACACAAAAATTATGGCAGAAAAAGTAAATGCCTGATCTGACCACAAAAAAATGTTTCTTGAAAATCTCTTAAGGGTTTTCTAACATTGAATGTGAGAGTCTGCCTCTGCCTTCAAATAGAAGCTGTGAAGGCAGAACTTGTTCAGTTTGAGCTGAATAACATGATGTGAATAATCTTGGAGACTGGGATTGAATTTAGTGACTTGAGGTTTTAAAATGAATTCTAGAATGCTTTCATATTCTTTTTTTTAAGTGTCCAAAGTGCTTTACAATATCAAAGCTACAATTAAAAGTATGCATGTTAGAAAGTATAGGTGGGAAGAATAATAATAATGAAAGAAAATCACAATCAAAGGGGCAGTGATGGGTCTGGAATTTTCTGCTACAATTCCTCACTTCTCAGGGGAACCTTCCCTGGCTGCCCCCCATACCCTTGCCTTGTCCACTTATGTAGGTAATCTTTATTTTGAAATGAAACTTTCTTGTCTAGTGATCCCTGTGTAGGGATTCTAGGTGTAGGTTATCTCTTCTCTCTCATAACTAGATGGCAGTAATTTTCTCCCCCCACTTCAGGTGAGCATTAGATCACGTTGTCGACTCTGTAATGCACAAATTGTGCAGTTTACAGATGATGGGGTAGCTGAAATCACAGCTGTTAGTTCATGCACCTGCAGCTGTGTATCCATCACCACTGCTCCTTACTTGGTCTCATGCTTTAGCAAGCCTGTTTAACAGGGATGAATCTAAATGAGAGATTCAGAGACCTCAAGCAGCAAACAAGATCCTCATTTCTCTTGGCCAGTCTTCATCCTTGTATTGTTTCCTTGTCTCTGCAGCTTCCTATTGTTGAAAAAATAAGGATCATTGCTCAGAAGGTGTATGGAGCTCAGGATATCGAGTTGTCTCCTGCTGCACAGTCTCAAGTTGATCGTTACACCCGGCAGGTAAGAGCACCAGGGAATTGTGCAGGCAGGTACCTTGGGAAACCTCAGGGTGTAACATGTTCTCAGACTGGAGTGTTTTGTCAAGCTTTGCTGAAAGGCATGAGCTTACCCATGGTAGTAAGCTATGGAGGTCAGTATGGGTTGGTTTAGATTTGGTAGAACAGAATGGTTTTAACCTTGAGGGTGATCTCCTGTGAGATATGAACAGAGTTCAGAATACTCCTGAGATTGTCCATGAAACTGTACTTTCTATGCAGTTTGGGTTACTCTCCTAAACCTGACAACTGCATATCTACAAAAGTTGCTGCTAGCAAATGTAACCAATTTTAGCATAAAATTTGTTCATTTGTACCTGCAAAAAAAGAGTTTGCAAACACGGTAAGACCTGTGCACAGCTATACACATTGATAGCAAAGCTGCCACTATTTGTAAAATCTTTTGGTTTCTTTCTGTTCCTATTACTTCCAAGGAGTCATGAATACTAGAACATGAAATACATCACCTATCCTAAAGCGTGTGAGAGCATGTTACAGTTTGGAAAGTTTTGAAACCATGTGAAGAGGTGAATGTGGTTTTTTGTAGTGGAATGGCTTCTGGACATAAATGTGGCTGGAGCCTTTCTGTCAGGAAATAGAAACAATATGTCCAGGAAAAATTCCTGAGTAAACTTCAGCAGCTTGGTCAGACAAACAGAAGTCCTTGGTCAGACAGGCGGACAGCCATCTTCCCCAAAATGCAAACTTCCTGAGAATTAATTTGATTTTTCTAAATGGAAAAGGAGGTTACTTAGTGTACTTGAAGCTAAATAATCCATGCCTTTATTTTTTTCCTGCTGTGATTCTCTAATCCATTTTTAGTCTAAGTGTTAGTATATTAGGAAATATTTTCACAATGTCACCTAAAGAGTTGTCAGCTCTGGGCTGCAGAGACAATTCCCTGAAGTCCTGCTCTCCTCCTGGCCCTGTTTGTAAAAGAATTGAACAGAAGAGTGGAAGGTGCCTGACTCAAGATTAATCAATAACTTGGAGACAAATTATGGGCAGGGGGAGCTGCTGAGGCACTTTTCCTGATTTTCTCCCACACTTTCCCTAATTAGTGCATTGACATTAGTGAAGGGGGTGCCATCACCTCATGCAAGTTTTGTCTTGTTTAAAAACAAAGGAAAGCATCATAAGCACCATCTGTGTTTACGCCCGAGAAGACATTAATGCCCTTAGAAAATTTTGGACTCTGAATCCTGGTCTCAGGTTTGGTGTCTGACTAGGTCATTAGAGCCCAAAGGGAGCTGCTGTAAGAGAGGTTTCTAGAAGATACTGATAACAAAACAAAAACATAATGTGCCTTTACTCTAATTTTTAAAACATTTTTCTTTTCTTTCCCTTTTTTTTTTTTTTTTGTTAGGGATTTGGAAATCTTCCCATTTGCATGGCAAAAACTCACCTATCCCTCTCCCATCAGCCTGAGAGGAAGGGTGTTCCCACTGGTTTCATTTTGCCGATTAGCGATGTGCGAGCCAGCATTGGAGCAGGATTCATCTACCCTCTGGTAGGAACGGTGAGTGCAGAGCATTCGACCCGGTAACTCCCCTTTCACCCAGCTTGACAGGGAAGTGCGTTTCCTGTTTGCCTGCAAAAGTAATGTGTACAACCATGTGAGTTCTTGTTATTGTATAATAATCTTATCCTCAAACTTTTTGTAACTCTACGTTGATAGGAAAAGATAATCAAGAAAATGCAATGTCATATAAGAGCCTTTGACTGTCGGGTCTGAGAGAATGGCTCTTGCTGTTGTTTTTAGGTTAGTCTAGGGTATTTAGGCACCCTAATGCTGCAGAAAAATGAATTTACTCGTCGTTGCCTTTCCTTATTCAAACTTCAGCCTGTAAATAACTATTTAGATATTATTGTAAATTTTAAATCATTTATCCATCATTACAAACCATTTCAATGCATCTAGATTAAAGGAATTGTGTTGGGGAATAGAGTATAATTGCTCTTCAGCTGATGAGCCTGATCTGCTCACAGTCTTTGTGAACATCACTACTGGTGCTGTAAAAGTAAGTTATGCTGGGAACGAGTAGATTTTTAACTGCAGAAGTAATAGCATATTCCTTCTCCTTTATTAGAGATTTAAACAATGATGTGCTAAAAAGAGGCAATCATCATCGTTTCTTCCCATCCATCCCTACAAGTACAGACTCAGATTAAAAAGCTCCTGATATTTCTTCCCTTGCAGGCCTTATCGAAATAGCTGAGAAGTGAGTTGGCTCATGCCTTTTGCCAACCACGCACATCTTAATCCAAACAGCAGCTGAACTGCATCTGACATCTCATAGCTAAAGTTATTACTTACATGTAGCTGATTCATGGATGGTGCTAGAGAAGGGATGCAAAAGCCATTGCATTTCCGGAAGGAGTACTCTCCCAATGTTATCTCATCTTCCCAGAGCACGGCCTGATTTCCTTGTGTAGCAGTACACTTAGGAAAGGTTGAAAATTTCTAATCTATTGTTTTGAATTCCCTCTGAAACAATCAAGTGTTTGAAATGAGGAAGGAAGTACTTTCTGACCAGGAGGGTTCCTGGAGTTCAGGAAACTGTGTCACTTTAAGTCACTAGGCTTGGGGATATGCTTTCCTTCTGCATGACCACATTATGCACATCCTCCAGAAGCAGAGTGCAGCTCTGTATTTAAATTGTGTAAGACCAAATTCCACTTACTGGTGACAGGGGTAAAATTTGCCAGAACTTCTAGTATCTCCTTCATGACCTGGATTCAAGTTTGCACTGCAAGTTGTGTGTCATGAAGTTATGAGAAGGAATGCGTGTGAGTAATGGGCAGTAACTAATTCAAATCCATGAGGGAGTTTTTCTAGTGGATGTCAGAATGAAATATTCTTGGGTTGAGCTTTCTGGATGTGTTACACCCTGCATGCTTTGCAATAAACTAGCTGCAGTTCAGTGTCATAAATCCATAGAAACTGTCCATAGGAGCAGTATAAACCAAACAAGTTCAAGGATTACCTCTTTCTGTTTCCATTTAGAAACCAAAAAATGAAGTTCTTTTGAAGGACATTTTGTATATGAGATTTCTTTTTGGAATAGAGTGTAAAAAATATGTCTAAGTTAGTTAGCTTGACTTTGGTGAGAGGCAGTATTAGCCGTGGAACTTCTCCCATATCCTGAGCTGGGAAGGCAGTATAGCCTGTGTTATGTATTCCAAGAGAGTTTGTAGGCGAGGTATTGTATAAACATAAGATCCCCAAGAGGTAAAAATGTAAATACATGGACATCGATCATTGGTTGTTTGGAAAAATATTGCTAATGCTCAGGAATGTAATGCTCAGGAATGTGGGACAGAACACTTCTTGGAACCATCACAATTGCTACAAATCAGAACGAATGAATGAATACGAATGTATTGCTAACATCATTACCACACAGTTCTTTCTTTAGAATTAAATTTATAGCGAGAGGTCCAACTTGCAGCCTTTCAGAGTGGAGAGTTGTGAGCATCATGAGACAAACTTTCGTAATATAATTGCACCACGACTTTTGAAACCACTTTTCTAATTTGTCACCTTCAGATTTTTTGTGCGCGGCATTGTCAGCAGCTAAGTCTTAGGGTTAGTGTTACTTTTTAAGTTGTGCAAAAAGAAATATTTTTGATGTCTAGTTTCAAAACTGAAAGCCATCCTTTTGCAGTTCTCTTACTAATAAAGCTACCTGAAAATGTCTGCAAGAACAAAGCCAGTATAAAAGAGCATGTCCTGAAGACTAAAAGTAGTTGGAAGTCAATGTTGTGAGTAGAGGGATTACAGAAATCCCAGTGACAGCATATGGTGAAAACAACCAGTCATGACAGTGGACTAGAATATCTTTATATAGGAAAAAAAAGAAGGAGCAGCATAATTTTTTCCCCTTCCACTGCTTGCTAGCTAATTGTATTAATGGAGAGTTCCCTTAATAACTAAGCTGCTCAAAACCTTTTTGCAACTAAGGCTTTTCTGATGGCAGGAAAAAAATGCTGTTTTTCATTAAAATTGTAGTGATAATTCTGATGCTAATTAAAAGTCAAATGCCATTCTCAAAGCATATCTTTTACCAGGTGAACTTCTCATATTCTAGCCTGTCAGAATTGATCAGTAAACCATTTGTTAAGAGTTTCTGCTCCAACGTAATCAGGAAGAGCATTACAAATGAGGGAGATAAGTACTGCTGAAAGATAACAAACTATCTGCAGTAACTAGCATTTGTAGTTTAGCCTTGTCACTAGCACATGCAAAGTAATGAGGTTTGTATTTATCCCAGCTCTGATACACAGTGATTTTTTTTAACTAAATATTTAGCATGTTGTCTTCATATTCTCTAAGCAATATTTGGTTTGTGTTATGGTTGGCTCCAGTTCCCATACAGCATGGAAGTCTTTCCAGGAAAAATGAGCTGAGCCTTATCAGAGGAAATCAGCAGTGAAACAAGAGGTGCATTTAATTAACACTGGCACAGCTTTTATCCAAGTTCTCTGAGACCATGACCCAGAGGGCTACATCATTCTCACAGGTGGACTGTTGACATCATTGCTTGGCTTAACAGAGTGATGGCAGGAAAGCTGCTGGAGTACATGTAGGAAAGCAGTGAGGTCATTCACTAGCAATGCTTGGGTGTGGAGTTACTAGATTTTTTGTAGTTTGTGTGTTTCTCTCCACACCCACCCAAAAAGCCATAGCAGTTTGGTGCTTTCTCACATTCAGCCACATTTCCATTGTTCCTTTTCATGTGAGTTGCAAGAATGCAGGAAGGTCACAGAAATAAAACCTGTTGCGTTTTGCCTTTGTGAAGTGATGCTACCAAATCACTGCTGCAGGAAATAAATCAGTGTTTGAGTCACAGTGAGATTTGTAAGCACGTACTACTCTTCTCCAGCCATGCACTTTCATTTCAATGGGTTAAAATTAAAGGCATGGTCACTCTGAAAATATGTGTAGCCTTTGGAGTCATGGCCAGCTTCCAAATTCTCACAATGAACTGACATCCTTCAGATATCAACATATCTGAAGAAAGGTCAACCCATTACAGAAACATTTTTCTCCTCATAGAGAAAGAAGTCCAAGTCTCTGGAGCTAGTGCTGAAACTATATCCCCTTGGAAGGAGCTCTTGGGGTGACCCAGTGTAGTTTGAAATCAGTGTATGGGAGGAACAAAGCTCAAGCTCACTTGTGGGTGAGAGCCAGGACTTTCCTGCCAAAATATTACCTGTATATTGTAAGAGGGAAAAGACCTCACAAATAAATATTTTTATTAATACTTTCAGAAAGAAAATATTGTTCCCTGCTGAATTAATTTCTTTTTTCTTAGTGGTTAGAGCTTATTAAGTTTTGAGACTGTCTATTGAACATAAGCTGGAGTCCAGGCCACCTGAAGTGAAATTGCAGTTTTTCAGTGGTGCATGATACCCAGATTGCCTCCAAACCGTGATTTTGTCCCTTTCTCAGGTGCTTTTATGGGAGGGATGAATAATAATTGTTTGATTGCTCAACTCATCCTGGTGATCTGTGTAACACAGGGTAGTATTTGAAAAACATAAATGATGGTGAGGTTTATATTTGCTTTGTAAAACATTTAGCTTACAGTTCAATTTTGTATTGTTTACAAAGGATTTAAGCTCTGCTAGGTATTGTGACCACTCTTGGTCCAAAAAATGTCCCTGGGGATGTTGCATTTGGCACCTGCCTTTGGTGTTGTATAGTTGCTGTGTTGTAGCAGTGCTCAGAACAGCTAGGTGTGAAAGCTAGGTGCTCACAGGCTCTGTGGGCTGGTTTTGAGATAACTGCAAGAAGTGTGTAAGCAGTAAGAGTAAAGGAAAGCCATGAAATTCAACTCACATAGGAAAGTAGGTTAACAATTGTTTAGTTCTAAATTGAAAATTGGTAACAGGAAAAGAAGAGCTGCCCTGTGTTAGATGCTGTGCCTTTGTATCCATTACAGTAGGTGTCATCCCAACGAGGGAGAGAGGTTTTCTCAATTACAGAGGGTGCATCATTCCTGTCCAGTGACCAGCTATGCACATGTGGAAATGCTGAATGATGTTATACTTGGTGGAAGGCTGATAAATTATTCAGGGTTGATGGGCTGGGGGTGACCAGATAGGTGTGATTGATGGCTGGAACTGAGGGTGGGGACAATCAACCTCACTTCGTTGTGTCTAAAAGCCAAAGGCTGAGAAGTTAGTTAGTAGGCTGAGGTTAATGTGATAACAAGAAATCCACTTCTGGCCCTTGGTGGATTGCATGATGTGGTTGTGATGGTATTGGACTGGCCAGAGAGGGGAGGGTCTCTGTAAATGAGGCAGAAATAGTCCTAAGTGAATGATTTAGCAGAAGGGCTGAGGAAAAAGTTGTAGATTGTAATGGAATGGTTTGCCTTTGCAAACATCCCAGGTGTATGGACTGTGAGGCAGTTAAGATTCAAGGATGGCTGTGGCCATTTGTGATCAGAAGATGGAAACAGAAGATTGAGGTCAGGACTGGAGAGATGGGGTTGGCTGGAAAGGAAAAAACTGAGAGTTGTACTGGTGGGAGGAGATACCTGTGAAATTATTTGGAGACACATCCAAGATGTACATGGAGAACTGGAAGAGGACACTGACATAAAAGCCACAAGGGTCAAAGAGCTTTGAAGATGTTCCAAAAGCATTAGTTAAAACAATGAGATGACCTAAGATCTGGTCAGGAAGAAGTCATGTGAGTAATGAATGTAGTCACAGGAGAGCAGAACATGCCTTGCTGATGACTAAGGATTTTTTTTTTTTAATTTAAGAGGAAAAGAGTAGAGTTTAGCTGGCTTGAAAATATCATTGTCATTTCTGTAACTTTTGAAAGGGAATAGAAAAGAATGGTAGAAATTTCCATATAGTCTGTGCATTTACTGTTTACTTCACCTCTTTTAAACTGATGTGGAAAAGCCAGTACTTGTTGGAAATACTTTGAGTAAATATACTTTGCTTTGGATCACTGTACCTCCATGCCATGGCTGTGACACAGGCATATGGTAAAATACTCTCTTACAACCTGAAACGATACCAAAAAAACCCCACAAACCAGCCTCTCTTCCTCCTCTGCCATGTCTTGACAGATAATAAAGGCAAGACACTTAGATTCTGTATAGTTCATGCTGTCACTCTTGACTGCTGTTTGTTTGCCAGTAAGCATTATTTAACCTACATCACAATAATGTACCATATATTGCCTCATTCTGAATGAAAGACCATGTCCCATTGCTGGCCAGATTAAATTTGTAGCTTATTATTGCTTTATTCCAACTAACCTTACATTCCTTGAAGGCCAGCACTTGGAGTTAGAGAAATGAATTAATGGTTTTGATTTCTTTTCTACAGAGAAGAAAAAAGACGTTTTGTAGGTGTGTGTGCTATTTAGTGAACTGAATTGTTGAAGGAAAACCTGGTTTTTTGGGACAGGATGAAATCACTAGATAACACAACAAATAAGAAAATAGACCCTGTGGTATAGTAAGCTATTTAATGTTTAGTTTTGATGAGATTTTTTTCATACTACAGCCTCCATTTTAAGCAATTCCATTATGACTTCTGTGAAATTATTTCTTTGTATCCAGTGTCCGTTATTTTCCAAAATCATTTTCCCATCTTACCATATTTTAAGCCTTGTCAGAGAATTTTTTCTATGCAAATGTTTAAATTTGGTTTTAAATAAAATTAACTTTTTAGTGACAAAAATTAACTAAGTGTTTTTCTTGTATCAATCAGGTTTCCTTTGTCATCTTTTCCAAGTATATTTATATTAAATACATCCATAGAAATATAAGATTATGTTTAAGCTCTTAGACATGTCACTGTTAGCCTAAAGTAGTTTATCTGAATAGGTAAACTTGAACAAGAGGTGACTTTCATGTTTCACTTTAGCCAGAAAAAGTTTCAGACAGATCCCCTGAAAATGCATTTTGATAGTCTCCCATCTCTTGAGGGAATTTTCCCTAACCTCCTTTGCTTTAGATGTGAAAGGGCATGGAAGGTATGGTGGATCAGAGCAGCTGCAGAGGAATTTCCCAGGCTGGTATGCCAGGACAAGGAGTGCTTGAGCAGATGTTTCCAGTTAGGATGGGCTGACTGGGCACACCAGCCCGGGCACTGCGGATTCACTGATCACGGGTCGTGCCTGGCCAGTGCAGACAAGTCTAAGCCATGCAGGAACCAAGAGAGCTCCCTATGCTCTGGAACAGTTTTCTTCACGGTGGTTGTGAATGCCTTGCTCTCATCAGAGCTGGGAAGTTGTGTGTAATGAACTCAGTGCAGCTTAGGCTTGCAGATGCCATCAGTGCAGCCAATGGGAATCACCTGTAGAGCACATGGAGCCAAGGGCGCACCTCTGGGAAAGTGTCCTTTGCTCAGGGCCTTCAGGGAGCCTGAGGAGTCATGATCCTTGCTGTCTGTTCCAGTGAGACCTACCTGTGATCATAACCAGTTTGGATATGTCTTCTATCTGTTTCATTCCCTTGTCTCTGATTTACAGTCCATGATCCCTGATAAGAATAGATATGGCTGCATCAGTTAAGAAGGAAAAAAACAGAGACTGATAATCCATATGGAGAGTAGGGCTCTTTAAATGATGTACATTAGCTTATTTGCTCAAGGCTTGCTTTTAACAAAGATGTATCAGTTAAAAGTGGGAAGTGCAATTTGGACAAAAGCCAGCACCAGTTTTGGACAACTGCCCTTGGATTTTATGCACGACTTCAGACAAGAAATAGGGATGTTGCAGTGGAAATGCAGGCACGTGCAAGTCTGAGCAGTTAGTGAATGCCTCTTGCTGGGTGTTCTGCAGGGCAGAGAGGGAAGCAGGTGGGTGAATTCTGGCCAGTGCTGCCTGCCCACCCTGCTCCCAGCCTACAGCTCTGGCCGTGCTGGTTACACACCAGGGCGGGTAAGTGGGTTTGGTTAAGAGCTCGTTCAACCAACCTGGTACGTGTAGACTTTGATCAGATGTGAAGAGCTCAAAAATCAGTTTTGGAATGCCTTGAAACAGCAGTGTTAAGGGTTACATTATGCTATCCATGTGGAAGATGTACAGACTTAAACATTACAGATGGCAGCCAGGTATTTCTTCCCCCATTCAAGATGTTTTGGGTGACTTGCTGTGGAAGAGGCTGATGCTGCCAGACATAGGAATCACTGAATCTGATTGCTTTGGGGCAGGTTGGGTATCACTGCTGCCTGTCATAGTTCAGTCTGGTAGCAGCAGCCATCCTGTCACTTCCAGCTTTCTGCTGTTCCTCTGTATAGGGAAAAAATGAAATTATCTTTCATGCTCCATATTTTTGCTTGTTCAGCCTGATAAGCTTCCTCAGTTGGAAAAACTGAAGTTTCTGAAAAGGTTCTCTATGGCTCCAATAGGAAATTTAGAGATTCAGTCATTCATTAAAGAAGGAGTAGTTACTTTTTTAAACTATGTGCAATTTTTTTGAGAGGCTATCTTATGATCACCTAAAGGAAAAAACACATTGTCCTTTCAGCGTTCACACAGATGCACTTTTCAAATGCTGATTTGCAAATTTTAAAAAGATTGATTCCTTGATAGCAGCAAAAAACTTTACAGTTTGGATCAAGTGAGCGAAATTCTTTTAGAGTGTCCAGTAAGACAAACTATCTAGCAGATGTAGATAGCTGTATATTTGAGCTTGGCAACTTACTGTTACTGAAACTCTAAAAATTATTTAAGGCTAAGAGCAGGAACCTAGCTGGAGGCTGCAAGTCTGTGACTGAACAGTTTTATTGAGTTCTGGATAAATAAGGCGAAAGATGTTTTGAACTTAATAATGTTCCCAGCAACTTGCTTTCTTTCGTTGAATTGTGACAAATAAAATAAACAGTGTGCTAATTAACCTTAAAGACGAATGAATATTTGTGCCTTCTGGTCAAGGGATTATCCTTGTTAAAACGGGAAATGGACTCTGGTTTCCTTTTTTTAAGTATTTTCTCCATAAACTTTGTATGACAATGTGAGGTTAAAAATAGGTTATAATTTTAGACAGTAAAATATATATCTATTATTAGTTAACATATAGCTTTTACAGGGAAGGAAGGACACTTTCCAGATTGTTTTATATTGAAATAAATGCATCCTGCATTTGTTATGTACAAAATAATATTTACTGAGAAATTAGTAACTGAGCTTCTCTAATTTACTATGTTGTGACATGGACTATAGAAGCTGAAACACTCAACATTTACATACTATCTCTTTGTATTAGTAATTTGCTAGACAAGCAAAATTTTTACTTTTTTTAAAATAAGGAGTCCAGAGGTACAAACAGTAAGGTCCCCCTGACAATTTTGGGACAGGACCATGAATAAAATTCACAATTTCCTGGCCTACAAAATCGTGAGATGTTTATGTCTAAGAATGTGAAGAATCAGCATGGGGTATTTCCATTGGAGTAGGTTGACCTACATTCTGTGCACAATGCTAAAAGATAAAGTTATGCTGCTACTCCTCCCCTACTCCACCCACCCACCCACATAAAAATCCTAAAGTATTTCCTGAGATATTCCTCATGTGTCCTTATTTAAAAAAATACAAAATGTACGAATGCTGGCATGCTGAATTTTCATTTTGATAAGTGGTAATGGGTTGCTTTGAAAAGAGCAATCTTTCTTTACTTATGAAATGATGAAATGCCATGAATAGAGCGTTAACTTTTGACCAACTTGGCCTCACATCAAGTCCTGTGTGTAGTTTTGGGTGCCACACTAAAAAAATGATATAAAGCTATTAGAGAGCATCCAAAGGAGAGCTGTGAAGATGGTGATGGGTGTGGAGCAGAAGCCTTATGAGGACCGGCTGAAATCACTTGGTTTCTGAAATGAACAGCAGAGGAGACTGAGGGGAAGACCTCATTGCATTCTACAACTTTGTCTCTCTGGTGGCCAGGGACAGGACCCGAGGGAAGGGCATGAAGGTGTGTCAGGAGAGCATTCCCAATGAAACATTCCCGACAGTGGTGCTGTCTGGGACAGCTGCAAAACATCCAACATGTGGCACCAGATGGGCGGGTGTTCACTTCTACAGCAAAGTTTGGCTTCTTTGAGATAATTTTGACTCTTACCTCCATAGCCATCCATATTATTATCCATAGTGGATAATAATCCCATGCTAGCTATACCAGTGCTTGGCATTTCACAGGTTAGTGCCTGGCAGCTGGACATTCAGCTTTTTTTGAAGTCATATAAAAATGCCTGATACAAAAGTCTTTTTAACTGGTTTCACATTTTTAATAATGCTTTTTAATAACATGTCAAAGTTTGGAGCTAGTAGGCTAAACAGTTTCTCTCTAGGGACTCCATATTTTCAGAAGATAAAATTCTATAATTGCATGATATTTTAGGCTGGAGTGCCTGACTTGCAGCATCTTTGTTTAATAACCGTGTTTCTTTAGACAATATAAGGAGCTGGACTTTAGGCTTAATAAGAAAAGGTAGTGACATGAAGAAATTCAGAACGAGCTATTCAGTCATGTATGAAAATGTTGCAATTGGAAAGTATTTTAGAAATGTTGAAGTTCTGCACGAGCTGTCCTACTTCAAGATCAGCAATGCTCTGAAGACGTTGAGTCTAAAGTTAACTTCAGAGCACAGGCTTTCAGGAAAAGTAGTGAGAATTAGGTAATCAGGTCATGGTTCCTTTTCTGCACAGCCACTCAGGAGCTATTTTTTCCTGTCACTTTTTTACAGGTTTTTACTTCCCTTTTTTTAGTTGGAGACTACATGTCTACAGCAATTTTAAAAGGGTGGTTGAGTCCAAATAAACGGTTTCTTTTTTTTTTTACAAATATGCAAAATGGCATTTGTAAAAACCAACACATCACTGATTAAATATGTGGAGGCTTGTGATAGTCACAGAAGTATCATTTATATCCCCTGCAATCTTCAGAAAATCTTGCTCTGATTCTCCTTAAATTCTGGTTTTACAAATCAAAAGCAGTCTATAAAGAGGTACTGGGTGTGTGTCGGGGAGAAAGCTGCATTGTTGCATGGGAAAAGATTGCTTAATAACTCTCACTGAAGTGCCAAATCTTTTGTATCTTTGTCAGCACCTACCAGGCTGATACCCTACAAATACTGAATATTGAGTGTGTCTTGCCATAGCCTTCTGGTTTCAGTGTCGCAATCAAATGAGCATACCAAAAGCAAAAGCAGCAGAGAAATGCAGAAAATATGTTTGCCTTTTAGTAAATCATCAGTAAGCTCTAGTGCTGAGATGATCTGGGTTTGTTACTTGCTCACTCACTAAAAACAACCAGGAGACTGAGGCTGGAAGAATTATGACAATTTGTCACCTGTAGGAACCTGTTGTACTGTTTCTAGTCTTTTTTAAGATTAAACTTAGATAAGTGAAAATAAATCTCCTGGCTTGATTTTACTTTTCACTTATATTTTTTTCACAAAACAGCATGAAATTCAACACCACTTAAGAGTTCCTGCTTGACTCCTTATTTTCAGTCTGCTGTGAGAGGTAGAAGTGCTGCCGGAGAAGTGTACCTGGGGACACCTGAGACAGGTGGAATCTCAGTGGTGTTAATTTATATTACACTTCTTTTTCTTTTAGGCAATGCTATTTATAACATAATATGACAAATGCACCCCCAAAAAAGAAGTAGTAAACATCACATAGGTGGTACCACTGAATTGTTTTTTTCCCAGTTCCGTTTGCAACATTTGCCTCCTGTTGCTCAGAAGTTACTGCATTTGCACAGCTCTCAAAAACTGCTGGGGCTCAGTGCTAATCTGAGTTTGTGCAAGGAAGCTGCATGACAAAAGCTGTGACTTCTACCTTTCTTTGATTCATGAAATAGCCCAAAATACAGGGGTCTGTGGTTCTTTTCCTGGAAAACAAAAGCTAGTTTGGTATCTTACATGCAGTGCTGTTCATATTATATTATAAAGGCCCAATTTCCCTGCTCACAGTAGGGTTTCCTTGTGAGCATCTCCAGGCTTCCTTCAGCCAGTGGTTGTTCAGAAGGCTCTCCTGCAGATTTTTCTCGCCATCCAGCTCATGGTTTTGACTCAGATCCAATTTCAGGTTTCCAAGAGTGTTACTACTATGCAGGATATGTGGCTGTTTGAAAGGATGTTAATATATAAATAGTGCTTCTTCTCTCCTATAATTTTACTCTTTTCATAGAATCACAGAATCAGTTAGTTTGGAAAAGACCTCTGAGATCATGAATTTCAACCTGTCACTTGACACACCACCTTGTCAATTATACCATGGCACTGGGTGCCTCTTACAGTCTTTTCTTAAAGACCTTCAGGGATGGTGACTCCACCACCTCCCTGGGAAGTCCAATCCAAGATCTAATCACCCTTTTGGTGAAGAAATTCCTCATAATACCCAAACTGAATGTCTCCTGGTGCAGCTTGAGGCTATATCCTCTCATCCTGTTGCTGGTTGCCTGGGAGAAGAGGCCAACCCCCACCTGGCTACAGCCTCCTTTCAGGGAGCTGTGGAGAGCAGTAAGGTCACCCCTGAGCCCCTCTTCTCCAGGCTCAACACCCCCAGCTCCTTCAGTTGCTCATCAGACTTGTGCTCCAGACCCTGCACCAGCTCTGTTGCCTTCCTCTGGACTCACTCCAGCCCCTCGATGTCCTTCTTGTCGTGAGGGGCCTGGAACTGGACAGAGCACTCCAGGTGTGGCCTCACTACAAGGGAATAATCACTTCCCTGCTCCAGCTGGCCACACTATTGCTGATTCAGGGTGCCACTGGCCTTCTTGGCCACCTCATGTTCAGCTGCTCTTGACAAGGTCCTTCTCTGCTGGGCAGCTTTCCAGCTGCTGTCCCCCCAGCCCGTGGCACTGCCTGCGCTCGTCGTGACCCAGGTGTAGGACATGGCACTTGAGCCTTGTTGAACTTCTGTAAGTGCCCATTCAAACCCAGCCTCAACAGGGAGCATTCCTGCTCTTGAATGCATTGTATCAGTGTTCAGAGGAAATGTATTTGCTATACAGATCAGTTCCTATTCATCTTTGCCCTTGACCAGCATTTTTCGAGTGGTATCTCTTTCTTGTTGGAAGTGTTTTAAGGATTTCTGTGTATTTATGTTGAAAAGGCAGTTTTCCACCCATTGGTTTATACATGTTTGACTTAATTCATAGTGTTATTACTGGAGGTGGAGTGCAATGAATGGTGCAGTCATCGTGTGATGTAAGAAGAATTTCCTTATAAGTACAGAAAAATGTAAATTGTGGGAATGAATTTGTTGATAGAAGGGTGCATTTAGTTTGATCATCAGGTATTTGTGGAAAATTTCTCTGTAACGGGAGAGATTTCTGCTGACAGTTGAGAGTATTAGAAGTCATCATTCTGTTGTTTACCCACATTTTCTTTGGATTGTGGACTGCATTGAAAATGTATGCATTTTTTTACCCATTGAAAATGTATGCATTGTTTTACCCATTAGACCACGTCTTTGTTGTGTTCAGTTGTAGTACATGTCATTGCAGCAAATTGATAAGATTTTATAAATGACTATCATATCTTCATTATAGTGGTCAAAAGCCTAATCTTTTCTTTTCCACCTCATCCTTCTCTCTTTTTTTTTTTTTTTTCCCCTCCTTCTTTTTTCACTCTTTTTTCCTCCTGGGAGCTGTTTTTTGCACCTGGAGGCAGTTTTTATTTTGACACATTTGACATAAAGGATGAAACGTGTCCAGTTTTGGAAGCAGAAAAGCTAGTGGAGGAAGAAAAATTGCATCACTGCATTGCAGAAATTAAGAATATTCTTTCTGATCCTTTGAATAGAAATAGTTTTTGGTTTCAGTTCAAGATATGCATGAGAATAAATTTCAATTAAAGGGCTTTATTTAAATGGAGAGAATTTAGCTATGTTGTTGGCACCATAAAACTTAACATTCTATGGAAACAAAATGGCAAACAAGATTATGGCATACATTAAACATAGAATGTGTAATTTACAACCTTAGGGATCCAGCCAAGAGGAAGTCGTATATTAAAAAAAAACCAAAAAACCCAAAAAACCTAAAACAACAAAACCAACCAATAACCACATACATGCTGTTCTTGGGATCAGTCCTGGACTGAAAAGCATGTGTATCCAAATGTGGGATTTTTCTGTGTGGTCAGAATTTCAAAATATGCATGCCAATATTCCCAAGTTCATTCAAGGAGTGGAGATGTTTCCATGTGCCAGCAACACCTGTGCAGAAGAGCAGGAGCATGAATACCCTTAAAATGTGTGTAGTTACCTCCTTCCTTCTGCCTGTGTAGTTGTAAAAGGGAGGCTTGCTGGCCCCATCTCTGTGCCACTCAAATCCACATTTTACTCCTGGGGTATGAAGTGTTACATCCCTTTGCATTAGTGTCACTATGTCTTGTTCTTCCAGGCTCGTCAGAAAGGATAGAGGGTGGGGAGGGAGGTCACTTAGGAGGCTTCTGGCTTCCTCCAGCCATGAGTGAGCCAGGGAATGTACTGAATGAAAGGTGTGTTCTTAATAGTACTTGCTTGAGCAGTAAGCAGCTTTTTCATCCTAAATTCAATCTCTGAAAGTACTGAACTTTTCTTGATTGTCAGCTCTGCTCCAGCTCTCCTTCACATGTTGTGTTACTGTTTATGGGCTGGTGTTGCTGGCTCTCTCTTAATTTGGACGTAACCTCTGGAAACCAAGGCAGTCTGCTGTATTAAGACTCCTGCCAAATGTGATTCTTGGAAGATGTAATTTAGCTTTTGCCACAGAATGAGCTCCCACTTTTTAAAATTGTTTTGGTAAATTGTACTTTGCCCTCCAGTTAAGTTTATTTTGTAGTTTAGTGAAAACCAACAAAAAGAAAGCAGAAAGGCAATTTGTGTGAAGCCTCAAGGAATTTCTTGTGGGTAGATTTGTAGAAAAAGTTTCCAAGTCCATAAAATACATTTCCTTTAATTGTAAAATGAATTCAAACCTTCACCTAAATCCATTTTGACTGAAGTGTAAAGATCTCTCTTGTTTGCATCAGTGCTGTTGGTTTGCATTTTTCTCTGGTTGGTTGTGTTGCATTAGTGTGTCATTTTGCATGAGGTAAAATTACCTACAGGACCACAATTAAACTGAAATTGCTACACTCATTTGTAAATTGAGGAGAAACCTGCAGCTACTCAGAGGAAGACAATCCGAATCTGTTCTCTCTTTAATGCCGTGATTAGGTCTGCTTTTCTAAATAGATGAGTTAGTGTGTTCATCTATAGTGCAGGTCATGGGGAAGCATTGCCAAATAGTTTGTATTCATTTTGTTCCTTGTGTGTAATAAGTCTGATGCAACTTACTGCAGTGAGAAATTCAAAAGATAAATCTACTTTCCTGAGGAAGTGTTAAAAGCAGCTGCTACAGGACAGCAGTTTCTTACAAATGATGAATGAAGCTGCAGGAGCTGTTTTAAACCAGCAGAAACCCAACAAAAAGGATTTTTGTCATTTTATGGAAAAAGAACTAAATTAAGAACTAATTGGCTTTATTGTGTTCGAGGATAAAATGGGAAAGAACATGCCTGTTTAAGGTGGATGCATCTGGGACCCATTCTTTTTCTGTTTTGTGTATCCTGTGATGCACTTCAGTCCAACTGTGAAAGTGACTATAGGAGGAATAGACTTTCAGAGGAAATCAGCTGCTGATTTTTTTTTTAAATCTGAATTAATGAAAGAAATAATGAAAGAAAACCATTTCCAAAAAGGGGGGGGAAAGGCAATCAGGTGTTTCTGCCTTTTCACAACCTCTAAATCATGTTATTTTTAGCCCTACATAATTCTAACAGCTCTATATAATTTCCATGGAAGAAAAGATTAATTACATTTAAAATTATCTGGCTTTGGATGCAATGGCATATTGATTCCTAATTCCATTGAGAATGGGTTTTGAGATGCATATGATAAATTCTTAATAAGTAGTTCTTTACTGCAGCTTTAAAAATGCAGTTCTCAGAAACCCTCAATATCTTTAAATTCCTTTCCTTGTTTGCTTTGGCTATTTAGACTTTGAGATCTTCAAAACTGGAATTTCTCCTAGTTCACAGGCACCAGGGCAGAATTGTTCCTGAAGTTCAGACTACAGAGATGGATGTTGCTTTTACTGCCTTACAGATGGTATTTGTTCTCAGGTCTCAGAGAGGTATAAGGACTCTATAATATCATTACTGCTGCTTCATTGTTTCTGTCTTTTAGCAATTATCTTCTGAAGTCATGTGCCTCTGTTCTTTGCATTTTGCTGATGAGATCTGTCTGTTGTTCAGCTAGTGTTTTTCTCTGCTTCCTGCTATGTTTTCCCAAGTGGCTTTGGTACCATCCCTGTCTGCACAGGACATATTTCCCCCTTTTTTTTCCAGGCCCTCTCATTCGCCTCACAACACTTGTTTCTTCTCCCTGTACTGTTTTCCCACATGTCCTTCAAAGAATAAATAGCTTTCCTAGATATAAAAAATAATGTTGCAACAGTGCAGCAAATCTTGAGGCAAAATTAGGATGGGAAAATAAACCAATTTTCAGTCACTCTGGCTGCCATTGCCACGTACTCCCAAGCACCAAGACGCACCTCCAGCATCCAGGCATCAAGACAGGTGTACTCAGAGTAGGCACCAGCTGTTGGTTCTAGTTGTGCTGCTTTATTTTATACCCTTTGGCAGCAGGTAACAAATAGTCTTTTGGCTCTCCACCCTGTTGGCATCTGAGAGTCACTGTGATTCACAGCATCTGGTTGTTTCTGTTGCTGTGAAGGACCCCTTTCTTATTTGCCCATTTTACATATCATTTCATAGGTGACATATTATTTTCTATTTTGTCTCCAAAGCTATGTTCCCAATCTTTGTTTTTCCTTCCAGCTGATAGACTTCAAAAGTTTTGATTTTTCTAGCTAATAATTCTGTTTTATATCTCCATTAATCAAAATATGCAATAATTTTCCAAGCAATGTCTTACTTCTCTTCTGAAAGAAATTTTTCTGTTCATTTGAATGCCACAGACACACTTAGTTATTTTTCAGTCTTTCTCATGCATTCCCTTTGGATCAAGCATCTCCTCTGAATAATGCCTTCAGCTGATAGCCAGGAATCGAGGATATTAACTGCAATTTGCAGACTCAATTACCTAATTGTAAAAGTGGTGATTTCTTAGTGTACCTACTTATGCCTTGAAGCATTCATGAAAGATAAATAAGCTACGTCAGAAATGACCTTACATTAAGGAGACTGGTTTGGGGGGCTGCATATTTTGAAGTGTTTATTTAATTTATATCACAAGTTATTTCACATACTCTTAGATAAAGGCTGCAAAAAGTGTATTTTGGAAGTTGTTCATTAATGGATACAAAATCTGTTGTCGGTGGCAGGCAAGCAAGGTGTCAGGCCGTAGATGTTTACTGTGCAATGGACATCCTTTGTAACTCCCAAATGTGCTGTTCAAAGTCAATCTGCAGTGCCATTATTCCCATTTGATAGGCTGTCATGTGATGTATTTGCAGTAACACACTGTGTCTTTCGTAGTGCTTTTCATCACTAATTTTCTGACACGTTGCAGAGGAGGCACAAGTTAGGTACAGTCCTTGTACTCGGATGAGAAGGAAATTGTGCATCTAAAGCAACACAGCTGGGAAATTACCTGACTGCTGTGGAAATCAAACTGCTGGCAGTGGTATGTGCCACTTGAGGCCTTGTTTGAATGACTGTGCAACCCAAGCCTTAAAATCCTTTGAGATGTTGAAGCTGGTTGTATTTATTCCAAAACATTTCCATAGGCACAGATTAACCGCTTAATACTCGGGGCACATTTAGTGACCCACAAATGTGCAGGTATTAGAAAGCTGCCGACCTGACTGTATGTACAAATTCAAGCTTATCAGAGGAGGATGGCCAGTCCCCAGTTAGCTTACACAGAGCTAAGACTAAGCTCCTGCAGTCCCACAGGACCATCCCCTTGGCCGTGGATGAGCAGGGGAAGGCTGCAGTCTGCACATGGGTACATGTACCTGTGCCTAGGGGCAGCCTCATCCCCTTCCAGCTGCAGTCCTCTTCTTCCAAGAGGAGATGGAGCCCCTGGGCAGAATGGAGACTTAAGTACAGGCTAGGAAAGAGGCCAAAGTGAGGAATGCAGACTTGTGTTAATTTTTTAGTACTGTTTTCCAACCTTTTTATCTTGATATACACAGGTTAACCCTTCCCACTCCCTGATGTTCACATGGTCTTGTGAATCACGGGAATGTGTAAGTTGTTGGTTTGGGTTCTCACTTACTTTTAATAAAATAATAAAAAGTTATGGTAACTAGAAAAAAATAAGCCCATAAACAGTTAAAAGCGTCCACCTTAAATGTTGTAATTTAATGTTTAGCTGCTTAGCTGCAGTCCTTTGGAGGGATCTGTCAATCTCTGAACAAAACAGAAAACAAAATCTTGGTATTTGCCAGCAGAAATTTTTAGTAGCAACTGAGGTATTTGTTTTGCTTTCATTTTATGTACTGATCCCATGACACCCCCCAAGCCAAGCAGCTGCAAAGCCTGGTTTTGAAATAGTTTATGAAATGTTGCTACAGTGTGGATGATGCATTAGAGCACAATGATGCTCATGGAATATTGCTTCTGACTCCTTGCCACTTATTTAGCAAAAGCTAGGTCTTTTTCAGGTCTTTGTTTTTCATCTTTTGAAGGTTGTCCTTTATGGATGGTCAGAAGGTAAAGATAACTGCTGATTCAGCACTGTAGGTAATATCTCAGAATATTATTCATTTCTCTTAAGCAAAAAGAAAGGGTTTTGTTGTTTTTCAACTGTTTTGGAAGTGTTTGGAGTGGCACCTTTCCCACCTTAGCAACAGAGTATTTTCAGGAGGAAAAGTAGGTTCACTTCTAGTAAATCTTTAGTATTTACTTTTTGAATCAAAAAGTTGCCAGTAACATGCTCAGAGGGTTTGGTCCTGTACTGATAACTCAGTAGAGAATGGAGCCAGTGTAAATAAAGAGTTGTGGGTACAGTTGAATTGCTTTTTGAGTATCAAAATGGGAGATACTTGTTCACTGACTCCAGCTGCCTCAACAGCAAGGACAGAGAAGTGTGAAGTCTGGAGAAGCACAGGTAAACTGAAGCATGCATGCATTTGCATAACATCAGTTGAAGAAAAATATTGCACCCATTCATTTCAGGACTAATTAAATGGGCCTTAAGGCTTCTGCCAATAGATGAGGCATTCCTTTCTAATTTCAAATATGAGTTCTTTCTGGAATCTTCATTAGAATTTCAACAAACCCCAGCTGCCAGCAAATCTCGCTGTTTTAATAACCTACAGATATTTCATTTCACATTGTCAGTTTTATCTCTGCCAAAGCACCTATCACCTCATGCTGCCAATCCATTTTGTTGCTGGAAACATTTGGAAAATTTTGATTTATGGTAAAGACTTGCCCTTCCTTCTAAAATGCCTGTCTCATGTTTCCTGTCTTCATGACTATCCATCTAATCATTCTTGTTCCATTTCATTTCAGTAACCGTAGGCTTTTGAGATGTGATGAGCCTTTTCTTTTGGGGAGAAAACCTTCTGAAGAAAGCTAACATAGAAAGAAAAAGCAAACATTTTTTTGAGTATGGCAGTGCGTGGAAAAGACCAGTCAGTGTTTTGTGGTTTCAACATTGCTTGGATAGTTTGATTGGATTACACAGTTATTTTTTCTGTGTGCATTGCCCTCAATGAGCATTTGGTGTTGCATTGCTGTAGAATATGTAGAATATTAAGAATATTCTATTCTTAACAGAAAGAGGATAAGAGCAGAGGAAAATTGAGAGTTCTGCAATGGTAAGGACGTTGAATTTGCAAGCTGAATCATGATGTTGACATGTCATGTAGACCTGGTGATTTATATTCAAGCGACTATAAATCAGAGAATCTGTTCCTTGGACTGCTGTTTGAAATCCTGGTTCACGTAGGAAGAGCCCTAGTGCCAGCAGAGTCTCATCAAGCTTCTTTTTTAATTACTGGGGAATGAAAAAGTGTGCAGCAGGCACTGCTTCCATTTGCCCACCGCACGAGCCACCGCACATCCATTGCTGATACATGAGGAGCAATCTAAGATGCTTGTACTGTGACTAAGCAAAGGCATACCCAAGTGGTGCCAGTGATGAAGATGCAGCTTCCAGTTGTGGTGCAAGCTGTTGAGGGATTCTCAATGTGGCTAAAATCTTCATTGCTGGTGTTGCACCTGTTGTGTTAAAGCTGACACGTGTGCCTGCATGCTCATGGTGGGCATTGGGCATGAGTTACCTCCTCAGTTTTGCCATGCAGTTCTGTCTTATACTATTTTAAGTAGAACTCTGTAGATAGCAATTTTGTCCAATCAACACCTTTGGCAAATGTGACATTGATTGCATTTGTTAATGTATTTTTTCCAAATATCTAATGTCTGATGCTGAAAGCAATGCATTTTCTTCATTGCTCTATGTAAGCTGCCTTTTGTATATCAAATTTGCTTTTAAACAGCCTTACTTCTTATGTAGAGGTTTGTGTTTAGTCTGTCGTTGGTGCTGTATTTAAGATTAATGTTTGTAATGTTGCTGGCATTAACTTGTAAGTTCAAGCTGCCAAAGGAAAGCATTTGCTCCCATTCCATTTCAGACAGTGTCAGAGGATTTATTTAAAGTGTGCCTTCCAACCCCACTCACTTCTTGGAAATAAACCTGGATCCATGCTGGATTATCAGTACCAACGTGAAAGACCATGCTTGACTTCCATAAAATTTGTCTTTCTTAACTTTATTCTTCTTCCTTGCCCTGGAGATTACCCCACTGAAGATAAATGCAACTTACAATAGTGAGCACAGCAGTACTATCTGTCTTTTTGCACAATAACTGTTTGTTATCTTTCCAAAAAATGTGTGACTGGCCAGACAGCAAGCAAATGCCATTTCATACACCTGTGTACCAGATGTTTTACAGCTGTGCACATACTGCTGCTGCTGAACCTCCAGTGAGTGTCATGGGACAACTGATTCAGGAAAAGTATGAATTTTTCTCTTGGGATGGGCTGAAATGGTGGGGAAGGAGATGGCTGCCAGTCAAAGGAACTGCATAGCACAATTAAGAAGCAAATTTTTGTCATCTTGTTTGGGGATATTGCTAACATTGAAAGTTATCAAAATTTCCTCTGGCTTCTTCCCAGTTAAAATATTTTTCACAGCCCCTCAAAGTCGAATTAAATTAAAGTAGGTATTACTGAAATTTGATTTGGCAGCATACAGGTGAAATTATTCTTGTAATGAGCAGCATAGATAAAGTCATGTGTTATAAAGCTAGGTAAGAATTAATGACTATAAAATTCATATTGTTTTTCAGGGTAGCTCAATGTAGGTATCTGAATGTCAGAAAGCTTGGAAAATCTTCTTCTTTCTAAGCATTGGAATTTTATTCCTGGAATTTACCTTTCTATTTCTTAGTTCTTAAAACTATGGCCAGTGTGACAAAGGACTTGGTCCTATCATCACAATCCCCATCCATTTTCTTTCTTTATGACTCCTACTATGATTCTCCTTTACAAAGTACTTTGCAGCATTCATTTAAAGCTTGCACAATCCTGTAAGGAAGTAGGTTGGTTTTACTATTGTGTAATCTTTTATTTATTTAGCTATCATAACTCACTGCTTTGTATGTCAGATTGAAAGTTCCAGCAACTGATATGCTGCACATGGTATTTGTATCCAAATCTCAGTGTAGCTGCAGCTGGATTCTGTGTCACATCTTTAAAGAGTGGAAGGAGGATATCACACACTGCTCTGGGAATGGGGCCAAGGTACTAGACATGAAAGTGGGCAGGCATATGTGCCTTTATGGGAGAACAGGGGAAGAGGAGTGTGGTCCTAGAAGTCTGATAGGCATGGACATTTTTTGGTTGCTTCAGAAGCTGACTCAAATTTTGGATTAGCATCTGTAGTCTAGTCGCTGACCCAAAGCTTCTTTCAAGGCTTTTGAAAGTCTGTTTTTAAGGTGATAGTTTCAAGAATTTGTTTACTAGTATTCTTCCAATTTGGCAGTGAAACAGTTTTTTCTTTGGTTTCTTATTTGGTTTCCCAGCTCATGGACTGGGACTGCAAGTATATGACGTGAGAAAGAGAGTTATAGCCACTGCTGTGGTATTGATTTTGGCATGCAGAATTGAAGAAAAATTATGTTCAATTAGCATCATGGTAACTCAGTGTGAGAGCCATCAATGGTTTTAGAGGGGGTGGCCAAAATCTTATCACTAAAGCACAGATTTCTCGAAAACTCTGTGTTTAGGCTTTTTTAACTCTTTCCTTCGATTAACTTTTTGATGCTTTTGAGAGGTGTTGAAGATGGTGCTTTACTAGGCTGTGGAGTGGAAGGAGCCCATGGCATGCTGGGCAGGGCACCATGGAGATCTGTGATGGTACAATGGATGGCACAGCAGGCCTGGGAAGGTTTGCCTGTGGTTCCAAAGTTGGTAGGAGCTGAACATCCTCTGGCTCAATGGCATGTTCATCTACATATATATATATATATATATAAAACTGCTTTTTGCTTCCAAAGGTAGTGTGGGTGTGCTTTGCCACCTTTATGTTGCGTTGAGCTGGGTATTGTCAGCATGGGTATAGTGAACAAGCAGGGAGGAGGGCAGTTCTGGACCAGCATACAGCCAGGGACAAGCCTTCCCTCTGGTTTGAGGGAATATTACCTGTGCTGCTGAGAAGGCACCTCACACCTTTTGTCTGCTGAATGGGTTTCTTGACTTCCACATCATGCTATAAAGTCCATTTATTTTCAGTCTCAAGTGTAATATGGTTTTAGTGGAGGGTTTTCCCCCTGTGATTGTTTCCTGAATTAGTCTATCTTCCTTCACTTTGGCAAGGATTTTCCGTAATAAAAAGTTTCATCATCAGTTATTAGTTTCATATGACTGGTCTGTGAAGCACACAGGATGATTGAAAGCTATAAAATTCTTGTTAGCTGTTTTCCTGCATCATGATCAAAATGATCTCAGTTGTGTCTCAGTGGTTTTGATCATATAAATTTATTGCTGGTTACCCACAGTAAACCAGCAAGCTGCAGCTGTGTGACTGGAGCTCAGATGAAATTATCCATTTACACCCAAAGTGGCTGTAAAATAAGTGCATTAATTGTTTTAGTAACAATTGCTTTGCTTATAGTGGTTCTGTAATTTTTTTTGTGGTTACTGCTGTCCATAACTTTTAGTCAGTGTAACATTAGGTTACAACTTTATATAATCCTGTTTTTAACCCAAACGACAAAAATGTTGATACTCAGTTCTGGTCTGTGGTGAAGTGGGAAAGAAACTGTGGTAGAACACAGTGTGCTACTAATAGCACCTGATAAACTAGTGTGAAGTATCATATTCTTAATTGATTTAATGAGTCCTTAGATCCTATGATACTTGAAAGAAGGTTAATTGGTTTCTTACAACATAACTGTACTGGACTGTGTTTAAATGCATTCTTTGACTATCATTTTCTTGAAATACCCAGTTCTGAGACTTTCAGTCCCCCTTCACTCCTCAACCCCAAATTCGTAGTTCTTTTGCTCTGAAGCATTTTAAGAGCAGTAGCTCAAAGCACAGTGTTTCCTCCTTCTTTACATCCCTTGGGTTAGCTGGGAATGGGTGCTGTGCTGGCCATAGTCCTCTTCTCAAGCTAAGCAGAAACATTGCTGACTGACAATCCAGGAGACAGGTAATGCTGAAAGGTGCTTATCTGGTGTGCATGATCAACTCTGATTGGTTTGGCACATTTATATTCCATATTAATTTCCTCTTTTTTGTATAGACCATATGAAGAGTGGCATGGAAGTGTCAAAATTTATTGTTTTTCATTGGACTCTAAAATAAAGTCGTTTGCATCACTTGAGAGGTGTGGAGTGCCAGAGGGGTGGATCAACTTCCCTGCAAGGCCGTGTTGGACACAGCCCTGCCTCACAGACAGGTTACATTACTGCAGTTGGATGCTCTGGAAGGCCCTGCCATAAAGGGAAATGTGGCTGCTGAAGTAGGGCTGCTGTAAGTCCCAGGAAGGCAGGCTGGGGCAAACCCAGCCCACGCGCTCTTCCCAGTGCTAGTTCTCTGCAGAGCGCCTGAGCAAGCTCACCCAAGGTTCCTGTCCTAACAAGACAAAGTACTGCATTGTATATGAAAGGGAAGGTTTTAAGCTGTTTGGCTGCATCCCCAAATTCAATTAATAGTGCTGTGGAACCTAGAGGTGGGGCATGCATGGGCTCTGCAGCACACATTGTGACTAATGTGCTGTGAACCGCAGGTGCAGCGAGCCAGGAATGGTGGGAGCATTTCAACCTAGTCAACCCTGTCAATTCAGCCTGTCACTCATCATTTTGCTTTGGGATAGCTGGTTTCCAGAAGAAAGAAATATAGTAGAAGTCTCATATAAATTTAAAATCATAAACTGAAGGCTTATGTGAACAAGATGGGAAAATGTAACAGAAATTTTTGAATAAAAACAACAATACCATTATTTTTAACTAGCTTCCTTTTGACAAGAAAACTTTTCATTCACAGGCATTCAGAATAGTGGGAACACACATATGGGCATACCCACCTACCTGCACACTACACACTTTTAGTTGTAGTATGCAATTAAGGATGCTTCCACTTCTGGATTTGCATATTCAGGAGAAATCAAGTACAAATTTCAGAAACATTCACAAGTAGGTTACATTGTCAAGAGTCTGTATTGACTACAGTAAGAAGCAACTGATAAGCATTCCTGGGGATAAAATTCCTCTGTGTATCCTCACATTCATTTTGATTGGCAAATAAGTTATTTATCCTTCACAGTGGCTCCCTTCCAGATACCCTTAACAGATAAGGGCATCTTTCATCCTTCCTCCTCCTTTCATCTCTTTTCCCCACCCCAGTACATTGGATGTGTACTGACATAGAATCAAATACAAAAGTTGTATTGATCCACAGTGTAATGCATTTTAGGATTTTTGCATCTTTGCTGGAAAACAAAACACTTTGGACAGTTGGAGAATTATTTCTGTGATGTTGTAGATGTATTTATTTGCTTGCATTTTTATTAATTATTTGGATCCTCCTTTGAGTGCCTTCATCCATAGTCTTTCTTAACCCTCCTATGTATATTTCACACCCTTGTTTCTCAAAAAAATGCTGAGAATTATTTTCATTAGGAATAAGGAGTAGACATCCAGGATTCATCCATTTTACCTTTCTGCTTGTTTTATTTTTAGCTTCCCTCGTGCCTCATAGAAAGCAGCAGCTGTCTTGCATTCTGTACCACATGGCATCCTGTCTAACAGACCACTTCAGAGCATCCTTCCTCAGTATTTTGAGGGATGCAGGAGACTTACTGGTACTTTGCTGCTTCCTTCTCATTGCACCATCATGAGCTGGTAATATGTCATCTATGTGGTGCTGCTCTGTATTGTCAGAGACTAATTTAATTAATTTTTATTAACAGTCCCTTAATTGAATTTTTGAAAGACAGATAAAATTACAAACACAGCACAGGAAGAGCATAGGAAGAATGTCTGTCAGAGCTATATAAATAGATGTATTGTTTCAAATATTCCCTGTGCTGTTGAACAAGACATGTAATCTGTAAAGGATTTTGTGTAAGAGTGAGAAAGATACTCAGAGCAATACTGAAACTTATTCAAGTGGTCAAAGCCAGTAGAAAAGGAAAAAATAAAGTCAGACACATGAAATCACGCATGCCTCCAAAGTGCAATGGCTCCTCTTCACTCTCCCAGACAATCAAAAATAAAATAAAAATTGTCCTAATGCCTATGCTCTGGAAGAGAGAGAAAGAAGGCTCCTTCAGGAGAGCGAGCCATGGTGGCATTGTGACAAATCCCTAAGAGGTGGGCATAAAAAAAGTGGGACCACAAGCAAAAAAGGTTTCCTAATAGCTCCACTTGTTCAGTAACACAAAATGCCCAAGTTGCATAAGCATCATCAAGTCCCATAGCTGTGTTTCCACTGAGCTGGAGAGTTGTTGGTATTCCTGAGTTGCCACTTTGAATCCCTTTTGAATTTGTTTTAGGATAACTTTCTGGTAGGATAAGCTGATATAATTCCATTAAAAATACCTTTTAGTGAATGTGGCCTGTCTTCCAGAGCTCCTATCCCTTGGCTTATTCAGCAAGTTATCCTAATTTGAAGAAATGTAGAAAGTCCATCTGCAATGAAAAACCTGGTAGCTGAGCAAGCTGTGTCAGTGACCACGCTTCCTTGTTTTACTGATAAATGTGCTGCTGCAAAGTCAGCAATCATTTCAAATTATTTAAATGCCGTTTCCTAATGCTTTACATGCACTTTTCCAAATAGGCACAACTGGGAGGCTTGCTTTACTCCCCAGTCAGGAGGACCATGATGGGAGATCTGGTGAATATAGACACAGACACATTCCACACGCATGCACATGTCATGCTGGAGTGGGGTACCTTCAAAATTTAAGCAGAATGGCTGCAAGCATTTTTATTCCAGGATAGAAGTGCTTCTTTCTAGGTAATCTGAATCTGCTCTGAAACGTTAGCTCAGCCTATGTTTACTATTACAACTGGAAAACATTTAAAATCACATTTTCTAAAGGGAAAGCAACTTTTTTCTTTCCTTGGATTGTTTAGACCAAACGGACCATTTCATTAAAGATGTGTTCTAAAGTCTGTTTCCCAGACACAAAAGCCATGATAATCCAAAAATGTGCCTTCTTGTAGGCCTTTCAGTATGATTTCCAGTAAAGCTTAAAAAAATGGTAGTATATGAGATGAATCCCAGATAACTCCAGTGTAATGTCTAGTGGTTTTATTTTCCAGGGATATACTCATAAAAGTTCATTCTTAGGGGTCTAAAGTAATCTTCATTTTATGGGGCAATTAAAGACTTCTGTTTTGATGTTGTCTGCTGTTCTCTGTGGGATTGATTCAGAATCAAATACATACTGTAGAGGAAAATTCAGCATGACAGTTTGCTGCTGGCATTTTTCATGGAGAATTGCAGTATTCTCCCAGATGGAAAAGAAACTTCCAAGGGAGTTTTATTTTTTTGTCAGTCTATATTATAGCTAACCATTCTTCTACTTATCACTGCAGGTACATGGAACACTGCCTGGTTTTTGAATCTTTCCCCTCCATAAAGAACAAGTTATGTTAATATTTTTTGACACTTGAGTATGAAAAATTCTTACATATTATCAAATTCAAGACAACTGACTGCCCTTTGATTATTTCCAGACCCACATAATATCAATCACAAAGGTAATACTGTATGAAGTTTAGGGTTCTGACAGACATGTGTCTACAAATGAAAATCATATTGCTGGAGCTGTATCAGCCCCTGTCTGTCTGAGGGGTGGCAGTACCCCGGGTGTATGAACATCTGATTTGTTTGTGAATCAGCTCCACAGTGGTCACAGTTTGCTATATTTAGTGTTTTGTAGCTAAGCCTCTGGTATTTTCACTTTGCTTTACTCTTAAAAAAAAAAAAAAAAAAGTAGTTGTCCAGAGACTGGGTTGAGAAGTGACCAAGGTATTTCAGTAACGAGAGCTAAGGGAGGGATGGCAGGAGTGTCTGTCTCAGCTCCTGCTCCAAATCCCACTGTCCTTGTCCCCTAGTCAGTCCTAAACCTGGGGCAGTCCTTTGGTGATGCGGGGAGTGGTCAAACAGGCTGCAGACGTGCCCCTGTTGGCAGCAGTTTGGGGGTAGGTGCCTGTGCTCTGGAAGCTGTAAATCACTGCTGCCTTGGGG
This sequence comes from Passer domesticus, assembly GCF_036417665.1. NCBI lineage: Eukaryota > Metazoa > Chordata > Aves > Passeriformes > Passeridae > Passer > Passer domesticus. The sequence goes on from NC_087476.1 coordinate 58,196,865, forward strand.
AGGAGCCCAGGCTCCCAGCCCTGCCTGCTGCAGCCCTCTCTGAAGGAGCAGCAGTGTTTTCTTTTTAAGGGGTTTTCACTGGCAAAGAGGCAATAAGCCTTAAACATCGGGATGAGGTAGTCAAGGGTCAAAATCTTTTGAGAGGAAATGAGTAATAAGGACGTCACAGACCATCTCTGGCGTTATTTGGAGTTGTGCCCTGGGTATGTCATCATTTTCCCTTCTCTCTCACTGAATCTTCTTTATTTATATGTATTTTTAATAGTAGCCTCAATGACAGTGAAATGGATGAGTGCAGGACCTGCTAAATGCCAGCTTCTCCTTGTATGGCATCCATCTGTAAAGGCACTTAGAACAAACATCTGCTCCCAGAAATTACTTTCTGGCCTGTGCTGGTTTTTTCAGTGTCTGCCAGGCTTTTCATCACCTTCCCCAGTAATCCCAGCAGGTCCACAAAAAAGTAAAGATCCTTGTTTGTGTGACATTGCAGCCACTTCAGCTGGCTTGTTAAAACTCAAAAGTTACGACTGGAAGAGCAATGCAACCCTATTCACAAGAAAGAGAAACTTTTCAGTTGTGAAGGTTATCACATATGTTAGGCATACATAACCCTGGTTACTTCTACATTATAATCTGGTTCCCAGAAAAATTATAATTCATGTAATGTACCTTTTTCAGCTAAAATTTGAATGGGTGGGTGAGTATCTAGACAGTAATCTTGAAAGGCAGAATGTTACAGAGACTGTCATACAGCTGCACATTAATATGTGGTCATTCCCTTCTGAAAACAAAATACTGAACTGAGTTTTAAATATCAGCTTGCACACAGTATGGCGTGTAGTATTTTGCATAAGCTTTCTGACTTAAAATGTGTGTTTGGAGCTGATTGATGCTATCAGAGCTCTGCTGTTATCCCTGAATTAATTAATTTAGGAAAAGGTTCCTATTCTTTAGCAACTTGACCACTTTCTGTCTCTCCATTTAATCAAAACTTCTTGGATCATTCTTCACAGAAACAGTTTTAAGACTCTTGACATGTTACCATGTTTCTAGTATTTGAAGTACTGAGAAAGCCAAGAATTTTAATTTAAGAAATTTTAAGAATTTAAGTTGCCCTGTTCATATAGAATTTATATCTGTAAATCCAACATCTTGTGAATTTCACAGATTTGTATTTATATCTGTATTGTGTCCCTGTGGTGTTACACATAATTTAAAGGTTATCTGAAGCCGTCGCCATACTGCCTGGAAACTAGTTTTACTTTAAAAATATTTTCAGTCTGTGAAGAGATGCTGCCAGGCATTTATATTAATACTTCTATAAAAGAAGGAAATACTTTCTCACATGTGACTAAAATGTGGAAGTCATTAACACAGGAAAGCCATTGAGTCCAAGAATTTAACAGGACTTCTGAGAGGTTATAGCCATCAACAATATACAGGGTTGTAATTAGAACAAGTAATTTGGAAAAAATGCTAAGCACAGTGCTCAAGGATTCAGTTGGTCTTCAGCTATCAGCTCCCAGCTGGACAGAGATTACTTTGTCAACCTCCGTAGTTCCAGCTTTGCTCCGTGCAGCATTTGGCACCAGCCCGGGTATGGGACAACCCCTGGGACAGCGCATTTGCTGTGACATGGGACCCACACGCTCCCTGCCTGCCTTCTGGCTGGTGGAGGCGTGCAGCTCCTGCAGTCACTGGCCACACTGTGCCAGCTCTCTGAGCTGTGCAGCGCCCTGCTGCTCCGTGCCTGTGGGCAGCAAGGCGCCGGGAGCTTTTGTTACTAGGCTGGATCAAATGGAAAGGTGACGTTCACAAACAAATGAAGCAAAGTAGATACAGATAGTCCCCTCCTTCTTCTAGCTTTGAGAGCTCTTTCTCATTGCTGTGTTTCAGCTGTGGCCAGGCACATGCTCTGCACTGTCCTGCAGGGTCAGGCACAGTTGCAGCAAAGCAGCAGGAAAACGGAGAGGGAACATGCAGTGGTGCCCAGGGAGCAGAGTAAAGCCTTTTCTGTCTGCACCAGAGAGAAACATCACACTGCTGGCACTGCGTGTGTCAGATTTGCTTTGTGTCTGAGACCCTGAATGAGCTGTGCTGACTGTAGAGCTCTGCTCCAGACTGTAGGAAAGAACATCAATGCCATTGCATTTGGCACCTGTAGTAAAGATGTGACACAGAGAGTAGACATGGAAAATCAGCGCTCTGCAGGTAATCTGTCCAGAATGGGATCAAGGAATGCTTGTGACAGCACAAATAAGCTCCCTCTGAGTTTGTGAAGCTCTTTGTCTCTTTAATTTTCTATGGAAAAAAGAAAAAAAGCAAAATTTCATGATAACTTTCACAGAAAAAAAAATCAACTTTAACATAGCTTTGCTGTCAGTATTTATTCTCACAGTCTGAGAAATGCAATGTGGAAGCAAAGATAAAGCAGCATTTTCCTACAAATAAACAACTAGTAATTTTCAGATGAGAATGACTACATGAATTCCAGTTGCTGGAGGGGATGCTGCTGATGGGATTGCAGCAGGATCCGTGGCTACATTCAAGGGAGAGCACTCTTGCTCACCAGTAGCCTCTGTTCAAGGCAAGTGCCCTGGCAGGTGGGTGGCAACACACTGCTGGGGCACTGCAGCTCTTCAGGTGAGTTTGGTGTGCCATCCCGGGGGGATCTGTGTTCGAGGGGTTGTCAGGAGGGAAGGAGGAAGGCTGGACATTAGTGGCTGTGGTGCGGGTTGTGCTTGTTATACCTCGGCTGAGGAGTTGTAAATTATTTATTTGCCAAAAATGAAAGTTCATTACACACTGGACTTGTTTTGATTAGGAAGAGTTGGGAGGATATACCATAAGAATAAATAAAGCTTATGGCTTTACCTGCTAGTTTGTTCACTTTGGCATTAGAGGGATTATATTCTAACTGGTTTTTGATTTCTGTGTTACAATTTTTTTGCTTTTAGTCTTATTAGGATTTACTCTGTATGTGCACAAAAATCTTTCCACAATGGTGAACTTTTACAGTTTTTCTAGTGCTTGGAAGGAAGTTCCCATAGACTATACTAGATGTTTGTCAGAATAAAAAAACATTGTGCTAACTTGTGTTGGGATGCAGAAATTCACTACCTTCCCTTTCCTTTTTTGTCTTTTCATATACTTCATTTGGGAAAAATACTACCCACAAAACATCTGTTTGGGGGTTGCTTTGTTCTTCAGACTGAAAAAATGTGTTTCCAAATAGAGTTGGATTTTAATTAGATGGTTTAACAGCATATTTGTTGCTTTTGTGAATATATTGTTATCCCTTGTTTTATTGCTGAAACTGTGGTTAGGGAAGTGACTTACTGCAAGTTCATAGAGAACAAATTGTGAGAAATGGAGAAAGTTGTATAAAAATGCTGATACAGCATTCATTGTGTAATAGAAGAAGATGTTGCATGCAGTGTTATTTTTGAATTTCACTTATATGAAACTAAAATAAGAATCAGTTACCAATTTCAAGTTCCATTGTCCTGGCAGCACCTCAGCTCCTTTTGGCAAATCATTTAACCTTCTCTGCTTCCTAGCTAACAATTTAAAGTGGTGATCTTATTTTATTTATTACCCAGATGTACTTGAAGTATTTCATTTATATGTGTACTTTGAAAAGAATTATATTTATAAATAAAAAATACATAAATCTTTATTATATTATGTAGGTATACACATTTGTGGGATAAAGATTGTGCTTTCCATCAGTTTACAAAATTTTATTTTATTTCCTTTGACAATTAAATCTGTCTTGACAGCTTGCTAACTCATGGTTAACAGAAAGTGAACAGAAATTAAGGTTTTAGTATCTTCTTAGAGAAACTCTGAAAGTCAGTACTGCCATAAGAAAGTCCCACATTCATGGCTAGAATTTTTTTCTTTCTCCTTACAGCTATTAGTGCTGTTAAGATGGCTTACAAAGGAGCTGGCTCTTCTGAACACTCAAGTTCATCACAAGTCATCAGCTTTCAGCTTTTTTCAAATTATTTCTATGTTCCTTTATTTTCCAGGAGAAGTGTGAGCTCTAGCATAGGTTATTCAAGGCTTGCTTTTCTTAGCAGCCTTGTGAACACTTCTTAAAATAGTGGTTTGATAGACTAGAGGAGGAAAACTGCTGATCTAGGTGATATCCTTATTTTTCTATTTTGTTCCTTGTCACAGGGGACTGTAGTACATTCTGGCATGATTCTAGAGGACACACTATATTGAATAGTGTGTGATGCCAGAGGTCTGCAATGGAATTGTGACTCAGACTATCTGATTTACGCAGACAGCTTAACAATTTGGCATCCTTGTCTCCATCCAAGCTGGATCCATTCGGGTTTTCTGGGTTAGGAACAAATAGAAAGGAAAAGCTTTTGAATTCCTCAGTGCAGCCATGGACCAAGCGTATCAAAACAGTAATTTGTCTGAAGAGCAAAACTGTGTAGGGTTAGAAAGCACCCATATCCAAAATTACAATATAAAGTGCTTCTTTGTCATTGTTTATTTCTTGTTTGCTTCAGTCTGTCATGAAATAGCGTGTGTTAAGTAAGTTTAATTTGTAAAGAGCAAATTTAAATTGTTTATCCAAACAACAAGTGAGTAGAGAAAGTAGATATAGAAACTTGAATTAACGAGGTTAGAGATGCTCACAAGCCAAGGTTTGTACATGATGACAGTCCAGTGATAGTGACTGATGCTGTTGGTGCCTACCATGCTTGATTATTCTTTGAAGACAGGCTCTTCTTTCTGTCACTTCCCATGATACCTACAGACCAGAAAGCAGAACTGCACCTGTGAAGTGTACGTGCTAGCTTCTATTGTTTCCCAGTCTGGAAAACTAGATCTTAGATGGGACCAGCAAAGTATAGTCACCTCCTCTACCACTTTTCTCCACTTCTGTTGTTTTGAGGTGGTTTCCAAAAATCCAATACCCTTTGGTACCACAAAGGTCATCACTCGCATTTAGTTTAAATCAAGTAATGAGACCAAGCCAGTTTGGCAATTTAATGGTTAAAAATAAATAATTTTAAGGAGTCCTTCACTATAATGCCTTTATGGTCTTTAGAAGCAGTTTTTCCCATAAATATACACACACTTATGCACACATGCACGCACATCATCTTTGCCTGGATGATGTTTCCTAGGAAACTTTACTTACTCAGGTATCAGTGGATCCAGTTAATTGTAACCAAAAGGGCTGGTATGGCATGTGCTTTTATTTTTCATGTGCTTTTATTCCTTTCAGTTATACAATCTTTTTTGGTTTTTCCATGTTGCAATTTGCCATGAAATTACTGCACGATGCTCCTCATGCTCTTCTAGTATGGTGTACTGAGAAGGCTAAAGTTTGTTACGTGTTGAGCACACACATTTGCTTCACACAGTCTACTGCTGCCACCATCTCCAGTTTCTGGGCTGTAATTGAGGTTTTCTCAGAGTTATGAAGATTTTAACCAAAATGTCATAGTGATGATCAGCAGCACAAAGTGCGACTTGCTCCCAGAGTCTGAAGAACAGCATTTCTAAAGAAACACTTGGTACAAAATAAACAGGTTTCAGAGGAAAGGAATGGTTCCTAGTCCCTGAGCAAATACAAGGCAGCTGAGATGGGTCACCCAAGATCTCTCCCCTCCAAATACCACAAAACTTGGTCTGTTTTCAGCAGAAACTGAGCTGCTGGCAAAGTTTGGACACCTCCTCTTTGCCAGGAGATCCGAACACTGAACAAAGCAGGAAAATTATTGTACCCATGAACATCAGGTGCTTTAAATATTAATAATCGATATTAAGCACTTGAGAAAAATGCCTTTATTCTCTGGATTTATTCCTTCAGAGGCCCATTTCCAGCAGTGTCTGGTATATTGGACACTTTTCAAGAATGGGAACAGCCCTGGGAGCATCTGACATCAGGATTGAGCTGCAGGGAAGGATTTCTCCTGGATGAGGAGGTGATTTTGTACAGGAGGCAGTGAGCAAGAGTCCTCTGCCAGGGATTCTGTCTAAAGCCCAAGGGGGAAAGGAAAATCAGGATGTAAGCCTTGGTCAAGGGAGCAGTTACTTCTGGAAATGGATTTGAGTGGGCTGGGATGAAGGAAGTGTTTTGGAACAAGTCACCTGGAATTTATAGTCTCATTTTTTTCTCACTCCCTTCATTTCCTTCATGAATGAGTTGTTCTTTTTTTCTGAGGGGTTGTGTGGTTAAGTTGGTTTTGAAGCTTTCATTTTTGCAGTATTTTGTTTATCAATTACCCTGTGTAGGGCAGAATACTCTGTGAAACCTGGTGTGCATTGTATAGAACACAGTTCACTTAACTACCACCACCTAATGTGCTACCTCAGTGAGGTCTAGTTTTCAATTAAAATTTAATATATTGTTTCCATTGTGCTGTTGTAATGGGGACCATTTTCTTCTGCTTCAAGTGTGGTTTTATAAATTCTAAGATGAAAATGAGTTGAGAGAGCTCTGCCAAGAGGAACTGCAGTCATATATGTGAGTCATAAATATTTTACTTAATTGGGGAAATTGCTCATTCTGTTACAGATTACATCTATTCCTAAATATTTTATTTAATAGCTAGAAAAATGTCCTTTCTGGGTCTTTGGTCCTTCAGCACATCACTAACAGTGGCATTTGAGTTCCCGTATACTGACTGATTCACCAAGAAATCCCTTGCTTCCTTTGGGATATGCATCCAAAGGTCTCTCCAAAAGCTGTACTGGACAGATGTGGACTATTGTGTGGGTTTTGTTTATTCCCTAAGGTGCCCAGGAGGTCACTTTTGGGTTCAGATCATCTCCATTTAAGATGAGTAATTTGTTGGATCCTGGTAATCCTCCAGAGGATGTAGCTGGGCACAAGTTGCTTCTGCCTACCTTGAGCACCTGGCAGCAAGGCCAATTTGGATTGTATAATCAATATTCAGTACCTTTATAACTTCATCCAGATGCTGAGAGCAGAGGAGCAATGTCCATACATTTTGTTGTTGTAAATCCTTTCACAAAAATCGAACTATTGCCAAGAATGTGTAAAACATCAAAGTAAGAGGCAATTATAATATAATAATTGATGCCAGATGGATTTCTGCACCTGAGATCAGTCAACATGCGAGTGAAAAAGAGCCATTTACTGCAAGGAACACTACAGCATATGTCAGAGTAGCATCATCATTTTGAAAGCTGCGAAAGTGTTGAGTTTCATGCTATGGTTGTTCTTAGACATTGCAGCAAGACCCTTTCCTGTTAAGGATTTCCTGAGAAGGAAATACGATCTTCGCTCTCCCTAATTCCCGTGGCCATCATCAGGTTTGGCAAATTTTCATTAAAACTTAAAAGTAAACCATTATTTAAACAGTCACTAAAGATCATTGGTTAGCTGTTTTCAGGAACCCGTGTTATCTTCAGGCAATTAAAAACAATGAGATAATATTTTCTTAAACATTATGTAGCTATTAAAGTAATTTTTTAAAAACATTACCATTTCCAAAACTGAATTTATTGGTTTGTAAAGGTTGATATTTATTGAAGGAAGCACGAACTTGCCTCCATTATGCATCTGCTTTTCCTAATAAGAGATTTGGAGGTTTGTTTGCTTTTAAGAGGTGGTGAAAGGTCACTTGAGTATCACTTCAGGCTTTAGTATGGCATCATTCTCCTCTGTAATATGTGGTGGGTGGATGAGATGAAGACTGTAAAGTGCATTTTTTTGTTTTGGCCATTTTGTTCTGATGTTCTTGTAGTTTTGGGGGGGAGGGAAGGAGGGGGTGTGGAAATACTGTTTTCTTAACTATTCTCTTTCATTATTTTCATGCAATTTTTTTTTCCATCATTCAAAACCTGCGCTACCTTTGAAGTCATAGAGTTCTGTAGACTGGAGGAATTTTCCAGTTCTGTGGAACAAACTTCAAGCTGATTCTGGAAGTGCTTAATGTATGCTGCCTAATTTTTCTGTACCCTTTTCACACCGAGTGCCTCTGTGTGCTGTAGGACAGTCCAGTTTGAAGATTAAATAAGTGGCTGATCATTGGAAGTGTTTGCACAGTTCCATGCTTCAGAGTGCTGGAGCCCTACCCACGACCCTCATTGCAGGGACAGTCTCATGAAGTATTTCCAAGTATAGGTTTGAAATGGAGAGTGCAGAGACCATGAGGGATCCAGTAAAGAGTTCTGCACACACCAGCCATGCAGTGCGGTGAGCTGACTGTTAATCTCTCTCTCCTGCTCCATGGACTGCAGTTCCCCTGGTGCCAGCTTCCAGTGCGTGGCCAGCACCACGCGTGTCAGTGGGAGTAGTTGGCACTCAAAGCACACCTAAGGGCAGGCAGGACTGGAGACCTGCAAGGATTTCTTCAGAAACTTATTTCATTCACCTTTGCATGCCCTGAGACTGACAGATGTGCTGAAGTTGAAGAAATTTCTGGTGGTGGATCTGTCTTCCAGGGCTGTAACTCACACCAGGAAACGTTACTGAAACCCTGAAGCGTAGATCCTCCGTGCTGTGCCTCAGGATTCCAACAAGTTCTGGCACGTTGACCAGAATGCATACAGGTTTATAGCACTATTTATAAATCTCTTGAGTTTCCTCTTGTATTGTTTCTTGCTGAGGGAGTGTGGGATATGCAATTCATCCCATCAGATTTTATTGAGGAGTTATCCGCAGTCATGTGCATGCTGGATTCTCTTGAGAAACAACATCTGTTTTCTGCGGTATTTCAAGTTTGAAATGGTTGTGAATTGTTACAGCTCATTTAATTAACAAAAGGATACAATTAAAAAATGTGAATTACTTTTGTTTTTTGTCAAACACAATGTTAACTCCATAACCCACAGAATAGGGAGGTTTCCTCTATAAGCTATTTTTTGATTTTTCAGTATTTTCTAGTGAGTTGTTTGCCATACTTTATGTAAGCATTTTCTTTCTCTCTTCAACAGAAACCATGTTATGCCTGTAAAACAAACACTTCTTGTCTTGTAGGTGAAAAAGACACTAAACATGAGTTGGATGTGGTCCTCAGGACCATCTGTTTTGCAAATTATGCCATTGTGCTAACCCTGTTAAGGCAACCTCAAGTTCTGTTAGGATCTTTTCATATAGATAAAGGTAAAAAAATGTACACACATATATGGATGAATACATCTCAAAGGCAGGATGTCAACCACTGATAGGCATATAGGTATGATAAAAAAGGAAGCTAAGCAGCATAGTTCCTCATGGGACCACAACAAAGCTGGTGAGCAGAGTCTTGGTGCTTGAGTGTACAACTGTTATGTAGATCTCATGGCCAACTCAAATTAAAAGTCAACACACAACTGTAATTTAAATGAAACTTAGTTACTCTTCCAGTAGCTTTGGATGCATTTGTGGAGAAGGTGTGGAGCAACACTTTCATTTGGCTTTCTTGAAAATAACTGGCATTCTCCATTTGTAAGGAAGCTCATTATGGTTTTTTTGTTCAGTCATGTAAGTAAACTTCTGGAGGATCGTAAGTGCCTGATATAACAGTAGCCTTCAGGCATTCTAACTAAAATTGTATTTTATCTTCCACCAGCTGTGCATTTCCAAGAATGTAAATGATCCTTAGGATACGGTGACTGTAAGACTTGCTGCTCTAAACACAGAGAGCAGTAGTAACAAATAGCACTGTATTTTTCACATCATCTTTCTGCAGTTGATTCACTCTCATGGATGTATGGACAGTTGCACAGTTTGTAAAGAAAATGGTCTGTTCCTAGAAAAGTAGTTCCTATTAATTCCTAAATTATTTGCATTGCTTTTTTTTTTTTTTGCTTGAAGCATTCATATTAATTGTATTAAGCCTTAAGATACCAAGTTTACCAAGTTTATGCCTTATATTTTCCTTCTCCCAGGAAAAGTGTGATAGTAGCAGTTTTGTTCAAACTAAGTACTGATTATTTCAGCCATCTAAACCCAGTTTGTGATTTTTAGTGGATGAGGTGCTGTCATTCTCCACTTCTTACCCTGTTCTTTTCTCACAGCCACGCTGTGCAATGTTGCAGAGCTACAACCCAAATGTTGTTGCAATAGAGTGGAGAGTAGTGCTGCTCTCTGGGCAATATACAGAGGATATATATTTTATGAGATACCAAGCAAGCTGCTGTATGACTATAAATTTCTGTGGGTTTTATCTCATACTGTACATACCTGCTAATTACCAATTTACATTTTAAGCATATTTTCTCTTTCGTTGTTCATTCTTTTTTCAAATTTTAAAACTGAAGTAATTTTAGTAATTAGTTATTTCAGAAAGCCTTGGAGAGGTGGAGATAGTCTGCTGTGCACTGTGCAGGTACAGAATGTGCCACAGCCAGGGGGTTGTTGGTTTTCCTCCTCCATGCACAAAAATCTGGGCTCTGGTAACTGAGGTCAGGGAGAGGGATCCCTCTGGATCATGCCTGCTGGAGTAAAGACCAACTCACTTATTAATGCCTTCATTCAGCATCATGGAAAATGGTGAGAGGGAAGAGGATCCTGTAGCCATATGGAAAGCCAGGCAGGTGAAGCCTCACTGCAGCCTTGCAGCAGACTGAGCTTTCCTGTCTTTGTGGTTGAAGGAGAGAAATGGAGGGCTGCAGAGGGAATAATCAGCAGTACTCTCCTCAGCCATCTCCTCCTATTGACCTTGAAGTAATGAAAAAGGGATAGATTCTTCTGCAGGTTACCTCTGTGTGTACAGATAATGAGAGCAGAGAGTAATGATCATAAATCTACATGGCTTTGCCTGTTTGAAAGTCTGGGCCATGGGAAAAATGACAGTACATAGTTTATTTTCAGTCTGTAATTCACATAAGTATTTGTTCCAAAGTGTTTCTTCTGGAGGTGTTTTTTTTTGGTTTTTTTTTTTTGCCTTGTACTTCATTTTATGCAGCAGTGGTTTTAATTCAAATGAACCTATTCCCTTTCGTTGACTGCAATTTTCAATAGGAGAGTAGTTGTATTTCCCAAAGCAGCAATAAACTCGTCTGTTATTTGCATTTTTTTAAATGTAGTAACTTTTCATTAGTTAATGTAGTAGAGTTATACTGGTGTACAACTGTGCCTATGAAAGAAAAAACAACAAAAAAATAGTCCAAAATATGAAATATGTAGGACTTGTATTTAAAGTTTCTTATTAAAAAAAAAAAAAAAAAAAAAATAAAAGAAAACTAAAAAAGCACCCCACAAATATTAACAAAAAAAAGGGAAAAACTCTTCTAAATTAGCTACAATTTATTAAAAATTTGTAAAAAAAACACCTTGGAATTTGGGAGTTTGCTTTCAGATGTTGAACTGCCATAAACAAAGTAACCAGAAAGTTGTCTTTGGCAATTTGTTCATTCCCCTCCCAGTGAGATGTTATTCATTAAGGCAGTTCCTTGTGAAACATTAACTCAGAAACTGGAAGGAATCTGAGACAGAAAATAATTAAGTAACCCTAATGATGTAGTAGTTCAACTACTGTGGCCAATGGATAAAGAATAGTAGTAGCAAGGTGTTTTAGTACTTAGCTGAGATGCCAGGGTAGTGTCAGCCAATAAATGATGTCATGCAGTCAGAGGCAGGGTTTGGTCAACGCAAACCGACAGTTTTGTCTTTTAATCCTACTACGTACAATAACAAAACATCAGGAAGAACTATATTTAAAAACAGAGGAAATGTCCTGAGCCACTAGAAGAGCTTGTTGCATTGTTTTTCCTCTGGGCTAGATCTCAAGTGAGATGATGGCTGCGCCAGTACTGAGCTCCCGAGGCGCCTTTCCCCCTCCTCAGTACGGGATTAACCTCTGAAATGGCAGCAGCATTTACTCTCCGGAGCAAATGGGACTGTGCTGAGGAGGTTTTACATTTTGCTTGTATTCCCATGATGGAGTCATTACGTGAGTGTTCAGAGCAAAGCTGAAGCATGAGGGAGATGCTGGAGCGTGCAGCACGTCGGGTTGACAGAATGAAACACAGTCTGACCCAGAGCGTGGGGGGCCTGCAAGTCTGGCACTCTGGAGCAGCTAGGATGGTGGTCATAAGTTTTTCCTCTTTGGAGGCCAATTATCCTGTTAGGGCTCGCCTTTGGCCAGAGCAAACACTGTAGCTGAGCTGTGCTTTTTGGGGAATTAGGGAGGATAGAGGGAGGAGGTTGCCTGGCTTTGAGCTCTCTGCTGGAGAGCTGGAGGTGATGGCTGGCCACAGTGTACTCTGGCTGCTCCCTCGGCACAGCCTGGGGCCTGGAGGTGATCTGGTCATGTGGTAAGCAGATTTAGGTCATCAGCCAACCAAGCCTGCCCATAAAAACACATTGACATCAGTTCAGTGTGTTGAAGAAGGTTGGTTGCAGTAAGACAAGCTGGCCAGAGCCAGCTCCAGGGAGGAATCATTCAAGGGGCTCCCAGGGTGAAACTTGCCTCTTCCAGCAAGCTGTTTCAGGTCACTCATGAAGACATACCCTAATCTGACCCTTTCTGTAGGTTATTGTGTTTGGAGTGTTTCTGGTACTCAAGCTTGTATAATTTTTTTTCCTACACAGCCATGTTTTAAGGTTACCTTCTGTGGGCAGGTTAACCACCAGTTTTCATGAACTCTGCTGATTTGCCAAAAAGTTTGTTCCTCAAAATCTAGCAAATAAGTTTTAAAGACTCTCAGCCAACAGACAAGCAAAGTTGAATTCCAGGTTTGTTTTGAGAGATTGTAAGGTTTTTCATTAATTTAGGTATTAATATAGGGCCTATTATAGCAGGGTTCTTCTCCACTTTCTCCACTTATGAGGTTAAGACATCAAAAGGGTTTAAGGAGTCATTAAGATGAAATGCTGTTTTCTGAGTTCCTTGAATTAGTGGAATTATAGTGAGATATTCAGGATGTGAATCCAAAGTGACCCAAGTTGATCCAAACTGGTCCTGTTTTAAAACTGCCCCAGAGGCACAGCCTTTACTCTGTGCCAGTGGGGGCACTGGGAATAGGGAAGCCCTTCCTGGCTTCAGGGGCTGAAACAGGAGAAAATGAAGCAGATCAAAAACCAGCATTATTCTGCCAAACCTGCTCTCCAGACATCTCCTTAGCAAGGGATGAGCGAAGAATCCTGAGGCAGGGAGTTGGGAAACGGGGGAACCTCTGATTTACAGGGGCTTAAACTGTTGTGGGGCACTTCAAGATTTCAGTGTCAGTCATGTGCCTTTAATTGCTGCTAAAAATGCCAATTTCAATTAATAGTATAAATAGCCTGAGCAGAGCTGTAGCTAACTGTGTAATTTAGTTCCATGAAACTATTCACATGTTTAAAAGTGTGCAGATGCTAGTGTCTTATGCTAGATCAGGATCTTAATTATGCATAGTTTGAGATAATTGGGTTGCTTTAGCGTAGTATCTCAACCTGTTAATTCTAACTACTAAATTAGAATTCAGCTGTAATTCCTGTATCTTTAGTAGAACTATTTCAATTTGCTCCTGACATTAGGTAAGTATTGTGATTAATTCTGCTTCTATATTCTGGTTTTCTGTGGGAGAGGTCTGAGTTTAACATGTTCATATCACCAGGTAAATTCAGACAATTACAACTTTACCCTTTGCTTTACCCTGTGATTTTTTTTTCAGGAGATAAAAATGGATAAATGTTCTGGATAAATATTTTGGGGAACAAGCAAGTACCAAAGGGTATTCATTTTGTTATAGACTTTATTCTTAGGTTGCTGAACTAGCCTGTACTTTTTGGCTTTTGTTTTTCCTGTTTTTTAGGAGCTCATACTTAAAAATTCATCAAAAGAGTACCAAGTTTGACATATTTAGCAGAAACAAAAAATGTGGTACCGATCACATCTGTGGTCGAGCCTGTGGTGAACAATGCAACCTTTCTCTTAATCTAAGGTTTACATGCAAGGGTAGACTGATTATCTGCTTCCAGGTGCAGGAGTGTAACTGGCTGTCATTGTTTCCACAGATGAGCACCATGCCAGGACTGCCCACAAGGCCGTGCTTCTATGACATTGACCTTGACCCCATCACAGAGCAAGTGAAAGGCTTGTTTTGAGAGTGACATCCAAATTCAGGTCAGTCAACAGCCTTTATTTTCCTGTTCCAGTTTGGGGGAGGATGTTTGTGCCTAGTATGTGTGTATGGAAGGTTGTCAGGAGTTTATCTGGGCTCTAGTTTCAGTAAGGATTTCAGACACTTTGGGGTGTATTCCATAATGTGCAATTTATCACTTGGGTTTCTCATTTGCTGATGGGTGAATGGCACTTTGCTGTTGTCCACTAATGGTGCCTTTGGATTTTTGGCATCAGGAGGAGCCAGCTCTGCAACTGTACCACTCTTGGCTATGGAAAAAGGCAGTCTGAAGAAACCATATTGTCTTACTTACCTCAAAAGAAATACTCTTTGATACAGCACTCACGTGGCAGTGTGTGTCTGTCATTACCTAGATAGCACAGAAGATACTTCTGAGTGTGTTCATGAGCTCTATTTTGTTTTTTCATGTTTTGTTTTCATAGCTGCTGTCATCTCTCTCAAATGGTAATAAGCATTTCAGGAACACAAAGCTGTCCTCTTAGCCTGGTTTTCATGCCGGATTCTCTCCCTTTTCCTTGAAGGTTGCAGTTCCCCCACCACCTCCTCCCTTTCTCTAAGTACTTAATCTTCTTGGTGTCCTGCTTTAATTTTGTGCAGCACATGTTCCTCACTTAAAAATACAAGATGTTATGAAAATATTTCATGCTACTCCACTTTAACCTTTTAACATAATAAGTGGAGTAAGAGAGAATGTAACCCTGACTGAAATAAACCATGTGTGGCTGTCATGGGATTCTCTCCTTTCATCACTTAGCTCTCTCCCTCAATAGATTGGTCTGGAGAGCAAAAGGGTTTTTCTTTTTTTAAGACAGAACAACACTCTTACTATGAGCTAATAGGACTGTGATGGAACCCCAGATCAGCCACAGCTTTGAGGTGGATGTGCCCACGTGCTTTAGCTGTGCTTTAGCAGTCCTTTCTTACTGTGGACTGAGAGAAGGGGCTTTCATTTTCTATTTCTGTGTTTTGATGGATTTGGAGGAGGGGAGAGGTTTGCACAACCCAACCAGACCAAGCAAACTGTTTGCTTGCCCACACATTCACATGAATGCCACAATATTCACATAACAACTGGTGAGAGCAGATTCCACCAGTTTGTGTGTGCCAGTCACGACAAGTAAAAAGCACCTACCTTGAAAATTAACCTGCATGCACAGGTAATTACCTGCATGCAAACCATCCCTGACTGTTCTGTGGCTGGGTAGCACTGCACATACCACTCCTTGGCATATATCCCATTTTTGTTACTGATATGCATGATATGTCTGGCAGCTTCATGCATACATATTGATTCATCATGTGTCAGCCATGTAATTGCTTCTGAATCATTTGGAATGACTGTAGAATCCTAATGTAAAATCTATATGCAGATTCACACAGCCTGCTTAATTGGGTGTTTACTGCCTAGTCTTACACAAATCCATCCAAACCAGGCACTGATGAGTTTGGAAGAACAACAGTAATTAAGCAGACAAAATACTCCATTCCAACCGTGAAGGCCTTTCATTGGAAGCTGTACATGAAATGAAAATGCTAAACTTGGCTTTTAGTCAGTGATGGTGTTTTGTCAGATGTAAAAAGAAATGCTAATGAAGTCACAAAAACATAATAAATATGTAGGAAATAGCATGTATAGCCAAATGTTAATAAATTATTCTAATTTCATTATGGAGGTATTGTTGGCATCTGACAGATGAATGATTCATTAAGTTTAAGCCTTTTAAATAAAAAACCAGTTTGATTATATATATTTTTCACCAATATAGGTACATGCTCACCTGTGTTCCTACCTTTAACAAATGCCTTGAGAGTATGGTAATACCCAGTGAGCACCACACAAGGTACTCAAGTGTCCATTAGTTCTAGAATTCATCTGGTTCACATGCTAGATTTGTACATTGCTAATTTTGGAAGAAGAGAGAAATAATATTCCCATGTAGTCTTTACTCCCAACTTTCTGTGTAGTTTAGTAGTATTCTTTGTTTCCACATACACACTGAAGTGAACCCACACTGTAGGTGATACTGTGCTTTTGAGGTCTTTGTGGGTTTGTTTCTGTCATGGCAAATCAAGGGGTTTTTTTTTTTCATTTAATTTTAGTTCTTCAGCATTTTATTGTATGATGTAATAATACTAATAATATGGTGTTTTGCCAACTCATTAGGGCTGATTCAGATCTTTAAGACAGTTTAATTGAAAAATATTTAGAAATTTGTGGAAGAGCTGCAGATATTTCATTATAAACATGCCTATAGAGCTGAGAACATTTGTTTAGTGTGCAGTTAATATCCTCCTCTGCAATGCATGTCTTCAGACCTGTGCATATCTTCATATCTGTGAAAGAGATACAGGCAGAAGTTCCTGCTTCTCAGGATGCTGTGTGAGGCTCTGACTGAGATAAAACACTGGGTGTCATTTGCCACTCTGATTTTTCTCCACCACTTTACAGCAGTCATTTGAACATGCTCTAAAAAGTCATAGAAGCAAAAATCTTATCATAAAAGTCAACTCTGTTTTTCTCTGTTGACAAATATACAAGACATGGGTATACAATATTGCAGTGTCTCTGTAGGAGCAACATGATCTACCAAAAAAATGAAACATTAATATACAGAAATGAACCCAAAGAAATCTGGCTAGTCCTCATCACTAGGCACTGTCCTATTTAAATTATACTGCCCAAGTCATACACTGAGAAAGCTGAAATTGTTTCCTTAGGAGCTGTCTGTAGAGAGCACTAGTCAGAGTAAGGCTTACCTGGAGACAAGTCTGCCAGTAGGAAGGAATTTTAAAAAAAAATTTTTAAAAAAAAAAAAAAAAACAAAAAACAAAAAAAAGTAATATTTGCTCGTTGGTGCCTGCTCTTACTGTGCAGGCTTTGAGTATCTGGGTTGATGGCAGCAGGGGGAAATTGTTCTCCTCAGTTGGTTGAGACTTCGTAAGGCTGCCACTGTCCACAGTGTCTGATGTATTCTCACATTCTTCTCTTCAACACTGGCAGTGCATCAGAGTTATTTTAACACACAGCCTGGATACTTTGAGCTTTTCTGAGCTTGAGAGGAATCCCAGAGCTCTGCCTGTGAGCACCTTCATGGCCATAAAGAAGTCCATAAAGAGAGAGGAGACCAAAACTGGCGTTCTAAAATTTCAAACTATTTGTTAGATGTTTTCATCTTAATTTATTCAAATACCAATAGGAAGTGTTTTAAGACCTTTCCCTTACATCCACAGAGCTAAGCCTATGAGCAAAAAAAATTACTTCCTTTAGTCTCATGCCGCAGTATTAACTTTCACTCAGCAACAATTAGTACAGTAATGTGCAGTCTGAAGTCTGTATCACGCTGGAGTACGAGTACAGATTTTCGTTTCTCACCTAGTAGAGCTGCACAGATAATAAATAGGAGGTGTATATAGCTTAATTATACATTTTTGTTTATTATGGTTAAGGCAAAAATATCCCATTTCATTTAAGCATTCATTTTAGAATGTGATGCCTTTTTTTTTTTCTTTAAAGAAAGCAAAGATATCTTGTTTCAATGTATAAATTTCTTATCTTTGTCATTTCAGAAGCCTGAAAATTAAGAACTCCAACTTTCCTGTTTCCTGCAAGTAGGAGACAAAAAATGAATCTGAAATATTCCTGTTATGTGTCTCTGGAGCAATGTCAAGATAGACCAAAGAGCAAAAGTTTACTCTTTCTTCAAACTAGTTTTTATGATGAAATATAGCTGTAAGGTTTAAAAAACAGAAAAAAGAAAAAAAACACACAGCAAGCTAAAGTTTTACTCTCTGTAATGCAGGAAGCTCTCTACTAGGGCTTATGCTTGTTTGTGGGTAAAATGACATTGAAAAGGAGCAGTTTTTCAACTCAGAGTTTTTGTCTTTTGTCAGAGGAGTGCACAGAAGTATTTCCTTTATCTTGGCTATCTACTAAAAACTTGCATAAACATGATTATGCTGTGTGACCAAGCCTATTTCTCTCTGAAAAGTACACTTTTGCTCCTGGCATTCAAGAGCTGAAACTACACACAGATTAACTGCACATTTTTGAGTTATCATCAAGCGTTGCTCTGGATGCGTTTGGGCAACAGCCAAGCTTCAAGCAAGGAAGATATTAAACAGAGAAAGAACAGAGCATGTATTTTGTAAAAAGTTTTTAATGTATAATTTGTTTCCTTGTTGGGCAAAGATCTTTTGAAACACTTAAGCCACGGCTGTCTTGTATCCATAGGGCTGTCTTTATCCGAAGCGTGTGTTACAGGCTGTCCAGCTGATTGTGTGCTTGTTGTGGTGAAGCTGGTTGTTCAGACAGGGCACTGCTCCTTCTGAAGCACTGTTTTGCTCCTGTTCATGGCTAATGAAGCCTCCTGCTGTGCTGGCTCCCGACCTAGAGTTCTTCCCTGGCAGTACACAACGGCCCAGCAACAACAGAGGAACGTCCATCAAGCGGGGATGTGGACAGGGCACAGCTTTTTTTCTGCTTCATTTTGAAGGTTTTAATGACCACACTTGTAAAAGTGGAGGGTATTTCCATTTGAAGGGGTATTCAAACAAGCTGAATTACAAACCGTGTGCTTTAATTTGTCTCAGTAACTTTACTTTCCTGGTTTTTCCTAAAACTTGTAGCAAAACAAGCCTTAGGCACAGGATGCTGCATTGAACTTTCCAAACTGCTACTCCTCAGGAAACTCTCGCTGACTGACTGCTGGTTCCTTCAATAACAAAAAATGGGACAGAACAATAGGGTGAATCGAGACAATAGGCCATTGTTTTTTTAGGTAAAAAGCGGTGAAATAATGATGAGAGAGTTTATTTTCCTGATGACGTTTTCCATCCTGTCACTTTGCTGTGCTTACGCACATCTGCATGTTATGGACTTTTGCAGTGTAGCCTTGGTTCCCTTCTACAGAGCCACATTTGGAGACTTAATTATCTCAGGAACTCTGTAGTAATTGAGGGGTTTGTTTTGGTTCTTAAAATCATGCTTTGTTATTTATAAACTCAAACCTATAATTATGGACAGTAGGGCAAACTGGGGACAATTAATTGTCTGTGCCTTCCCTGGACTAGCACGGAAATGTCTGTTGACTGCATTCAGTGCTATTCATAGCACGGTCCTCCAGCACTACAGGGATTGCTGTGAAGTGTAAAAACTAGAGCAATTTAATATTTTATCCTTACTAGACGATAGAGCTCATAGCAGCCTAGACGTGGATGCTTAAATTACACTGGGGCATGACAAACATGATAAGTAGAAAGTCAGATCCAAGCTCTCAGAGCTGCTGGGAAGAGAGATTTCTTATATTTTCTATTAAATTGTGCCACAAAATACAACTCAATGCTATTCATACACACAACAGTGTTGTAACTTAGTCTTGCACACACTCATCTATCTAGCCAAGAAATAGCCAGAGAGTTTTGGAAGAAAATAAGTATGGTTTCAAGATATAGTTTTCCTAGTAGCTTCCTTACAAGAAAAATAAACAAGGTTTTCCCTCCATTTTGTTCAGAGAAATTCAGAAAATACATAATTGTGCCTTTATTGGAGTCACTGTGGTTCCCCTGCAGGTGCACTGGAATTGTCCCCATGCAGTGTTGGATACTAAACGTGGCACTGTCTGATTGCTTGTGAAGCTTCCATATGGATGTGGATATTTGAGCAACAAGTTTTATAAGTCATCTCAAGCTGCTTTTTGATGCTTTCTATAATGTTGTCTCCATCTATCCCTTCAGGCCACACATGCTGGGGCCATTTATCTGACCCAGCAGTTTCTCCCTAAAACACCATTCCAGCTCATTTAGTTGAGAGTTGGCAAACATCCTGTAATTTTTCTACTGTCATGTGCACAGGATTTGTTATATTGTTTAGATAGCTTCAGTAATTCAAGGAACGCTGAAATGGCCACTTTTGTCATAGCTTTTCCCCCACCCCTTCTAGTTAACTAGCTCCAAAATCTCTCCAGCTATTGCATTTTTGGTCCTTTGATCCAAAGGGATTGAGCTACTGGCCACCAGCTGAGCTGCTTCCTCCAGACGAGTTTAACATGAAAACTTTTTAAGATCAGTCTTATTGGTAGGTGTGTCACTTGTTACATGGATGTGACTGTGGGACTCCTTTGTTTTTTGCATCTACTCTGAGCAACGTTGTCACATGGCAGAACCAGAGCTTTGTAAGGCAGCTTGCCAAGCTTATCCCTGCGTTTGCTGAAGTGTGTTTAGCACCATGCCGTTGTTTATTATCAGAAGATCTGCTTTCTGTAGTGACTGAATACTTTGTTATTGCTACTGCTGCACTAATTCTGCAATGACATTGAAATACTTCAGAATACATGTAACAGGTTTCTTCATTTGTAGTTTGAAATTCAGGCTTCCAGAATTTCAGTTGCTATGAACATGAAAATAAAGTCTGTGTGCTAACATTTCTTTTGCACAAGTGGTGCCTGTCTGAGTTCATTAATAAATACATTCATTATTTAATATTGTTTTCTCTCTCTCTCTCTACGATCTTCTCTACTTAAATAGTGACTTTCCTTTTGGATTTTTTTTTTTAATTCCTCATAAGCCATTTAGTCTTCTCATGCCCATGTCTCCAGCTAAACACAGCTATGCCAAGGAGGGAGAGGAGCTCAGCCATGGTGTGGTGAAGTGCCAGATGTGAGCAAAGCATGGGACTCTGACCTGGCTTCCCAGAACCCAGGAAAGTATTTGGTACCTGTCTGTTGCCACAAAGGGCCATGCACTAGAGGGTTGTCCATAGGTTCTTCTCCATCAGTACAGCCCTTTTGAAGTTGGTTTGTGCTTGGGGAAGGACACATAAGGCTAACATCCTGTCCTGGTCCCAAAATAATCTTGCTGTTGCCTTCGGTCCTTGACGTGAAGGGCTGGGTCAGATGCAAGGGTCAGTTGGACACTTTTCACTTCTCAGTTGTCAGGTGGATTCGTGTGAATCAGTGTCAGGTACAGAAATATTATCTGTGGGCTTCTCAAGGTGGGATTCAAACACAAGCAATGCAAAAGCTTCAGGAATTATGGGTGCTAAATCATTAGGCCATAACAGAGCAGAAAACATCCTGGGAGTGCAAATTAATAAAATGGGGAAGGTGAGGGAATAAATCCAACATTGCAGGCAAATAGTGGACAGTATTCCTGTTTTCTAAATAGCTAAATGAAGTCCCAGACATGTGGTTTGCATTAGTACTGGATTTTTAACATGCTTCTCGTGGCTAGATTTCCAAAGCTTCTCAGCTTTCTGCAATTTTCAACCTTACCCATATGGAACAGGTCTCAAGCACTGGATTTGTTCTTGGTGGCCCATGGGCCTGCCCTGCCGCCAGCCACCCAATCAGCCAAGGGTGAGTGTGGGAGGCATGTGCTAACTCTCCCCTACACAGAATTACTAGGGTGTTACCCCTTTAAACATGCAGGTTTTCATATCATTTTCTTTGGAGATAATATTTTAGAGAAAAATTTTAAGGCCAAGATGTGACCCCCTGCTTGAGGGATGGAATGGAAACACTGAAAGCTCCTTCAGGCATTTGTCCTGAGAACAGGACTGCTGTGCTATACATGTTACCATTCACTGTGGAGTTAAGGCCAGAGTGTTTACCTAAAGTAAGCTAAATTCAAATATTTTCACAAGTGTGGTCATAATAATAGTTCCCTGCTCCATGTGGTTGAGTGTAACGTATTACATACACACAGGCGTGAGCAAGAATCAATTTGTGCATGCAGCTTTTATGTAAAATCTTCAATATTTGCTTCCCCAGTAAAATTTTTAACTTAAACCTTTTGAGTAATGATTGGGAGGAGTTAAACTGCTATGTAACAGCATAGGCTCAACTGGGAAGACCCTGACAAACCTTTTTAAAACTGTCCTGTGCTCCTATGAGCAGCAAAAGTTAGGACTGAGGAAGCCCAGAGCTGGAATACACCCCACACACATGCCACAGGCACCTTAAGAAGTTCACTTTGCAAAGTACTAATAAAAAATAGGATGTATCAAATACAAGTCATGCCCACTTCTTTGTAATACAGTAAATCAAGGTTTAAGTTATGACATTTTAAAAGCTAAATTGTTTCCCACTGGGCAATTTCCATCATGCTCTTTCAACTCAATTACCATCAACATCTGGTCAAAGTTACATTCTTAATGCCAAAGAAGAGTTTCAGCTTTTCAGGATACAGCCTGTTAGTTGCCTGTATAATGCAGCCCTTGCATGTTCTTATCACACACACACCCACAAACAGCTTCTATTTATTCTCTAGAAAAATACAATTATGGCTGTATTTGTACAAAATGTGTCTTATGTACATGACATGTAGCTGCCCCACTATTTGAACTCCAGGATATTTCCTTCCATTTTCTTTTTTGAGGAAAGGCTGAAGGGGAAAACAGAGAGGAGAATGTCTGACTTGAGACAGCAGATCAGCCTCTACACAACTTTCAGCCAGAATCTCTGCAAGGACACAAAATCCCTTTTTTCACTGGTTCTGTGCTTGGGTGTGACACCTATTCCCACTCAGCTCATCTCAATCACCTTGCTGTCTCCATTGCAGTCAGAGAAAGCTCCATTTTCCAACCTGTTCATTTTTTTCCAAGAGACTGAGGTAAGTGAACTCTCCCTGAGGGAGGTTTCTAGGGAGAGCAACAAAACCAACATCTAACTCCCATCTGCTCTTTATGACATTAGCTTGAGGTGGCAGTTTAATGAACCAGGCCCTGCACATCAGTGCCATACAGAGGTTGATTTTTCCCCTATGTTAAGAATGTTCAGCTGCTGTCAGTGTCAGACATTAACGCCTGGCAAAAGCTTGTTCATCAGGATGAAACCTGTACCTAATTCTGCTTCTTGAACTACTGAAAGTCAGTCACTACTTAAACTTCAGTCCTGTCAGTAATAACTAAGTATCCAAGTTACTTAATTCTCCATAGTATGGGAGAAATGAAAAACAAGGAAAGAAGAAAAAGGATGAAGATCGTAAATGAAGGAACAAAGCATAGGAATCAAGTTCACTCTTTTGGGACAGATTTGTATGAAAGCAGTTGTAAATCAAGGTAAATCTAAGAAGTAATTTTACTAAATCTCACATTAAAAATTCCTTTAAGTGGAGCAGTATATAACTTAGCACCAACAGTTCTGAAGAAGGCTATATATAAAGCAAAAGTGCATTTAACTGCAAATTGCTGCTGAAAAGGGAAATTTTAATACTAATTTGATATTAAAGAAATACACTAAATCAGCACAATGTATTAAAGTTTAACTAGGAAATAGTAGATAAAGAGATGACCAGCAAGCGAAAAATGTTGTGAGTTAAAAAAAAAAAAATTCTGAAATAGCTTCTGTGATAATAATAACACTTGGAAAGTTAATGCTGCTGGAGATGACCAAGAGCCAGTTCATAGCAAGGTGTTGTAAGCTGTTTCACATCAATTGTTCCTCACAGCATGGGTTACCAGGTCCCCAGAGACAGGAAGATGATCTTGCATTGAGCTTGTGCCTGGTATTACCTACAGCAACTGCAGGGGAGCAGAGGGGTGGCAGCAATTGCCATGGAGCCCAGAGATGGGGGAGGCTCCAGGCTCAGATTCCTGTATTTACTGAGTCCTCCTCATACGTGCCTCCTCTGTGGCAGGTCACTGCAACAGATAGAGATGTCCAAATTTAGCCAAGGTGAGGCTATCCCACAACTGCAGTTACTCAGCAACAAACAAACCACACACCAGCCTGGAGGCAGAAATGGAAGAGTTATACCCAGTATGATTTAAACACGTCTAGGAGCTGTGCAGACAACCTGCAATTACCAAACCAAGAGTTTCACAAGCTGTTTAAAAGACAGATGGTTTCTTTTTCTAACCCTTTGGAAAGGACCAGCAGTATCTTCATCCAACACCATGCTTGGGGAAGTAGTACTTGGGTGCAAAAATGATTCTTTAAAACACTGCTTTTCTGCTGGTATTCCACTTTTGTCCCTCTAGGCTCTGACAAAAGAAAAAAGTCACAAAACTTCACTCTCTCCCAGTGAGAGGATCCCATCCAATATATTTGTGTATCTGCAAATGGATTCTTACCCCATACCTCTCTAATGCTCAGGTTTTTCCACTGTTTGAAGACAAGTGGTAGGAACAAACTGACAGAAGAATACACTGTTTAATCCTGTATAATGGATGATGAAGTGAACCTACAGAGCCAAATCCAAACATTTAGAGAGACAAGCCTGGATGCACAGGAGCAATTAGGCTTGCATACTTGGGAAAACATGTTTGGGGAGGACCTTTTTTATAACTCCTGAAGTGAAGTGGCTGTGATACCCAGCTGTGGCAGGGAGACATGCTGGGAAAACCATACCTTGCTTAGTGCAACTGAAATGGAAACAGTCCAAGTAACCATTTACTCATCTACATAAACTTGAACCTTAAATTTAGCAACATTTCACCTTTTGACCTAGAATTTCACATTGCCTCAACCAGCTTGACTTGAGGCTGAGCAGCTACAGAAATGTTTACAGCCATCTGCTGCAGCAGGATAGAAGAAAACCTCGCCTGGATCTTGAAACCAGTGTCTGGGGATGCTGCAGACACAATCAGCACTGGATCATTGGACTCACTGCAGACATTTGCTATCATGCCACCAAGCCCAAGGCCTGGCCAGAGCATTCCACAGCACCCCACCCTACAAACAGGGCAAAATCTGCTCCCTGCAGCGCACCACCAGGTGAAGATGTAGGTGTTTACCATGTAGAAAGATGTGCATGACAGATGTAAAAAAACCAACAACAACAACAAACAAACAAACAAAAAAACAAAAAACAACAACAACAAAAAAAACCTCTCCCAAGATTTATAAACTTAAATTCCAGACTCAAAAATTCAAGCACATGCTTTAAATGCTACACAATTTATTTAAATGCCAGTTCCCAGCAGGCAAATAGATTTTTTTTTTTTCATACTTTCAATAGGGGTAAGGAATCCAGTATAGAATCAGCAGGTTATAACTCTATATTTTTTCTAATAAAAATATTTTAGAATTTAAATATTCACTCAGAACTGGTATAGATGCTGGCCCTACCCACACTGCTTACACAGAACCACTCAGGAGGGAAAGAACCTCTGGAGCTCACCAGGTTCCACCACATGCTCAACGTTGTATTTATTGCTAAACAAAATTTATTTAAGTAAGTTTGTGTTTTCATGTACAGATTTAGGGACTAGCTCACATGCTGTAGGGCTGCTTAGCAGCTGTAAATTGAAGGAGTTGCTCATTCATGCAACGTGCTAAAAAACCAAAGGCTTGCTGCAAAGGTAGGACAGCCAGAACCACCCAGTCCCCTGGACTGTGGAAGCATGGCATAGCTATTCCCCTACAGCCCCCTGAAGGAGCCACATTAAGACCACTAACCTGCTCATTCTCCTGGATGAGTTATCATAGTCCACGTCACATCCTGCAGACTTTCAGAGCACGGCCTGATCACTTACTTCAAAGCACTTCAGGGGGAAAACAGAAGAAAAACCCTGAGCAGCCAGAGGAAACAACTCCCACTCCACCCCCTCCCAGCCCTCAGGTGTTTTAAGTTTCTCTGTAACAAGGAGGTCTGGCAGGGGCAGGTGCTGCCTACCTGTAGGCACACAGTTTGGGGTAATTGGGAGTGGGGCTGCACCGAGCCTCATCCCCAGTGGGCTGCAGCTGTGAAAAGCAGTGAACAGCATTGAAAGCAATGAGACACAGAGTGCCCAGGTGCACTGACCAGTCACCAAAGGGAACAGAGGTGCAATGCACATAAGGTGAGGGGTATAAAAGGTTGGGTTGAAGAACAAGAGGTGTAGATGTTTGCAGTTTTTAAGTTATGTTGTTTTGTATGGGCAGATGCTTGAAGCCTTCTGAAATTGCATGATTTTACTCTGTGTATTGTGGCCATTTTAACTACATCATATGCTGTGACATCCACTCACACCAGTTCCTTACCTGGGAGTTTTGGTCTGGCAGTGTTTAATAGACTTAGGTGTTTGGACCAGTGGCCAGAACTACCCTCACCCCAGTGGAGACAGCAAAGCTATAGCCCCCTCCTATGAAAGCAGATAGATGGGTTTAAACCACCAGCTCTGGGTGCCTCAGCCCATGCAGGCAGCTTTGCCCTGGGGCAGTGCTGCAGGAACCACTCCACTGCTAAAGGGGGTGGTGGGAATAGCTGGTGTGGCTGAATCCTGCCATGCAGTCAGCTCTACCTGCTGTGCCAGCTGTCCTGGCACTGGCTGGCACCATGGTGCCCCCGAGACAAACCACCCATCAGCCCAGCCTGGGCAGGCTGTCCTCTGTGTCCCTGGGGAAATGCCCGGTGCTCCTGAGAAGGTGGGTGGGACTCTGGATGGTATTCAGGAATGGGTGTCAGGCCTTAGAAATCCTCATCCAACCACAAAATACCATGTCCTGGCACACAGCTGTTTGTGAACCCACAGCAGGACTCACACAGCACCTGCCTGGTTTGCAAGCAGAGCAAGTGCTGCCATTTCTCCCCCACTTGCAGCCTGCTGGATAAGCCAGCAGTGTTGTTGCCAGCCCATGGTAAGCTTTCCTCAGGACTCTCAAGCTAAAGAAAAGGAGCAAGGAAGGGGGAAGAAAACTGCAATTTACTCACAGTAGTGTGCTTTTCCTCTGAAATCGTTATCCTGCTGGAAACTCCCTTGGCATTCAGAAAGTATCTGTGTTTAATCCCAGGTCTTGTTCAAAATGCAAAGTACCTTGCCTTGAGACTGATAATTTAATCTCCTTTGGATAATTGCTACCAACTAGACTAACAGCTGACAAAGGTCAAGTCATTGGTTATTCAAAGCAGGATTTTCCCCATTTTACAAAAAAACTTCTACTTGATCTTTGACTTGTCAGCTGCAGCGTGTGATTGCTTTCAGCACTGGTAATCACTGCCAGGGCTGTGTGCACACACATTTCACACACATAAATGCAAACTGGAAATGGCCTGCTCACTCATACCTCTGTGTGGTACCATAGATCACTTCCAATTAATGTTCAGTAAAATTTATATCCTCCATGGCACTTTGTATACATTTGCATAAATTAAATTATCCCAAGGCTTACTAAGTAGTGAAGGGGTCTTCTTAGTCTTATTTTTATTCTTTCTCAAGGAAATTGATTTTATGTGACCATGATATTTTTGCATGTTTGTCCATTCCCTAATACTGAATCAGTCCCTAAGCAGTAAATTGACAGACATGTAAATGACTATAGATTTCATGAAAACAGAGAGACAGTGAGAGATAAAATTGAGTGGACATAGGAGAGAGATAAGATATTTTCCATAGTGATATGGAAATTTATGAGGAACAAACTTTCCAATTTCATTTCTTGCCAGGCTATGCTTTCATTACATGTAATGTTTTAACTTATTCATAATTCTGGTTGCAATTCTGTTGCTGTATTTTAGAATCAGGAGTCATATTGCTTTAAGTTTGTAAATCTGTTGAAAAGTAATATAATGTTCATAAAATCCTAAATTGCTACAATCTCATATGTGAGGGCCCTACTCAGCCCTGAAAAAGGGTTTATGAACAGGGGATAAACCTGGTGCTCTTTATTGCATCTTATCAATAGAAAATACTCAAAACAGGAGCAAACTGACTTTACTTATTTTTTAAAATGTACAGACTGAGAATCAGCAAAAAATTCATTTAGAGGAGAAAATAAGCTCAGGACCTCAATGCTGCTCTGATATTCAAATCACATCAACTTTATTTGATGGAGGAAAGTTCTCCATCAAAATTTCAACAACACACGGCAAAAGTCTCAGTTTCCAACTATTCATTGCCCATACTGGAAGGACAAATTCAGGACTTCTCTTGCAAGTCCTTGGACAGACACTAAGGAACTATGGTTTCCTGGAACAATAAGAAAAATTAATCTTGGCATCATTTTTCAAATTACTATTTTCCCCACCACTGCTGGGAGCCTGCCAAAGCCCAGCTACCGAGATTTGACTCTCACTTTCCCAGACCTGTGGCCTTGTGCCATCCCCAGGGCCGGTCCCTCTCACATGCCCCAGCAAGGGGACCTCCCTGTGTCCCTACTGTTTCTTCTTCCCCCAGGAGCACTGGCTGCTGGGTCACGCTTTACTCCATGGGAGCTGATCATCAGACCCAGACTTTCACTCCTGGTCACTTTTCTTTGTAGCCAGCATGAGATTTCTACAGTATTTCTGTGGTGCAAGGCAGCTGCAGTGGGAAAGGTGTGAAATCAAAGGGATAATTCACACACTGAATGTGTTGTAGAAGTAAAATACAAAATAAATCACCCCTTGTTCTCTCTGAGGAAATGAGATTAATAACTACATTACTTTTCTTGGCGTGTAAGAGAAGACCCATCCTTGTTTATCTGCTCTGTGGTGCCTGGGAAAGCAGAGCTGGTGTTTTTGCTTGCTAGCCTCTGCAATGCCCCAGCCATGCCCTGTGCATTCCCTGTGCCCCTGGAGGAACTAGGCAGCTCCTGGGACACGTACCCCTGCAGGACCCACGGATCCCTCTTTCTGGGGAGGGAGAACCTTGGTCTGATGCAACAGGAAAGTGCTTCTGTTGTGTAACAGAATAATTTAGAAACAGCATTTCAGCCTGAGTGTTTTAATCACGGAAACGTGTGTAATTAGCAATCTTTTACCTGTGATCAATACATGGACACCATTAGGACATAATGCAACATCTTCTCAGAGCTCTGGGTAAATGCTGCCCAGCAGTTCCAGAGCTGCAGTGATGAGAAACGCCTCAGCTGCCTCTGGTGAAAGGCTCAGAAGCTGCTCTTTAAGGAGAAGCCAGATTGCCTCTGCACCTGTGGGTGAGCAAATGTTGGCAGCTCTTCAGGGCACACTTGTGTCTTTCACTTAAACCATCCGAGGTCTTCATTACTGCTGCTGCTGCTACAGAAAAATGTTGCTGTATATGAGCTGCACACAAAGCAAGGTGGGAAAAGGCAGACCCATCACACAGTGTCAGGCTGTTTTTTCCTTGAAAAATCCCTTTTGTATGGTTGGTTCAGGTGTGCTGTGTAGCTCTACACTGGCCTACAGCATTTGTTTACTGAGGACATAGAGAAGGGAACATATTTTCATCTTAATTACGATCCTGATGTTTATTGCAGAACCATTTAGTGACTGTAAAAGCCAGCTTGACAAACACTTACTGTTCACGGGATTGAGGGACTGAGGAGACAGAAGAGCAAAGAATCAGGCCCAGGGGAATTTCTGGAGGAGACAAAATGCTGCAGCTGTTTCTGTGTGGTGGGAAGATGAGAGGCACAGCAGGGCAGGTTGGTGTCTCTGTGTGTACCAAGCAATGCTAGGCAGAGGAATGGCTCATTTCCCTCGCCTGCTGAAATTGCTGAGAGTGAGAGAAATTTGCAACTCACCTTCCTGTAGTTCTGTGTCTTTGTTGGAGCACAGTTTGAGAGATGAAAACAAAAATTAAAGCAATGACACAAAATTTGCAAAATTCTTCAGCAAAGGTGAAGCAAGAGAACAGTGAGAAAAGAGACAGCAGGCTAAATGGGCTGTGCACCATCATCAGTGGAAAAAGATGCATTCAAATTACAGAAGTTTACACATCTCATTTTTCAGTTCAAAAGAAATTATATGGCATTATTTCTGACTGGTTCAATGCTGTTTAAAATAGTTTAAACTATATAAAATACTCTGGTGAATTTTAAAAAAAATGTGTGTGTAAACTTTGAAAATTTGAAATGAGGCTTTAAAAAATATTTTAAATTTAAAAAGTACATTTCAAAACCATACACTGTAGGATAAAACACAGTTACATCTCAAATACTGAAAGTCAAAGGGAAATTGGAGGTTTGGCCAACATTTTCATACTGAAATAGAAATACAAAAGGATGAATTATGTGTACCTTTATCCTATTTGCCTAGTCTTGTAAGAAAGCAGGCTTGGAACACACCCTAGATGTTACCTAAAATCTTTTACTACAGCCCTGTAATCACCAATAGCCTGATCCAAAGTCTATTGATCCCTTTGGAGCCCTTCCCTTGACATCCACCCAGCCCTGCTGGGATCAGGGGAAGAAAGGAAGGTGGGACTACAGACAAGGTGCTTAAAGATAAAATCAATGGCAAGGTTACCAGGAATGAGGTCTTTTGTTTGAACATAGAGGTTGTTGGCAGGGATAGACATGTCACAACTCATGGTCTTTCATCCTTCTGCTCAAATTTGGACCCACATCCCTTTTCAGTTCTTGATCAGCCCTTTGATAAAATGTATAGTCTTGATAAAAGACTTATGTTGATTTTATCCTATTGATCCAAGACTCTAAGATAAGATTTTAAAAAATATTGTTCTTGAAAGATAGGAATGATTCCTTTCCAAGAGATTCCTCAGTCACTGCTGCTAGGTAAGAGGTCTTCATTATCAAAGGCATGTAAGAAGCACTGCTGCTTATACAGGACGTGTCAAATATTTGAGGGGGTTTTATTTAGAGAAAATGTGTGACTCAAGCAAAGGCATCTGGCAGACAGGACAAAACATTTCAGAAATTTATTTTTCAAGATGAAAAATGGAAACAAATAGATCTCCAAATGTTCATTTCAAAACAGGAGAGGATTTGTTTTCTCAGCTTTTTATGTTTTCCACAGGGAAATTATAGGAAATGGTTGGATTTCTATCACTTTTTGAATACTCTTAAAAACATTTTCCTGTCTGACATTAATGGACAAATAATTGAACAAGACCAAAAAAACCCTAAAATTCACAATGAAGCCACATTTTCTTGCAGAACTCAAGCACTTAGATTTTCATTTTTACATCAAAATCAGGAAGGATTAAAATATCCACAGTGTGGCAAAACCCAATCCTTTTCCTCAGAAAAGGCATGACGAGAGTTCCCATCAGCAGCAGTGGGCAGCAGGACATGGTGAGGGCAGCTCTCTGGAAGGACACAGCTCAGGCCAGAGACTCCAGGTGATGCTAAATCCTGCTGCATTGCCACCTCCAGACACCCAGTGAGCCCTCAACATGGGAAACAGGAACAGAGCAATTTTCACGGACCTCAGCAGTCCTGGAAAGGGTCTTGGTGCAGACCTGTTCTGCCCTCTTTACATCCTCAGTTTGTAAGAAGAAAGGTCAAGATCCTCCCTCTCCTGCCATGCTTGGTGAGACCTTATCCCATCCTAAATCAATAGCAAAGCTCCTGCCACTCTCAGCAGAGGCAGATTTTCACTCAGAAATATTATTGAACTTTAATTTGAAAGCAAGACCCAGTGAATCCTGAAACACTGCTGTTCACTGATCAGAAGCAAGGAAATTTTTAAAAGAAAACCCATCCCTTGGGATGTTCAATAAATATGATCCACCTACTTCACCCTTCAGCCCTGAGGGATACTTCCTGAAGAGCTCTTTCTGCCTTGTTATGGCAATAGCTTCAACGCTTCTGCTTTCCATCACTAAAAACTCCACTCTTTGAATTTACAGGTTCCTGCTATTTATAGTCCCTGAAAGTCCTTGACCAACTGTTCATTTCGTAAGTAATGCCGTCATATGAAGCCTAATTTGCTGAATATGATGTTTCCTTTCCTTTGTCATATTGAATTACCAGCAATTATGGCTTTAGTCTAACGTAATATGAAACTAAGGCCACATAATAATTTACCCAATGAGCTGCACTAACACTGGATGAGCTGTATCTGCAGCACCACATACGAAGCTTAAGTCAGTCTGGGGCTTCCTAAAAACATAAGTAACAAAAAAATACTATATGTGATGGAAAAGCGGATATTAAGTTCCTAATTTTAATATGCAACTAAAAAAAAGGAGTACAAAAAATGTAGCTAATGAGAGTATGAAAAATGTAAGCCAATGGGAATATAAATAAGTAAGCCAAACTTTAGCCATTGTGAGCAGTACCTCTTCATTCCAAACTAATAATATAGAGATATTTCCTTAGGAGATTCTGAAAAATACTGAATAAAAACCTTGAAATCTTTCTGAACAAGGGACTCCAAACATCTGGTATCACATTTGAAATACCACTTGTTTTTCCAGTCACTGAGGGGGAAAAAAAAGATGAATGGATTATTATTCTTGCTCATAATAAACACCCTAAGTGAAGAGTCACTCAGCATTATTCTCTCTGGTATTTTCCCCCACCCATTTATTTACTTCCACTAAAAATTGTTCAGAACACTGTAAGGGAGGAGGCAGATCCACAGGACCTGTGGCTGCAGCATCCTCCAGAGCTGGCCTAGGACCCACGGTGGTACACAGCCTCCACAAGACCCAAAGAGCCTGGCAGGCTGCTAATGGAACCACTGCTCAAGTTGCTATATCCTGGGGGTGAATTATTATTTCTATCTTGAAAATAGCTTGCACTGTGGCTTAATGTTCTCTGACAGAGTAACAGCCCATATTCCAGTTCTGGCAAGCTTCTAAAGGCCCAGAAGGTTGACTGAGGACATGAAATTTTAAATACCTATACAAACTTCTTCCAATAGCAGAGGGCTCTAAGCAAATTCCAGTCTTTTCCTACATCAAAAGTATCCCATGAGCAACCTCTGACACTGAGTTCCCTTTAATTTGGGCCAAATTTCCAAAGTGCAAAGACTCACAAGTAAACGATGTCAGTTAAACATTGTCTTTTTGCAAGTTTGGGTAAAGATTTAGAATTTCTTGTCCATTCATTCTGCCTTACTCAGGTAACAGAGAGCACATTGCTACAGGGAAAGAAAAAGGCAAATAAAAAAGATGTATCAGCTGTCCCTAGACAGAAGGGAATTAATATCACAAATGCTTGTTCCCCTTTTGCACAGATACTGATTTGATACTTGAGTGAACATTGTGAACTTAAGTTTTTCAGGGCTGAAGCAACTCACTTTCTCAGCAATATGTGCCAAGAAGCCCAATTACAAAAGGACAAATGATTCATTTAACAGGAGTTTTCGTCATGTTGCCACACTGCCTGACCTCCAAATATGCCAAGATGCTACAGTATCATTTAAACTGGGAAAAAATGCTTCTGTATTAGCATGAGTGAAATTCATGAGGGTCCCATTATATCTGTAATGTTAAAAAACCAAACCAATACATAAAATCAGTCTAATTTGAGGAGCCCTTATGGTCAATTAAACACGGCATTGAAAGATAAAACAAAGCACATGCCCATATGAAAAATTATTACAGTTCATAGGAAAAAATTGCACTCAAAAATCAAAATTAAAACCTTGCTAGTGTTCACAGCTGTGTGCACATAAGAGTGGTGGGATGCAGAAGGGCAAATGATATCACCCATTCTAGGTCCACATCATCACAGCCCTCCCAACTGAAGTAGTTTTCTGCTGTGTTAAATTTAACCTAAACCATGTTCTCCCCTCACTGGAGGATCACTCCTGCTGGAAAGTGTGGCCCTGCCCATTCCTTCTCCCTCCCTTCTCCTGACAGCATCTCCCATTTTCTCTCTCTCTTGCTGCAGTCTGTCTGGTGCTCTTGTCCATAAACCACTGCTTCTCAGAAGCAGTAAACTGTCAGCCAGAAGAAAGAAGTATTTACTGTTTTATTTTTTGCCAAGCTTTCCTTGGGAGGGTGAAATAAATCTCACAGAGGCAGTGAACTCCAGTTCCATCCTTCACCATTTAACTGCTGCTCTTGGGTGACTGGCTTTGTTTCTCAGCTGCTGTGTCACTGGATGAGATTTGTGCACTAGAACCATTTGTTGTGGCCTGCCTTTAGTTTCTTTTCCCATTCAAATTAAATATTAACTAATCCCAGAGGTGCTACCAGTTTTAAACAAAGCCTAAAGACTAAGAAAAGCCACACCTGCAGCAAATATATTTTTTTTACCTGATCAGCTACAACATCTGGAAACAAAAGAATTCTCAGCTCAATAATTAATCCTCTTCCTCATCTGCATCAGTTGGAAGAACAAACCTTGCTCCTGTCTAAGGAGTTATGCACTGTCCAGTGCAAAAGCTATTGCTTGGTTTTACAGTCTGCAAATATCTAACAATTCCCACAGGGCAGGCTGGCAGGATCGGGATGCTTCTTATCTCAGGAGAAACAAAGGAAGGAAGGACCTTTTCTCTGAAGACAGTTAATCAGTATTGATCACAGGGACTTTATGCAAAGATGATCAGGCAGGGAGCGAGAACAAAGCGTAGGCAGCACTCTCACATCCTGCCCTAAAAGAGACAGAAACGGAAGGAGTTTCCTACTGCCCTCCAACCCGCCCCCCGTTTCTCTCTAAGCCAACTGGAGTTTGGTACCAGACTGTTCCACGTTGGCCCATGAGGAGGAATGGCAGGAGAGCGTCTGTCAGCAGGCAGCAGCTCTGTCTCCTGCTCTGTTTGGGCTTTTGGCACAAGCCCCACCGCGCTTTAATGCTTGACACGTCTGCAGGACCGAGCTCACCATTCAAGCAGAGGGGGTAAACCCCAAATGCTGGGATGGTATTTCATTTCCATTGAAGCTTCACAATGAAGTTTTAAATCCTCCCAGCCAGGAGGACCTTGTCCTTTGGCAATCCTTTAACAACACTGGCAATCCTGAAGCATTTTACATCTTATCGTCTCAGAGCATGTCACAGACAGTTTTGTTTAACAGTGCATCTAAGACGAGAAAAAAAAATTCCCATATTCCCTTTTTGCTGTGGCAACAAGCAAGAACAAAAGGGTAAATGCTTTGCTTAAGGCTGAACAGCAAGTCCTCACCAGCTGAGAATCAATCACCGCCTCTCACTTAGCTTTATAACCAAATCTCCTGCCTCAACACAGCAAAGGTAGGCGACCATCTCACCTCAGTGAGAAAAACTCGCCACCATGTCAATCTCTTTTCCTTCTTTTCAAGCCAGCAGTGCTTGCTTGCTTACTGCATCATGTGATGAGCCTCCTCTACATCACCCCAGGACAGGAAAAAGATGGTTGGTTTAGTGCTCAGTTACCTAAGGCTGCTATGCTGGCCATACAGACCAACAGTATCCCCATCTCCTGCTGCTAGTGGCACAGATCTCTGCACCACAGCCTCTATAAAATACACACAACAGCCTAATAAAACACAGGCGTAGCTCTAAGTAGACACAAAGGACCATATCTGCAAAAAGTAGCAATCTTGATTCGTACCGATAAAAGCCACAGGATGCTGCATTTACAGGGAAAGGTACATGTGTACTTCATAGCACTGAATGGGAAGGGATGCCTGCAGATGTGTGTACCTGTCTGCATGTGACCTTACCAGCATGCTGGAGTAATCACTTGTCTGTAAGGCATATGCATCTTCAGATATGAGATTTAAAAAATACCCTCTGTGTCTCTACCTATATTCAATTTTTTCTCCCTGGTCTCACCATAATGCCTTATAAGAAGTATTCATAAATCTTCACCTTTCTGCTGCCTTCTTTCCTTCCACTGCTCTTTTTATAACCAGACTCGCAGATCTTTATTATTCTTTGTGGCATTTCTAACACCAGTTTTTGCAGAGTGACCTCAGACTTTGCTATTTTTAAATAAGTGTAGATGTGATTATCACTTAACCTGCTGATCCTGAGCCATATTTTGACCAGCTTGTGCTATGGCACTGGGACAAACCACCCCCACACTACAGCTCCTGCAGAGCCTCTCTGGTCTCAGACACCTTGGGTTTCAATAACACAGTAACAGTGTCCTTAGGTCTGCAGGAGTGGTAATGTCACTTTTATGATGCCTTCTCTCCATTCATCTCTGGCTAGAGATACAGATATGTTCTTTCACATATCCTTTAATGTTAATTTCTCCTTGTTTTTAAATGCAAAAAGTCAAAATATAAACACGTTCTTTAATCTCATTATTGAAAAAGTTTTGGTTAGGGTAATTATCTAGATTTCCATAGATAGAGCCAATTACAGAATAGGAATCTGTTTAGTATTTTCTCAGCTTAGCTCTGTATTTCATTTAGCAGGGCATTTTCAAACCTCAAATAGTTGTAAACAACACAAGCAGGCTGATAAAAGTGCTGCAGACCCATAGTACCCCAGGCAGTCAGTGGGAGTGGGTGTGTCAGTCACTGTTTCAGAGTATTCCCAAGAGGTGAAGGACTCAGTACGATGGCTATCATCCCTTTGATCTGCATATTGCAGACTCAGGGTAAATGTTGCCTGTGGATGCAATCTTCTTTTGCCAACAGCTGAGTGAAGGAAGTCATTAACCACCACCCCCCTGCTCCCAGATTTCGAAGGGGTCCCTGACCAGTGACATCTGTGGCCCGTGTTTGTGAAGCGGGTCAGAACATGGGTCCACCGTGGTCCAGTCATTACTTCCCTGCACTGTCGGGTCACCTGGATGTACAGACTTTATTGGCATCGTATTTGTGTCACATCAGTTTTTTTGTTTGTCACATTAGTTTTTTTGCACACTGTGTTTTTGCTGGGTTTGGCTCTCTGTCAGCTCCTGGAGGCAATGCACCATCCAGCAAAAAGCCTGCCTGCCACCCCTTGGAGAAAGCTTTTGAAGAAGGCTGAGCTGGCAGCACCGACAGGCACCAGCTCAGGGTGCTGGACACTGACACCAGGACACTGACAGAGTTTGGCCCAGCAGCAGCTGTTCTAACACCAAATGAGCCACCTGATGAAGCTGCGGCAGGAGCTGCACTGCCTTTGGAGAGAGGCAGAGGAGTGCCCGGAGCTGGCCAGCCTTGGCAAACCTCCCACCAGGGAGGACACTGGGGGATGCATCCTCCCTACTTTAAATTTCAGTCCCTGCTCGATGTGCATGTGTGTGCATGTGTGGAAAAAGGCAGAAAAGGCACAGCAACAGCGGAGAAGAAGGCAGCACAGTGTTCAGTCCTTACATGAATCCTTATCCAGCAGTGTTTGGAAGGGACTCCCCTGGACACAGAGTTCAAAGAAAGTTTTCACTGCATCTGCAGTGGTGGGTGGTTGAGATACAGGCTGAGGGAAACAGGGAAATCATCTGGTCTCTAGAAGACATGCTGAAGAATGTGTACCATAAACCAAATCCAGATGGGCTGAATGATGAGTAAATGCTATCTTTACCTCTTATCTCTCCAGCTTTGTGTTTCACTACCATGCTAAGTGGCCCTTACCCTTGCAAGTAGCCTAATGATTACTTTCTCCAAAGGGTTTAGGTGTGATTCAGAAACAGAAAGGTGACTCCTCACATCAGATTGAGTTACTGCTCTCTCTCTCTCTCTCTCTCTCTCACACACACACACACACACACACACACACACACACACACACTCTCTCTCACACACAGAGTTCTCCAGCTGCCAGCACAGGGTGACCCTCTGGACCTGCCTAGGGATAGGTGCACCCCAGAGGCATTGCAGCCACTGACACCCCACCAGAACCTGCGTGTGCTCACTGCCCCTGCAGATAAAAAGCTGCCACTGACAAGCATGATAATGGCTTGAAATTGTTTTCCTCTCAGAACTACAGCTTTGTGGATTTTATTTCTTTTATATACAAGTATGTGTCACTTTGAAATGCTATAAAAGTGCAATACTTTCATGTAGAAATGTTAGACATCTCCACTACATGCATTAAAAAGCAGTTTCATGTCAAAGGCAAGCAGGTTGTGCAGGGAACCATTAAGTGCCACCATTTCATGAGCGGATGGTTTAGTCAAGAGCAAGAAATTGGAGCTGTCAGTAGGGATGAGCTGCTGGCACCCAGCAGAAACACAACCACAGCTGTGGTGTGGTGAGGGGAGGAGAGAAGTGTTTGCCACCCGTTTATCTCTGCTAATTTAGTCCCCATGATGAATGCAGAATGAGGAAAAAAAGGAGATCTTTGAATCAGGACAACACCTTGGCATCCAGAGCATAGAGGGTAGAAACTGTTTCAGCATAGCTCATATCTGTGAAACCTTTCAAAGGTTTCACATCTGTGAAACAAGATGCTAAATAGATTTAATAACACTATCCCCTCAGGATGCAATAACTTATCTGCTTACAGGTTTTATCACTCAGATATGGCACTGCTGAGAGGCCAATCCCTTCCGTGACAGCACTGTTGCCCTGCCAAGGGCCCAGCATGCCCCCAGGAAAAGGGGAGGCAATCCTCACAGTACCTGTGTGGACCCTCCCCCCACTAGCAGACCGTGAGTCTGCCCAGACAAACCCACTGAGCCCCAGAGTGTGCTCCTGCCAACGTTTGGATTCAGGGCTTTGTCACTGGAAGTCCCCAGTGGCCATGATACCTGTGGATGTGGCCCTCCTGTTCCATGGCAGAGGAATCTGTAATCTTCCCATCAGCAACAGCTCCACAGCAGCTAAGGCATCCACATATGGACGTCATGGAGCTCTCAGGAATTCATGCCTCTGTGGCATGAGGTCATGCAGCCACAACTCTGCTTGGGGATATTGCACTTTGCGGTGGGACAAGCCAAATACATGGTTAATTATCAGCAACAATTTCTAGCTACTTTATTTGAAAAACATTAACTTAGCTACATTTTCTCTCTCACACGCCTGCACACGCACACATGTTCTTTCCAGAAGAGGGGAGAAAATAGGCCAGGCAACATGAATAATGAAGATGATGGCACTCCCTGGGGCCATATTCTCATACAGCTGTGATCCTTGCAGCTCCATTATGAAAGTATCACCTTCTGAATTCAGACATGTTGAAACCCTTTGTAATTGAACTGCAGATTGTTGTTTAAACCAAATGCCACTGTTGTTTCAATTGTGAAAATAGGGTTGTGTCATTAGGTTGGACTTTCATTTCCCAGTTTGGGGGATCCCCGTGTCATCTACCAGGCAGATTGCTGATTCTGCAGCACCCTCCTGACACTCTCTCACTATGCTGTGGCCCAGGAACCTGCTCTGCTGCCAAAAAGAGACTGAAGAGACCAGGAGGCAGACACGCCACACGGCCCCTACTGTAGATGAACAAAAATTCAGCTGAAGAAATATTTTATAAAGCTTCTTCTTTTTCTCATTTCCAGTGGGGAGTATTGGCTGATGTGGCAGCAGGGTTGCTCTGAGGTCAAGATGGAGAGATCAAAGGCAGGCACTCTGGTCTGCAGCGCCTGG
Source organism: Passer domesticus (assembly GCF_036417665.1). Taxonomy (NCBI): domain Eukaryota; kingdom Metazoa; phylum Chordata; class Aves; order Passeriformes; family Passeridae; genus Passer; species Passer domesticus. The sequence goes on from NC_087476.1 coordinate 58,235,938, forward strand.
GTCTTTGGGATGCTGCCAGGAACAGGGCAGGCCCTTGGGAAAGCTCCCGTGGGAGAACAAGGGTGTGCTTGCCTCCCCCCTCCTCTTAGATGCTGTACCAAATGGGCTGTCCCTTTCCACCACTTGGTTGCAGTGAGAAGAGAGGAGGGAAAGGGATATCACACGGGAATTTCACGTTTTTCCCGTGGTAGGGAATTAACCTTGCTTATTTGCATGACAAAGGGTGAGATTTCATTTGTTTAATGTGGTAGGCAGTACTTGCAGCTGCCTGGGAGGGACACCACTCCTCAGAGCTGGGCCATCTTCTCCTGAGCATTGCTGCAGGGAACACTGTGATGGCTGCAAAAGCTGCGTGCAAAGAGCAGGAGCAGCAATGCATCACAGCATAAGCTAACAAATGCGTGTTTTTGGGAATGAACTGCATCCAGCCTGGAGAGACCAGATTCCTCACTCACTAAGAGTTCATGCTGCCAGTGATGCTCTTAAGAGGAGAGTGATTATGGTTCTGATGTCTCAGCCGTGACACAGCTATGAGTGAGCTAAAATCACATGCTATATCAATTTAAGTAGATCAATGTTAACTTGTGTGAGCACATGCACAGGACTCCTCCATATACTGATATGTTTCCAATTGGAGTGCTTTGGCAGCACAGGAATGTTTTAAATCCTTGGCAGCTTCACTACGAAAGCTGCTTTAGCTTTGAACATTTTCTTAACTCATGCATGACATTGTGGGTAAAACAACCAGGCCTTCCCCAAGATGAAGAAAGTACCCCAGTAAATATGATGATCTGGCAGCGTGGCTGGTCTGCGTGAGATGCTTCTGCTGACACAGGGATGTTGATGTGGGTTCACAGCTCCTCACACCCCTTGGCTGTCACGGCCATCAACCCCCACGTCTGCAGGGCAGATGTAGCTTTCACAGGGCCAGATAGGACTGAAAGTGAATGCCGGGGATGAGGCTGCTCCTTTATCAGTTTCAGGAGCAAAGCACGTGGTGAGAAGGCTGAGGGCAGTGGCACCTCCCTTCACCTTCTCTGCGTCAGTAAATCCCGATCTGGCCACTGTGTCTGCACTGTCCGAGCAGGTCAGTGCCAGGGACAGAGTTTGCAGGTGTAGAGGAGTGTTGGGTTAGCACCATCACGAGCACATCACAGTGGGCATGCTTACACCTGCCAGAAAGCCTCTATGAAAACGATATCTTAGCACAAGGGAAATCAAACTCACCAGCCAAAGCAGTTATATTGTTAGGAAGCCCATGTGAAATCAGATGAGAGTGACTTATTTCACTTCAGCTTTTACCGACATCTACCTGAACCTGTCCAAATCAAGTAAGTCCATTTCAAAGGAGGGATCACAACAATTTTGCACTGGCTTAATTATGTAGTTTCAGGTCAAACTGACAATAGAATCAGTGCAAGATGTAAGATAGGCATGAGAATATTATAACCATAAACATGCAAAGAACAGAAGTAAATCTTTCATTTTGTCAACATGGGTCATATAACAATTCCTAGAGCTGAAGAGAAACATTTAACTGCAAATGGCATTTTAATGCTAATCCATTTAATTTTTTAATTTAAAAAATCATGTAGCTCTGAAGAGGAGCTTATGTGATGAAAGACCTGCTTAGTCTAATGAAATTATACTTATGCCCTTCAACCCACAGTTTGCTCAAACTCTTAAAATTATCATGGCTATAACATAAAAACCACTACAATTACACAGCACACAAGAGTATAATAAGAGAATCCAAATATATGTGGAATAATAGCATAAGAGTTAATACTTATCTGGGCAAGCTAATAAAAGTAAACTGACCCACAGACAAATTCTTATGAGATGTAAAGGCATTGCTGAAGGATATCTGCAAAATCATACAATAATCCTCCTCATACATCTCAAAGTGTTGCCTGAAACTAGCTGTACAAGCACTCATGCCCCCTTCTGCCCCTATAGCTGTCCCTCTGTTCACCTTTTCAGAAGATATTCTTTTCTAGTTTATTTTTTGTGAACCACAGGTGATTATATTCAAGTTTGTGCAAAAGGTACCTCTCTCAGACCAAGATGTAACATTTCCAGCTTCACAAGTTCATCATGCTTTGCCTGGAATGCCAGATTGATCTCATGTAATTAATATTTCAGATATCTTCAAACATCTTCCCTGTTTTGGTTAAACTATTAACACATGTAATGCTTTTCTGCATTTCTGGATTGCAGCAATACATTCAGGAGTAGAGAAGGTGCCAGATTAAAGACTCTGTTAAAAAACGTTATATTGTTGGACTATTAAAAGTGAATTAATCTGACAGTTTAATTGCTATTTCATAATATTCTCCATTTCCTTTTTCTAATTTTGCCTAGATTCTGTAAACAGACATCAGGTTAATTTTTTAACTGAACGTTTTGCAGTCCCTGCCAGTTCTGGCTCTCTTGCCCCAACAGTATTTCAGTGTGAGCATTTGCAAGCACAACAAAGCTTGTTGAAACCTAAACAAATAGAACTAAATTAAACAAAACAAAACAAAACAAAAGAGAGAGAAAAAAATTAAACCTTTGGTTTTTTAAAAATCATACTGACATTAAATTTTATGTGGCACTCCCTTACCAGGTTTGTTTACAGAAGACAGAAAAATTAGTAAGAAAATCTCCAGAAACTAATGGTCACTCAAGAAAAATTACACAGAACCATATTTATTCTGTGCATTCAGAGTTTAATTTTCCACTTTGGTTTCTGTGACAATTGGGTCAGAGCTTATGAAAGGTTTTTTCTCTGAAAAACGGATAGCACTATAAAATCAGAGCTCTTAGAGGCATAATCAAATCCTTGCACTGAAGACTAACAGCATTTGTAGCAATCCCACATTATCTCATGTCTCTACTGTCTCCAGAGATCCTACCCCACAACACTGGAAATACTTTAAAAAAAATATTATGTTTATAATGACCAGAAAGAATAGGTACCAAGAGCCCAAATATTTAAGAGGATTAGGATTGCTTTTGCAGAGATCCTCCTGAACAATGCCTTTTATTCATATTACATATCTGTAGCAGAGCATTGCCATTTTCTGGAATTCTTGGCTGCATATTTTTATCTAATGAAATGCTCCAAAGTATTTCCTCCCTGGATAGATACCACGGAACGTTACACTGGGACATCACACTGTAACTGAGGATGTCCTGTGAAAAACAGGGTACTCAGCTGTTTGGTTTTTCACCATTTTACTCGCATCTTGCATCAGGTTTCAATAACCTACAACTAAATTATTCATCTGCTTCATATGCTCAAGCACAGAGCTGTGGATACTCCTGTTAAGTCTAGACATACTGGAAAAATGGTTCAAACTGAGAAAACGTTTGCTGAATCCACCATGATTTCCATCTCATACAACCCAGTGGCTGAAGAGTGAAGGGATATAAAAATAAACATTTATGTTAACACATCCATTAGCTTCACTCACCTGTGCAACTCCTCTAGCTATGCTGCAGTTGTTACTGAGAAGAGCAGGGACATGCCTTATGCAAGTAAAGCATCTTGCAATATTTCCTTTTAAGCAGAAAATTTTGTGGTATTAAAAAAAAAATTAAAAATCTTTATTGTTTTGATAATCTCTGACTAAACCCATTTGTTTCGGGTCAGGGATAGTAAAATGTCTCCCATCCAGGATACCTGGAAAACTAGCAAGAGAGACATTGTAGAACAATGTTCAGACGTGGAACGTGATGGCATTGAAAGTAAAACCAGCAAAGGGAAAATAAGTTTTATTTCACAATTTGAGGTGACCTTGTGTACTGCATTAGCAACATGATGTTCCCTCAGTTTGGATAAGAAAATTATGTGTGATTCACAAAGAAACATTTTGAGCACAGTTGTGCTCGTTAGTCTCTGTATTTATGGCTCTGGCAGCTCTTCCATGTAAACACGAATGCTGAGGATCAGAGCTCTGCTGTGAAACGCTCCTACAGAACAAAACATCACCAGAAAGCACCACAGGAGGGGTTTGAGGGCAGTACTATTTCTCACTTTCCTAAAACTGTCAAAGTCAGTTCTGCTTTTTGTAAGGTTATGCAAAGTTCAATAGAAAAAGAAAAAATAGCAAATTTGGGTACTCAGAAATACCTCAATGATTTTGAGTTGCTATGATCAAAGTTAATTTAAGGTATTTTTAATAATGGGTTGCTTCATGACACAGACTAGCATCCTTTGTAAAAGGGATCTGAAATGGTTTTATTGAGGCTGAGCCTCAGACTGATCCATGTGCATGAGGAAGGAGTCCCTGAAGCACAAGTGTAAGGGCTTTTTGGAAGACTGGATGAAGAGTAACAATATCTCTGGAATATTCCAATTAAGACCAGTTGCTCTTGGCTACCTAGTGAGAAATGTTAGAGTCTCTTCCATGACCATTTGCCCTGGCAGCAAACACAGTGAAACCACTCCAACCATCCTTCTTTGGACACCATTACTCTGGACACCATTCCCTTCCCCTGCTGCTGTCCATGACCCCTATTTGCCACTGGCCAGGGGAATTGCAGGTGTTTTCCTTATGCAGGTGGTCTCAGGGTTCCAGTTCACATCACAATCATGATAGGAAGCTGAGGGGGAGCAATGTATCATCTTGTGGGGCTCTGGCAGAAGAGATCAGGGGAAAGAGGAGAGTGAAAGCTGTGAACAAGAGTGGTGGTGCTGTCTTGTAGCACAGCCCAAGAGCAAAAACCTTTTCACTCCCTTTCTCTAAAGCTCTCTGCCGAGTCTGGGGCAGATCCCTGGCCTCCCACAGACGTGGATGGGGTGCTGTGCAAGTTCCAGGCTCCACTGTAGAGTGTGGAGAGATTATTTTAAGAAACTGAAATGTTTCCATCTCTGGAGGTCTTTGAGAACCGGACGGATGAGCAGCAGTCAAGAATAGCTCAGTTACAGCTGATCCTCCCTTGGGCCAGAGAGGCAAACTTGGTGATTTTATATGATTTTTTCCACTCCTGTGATTCCATGGTTGAAGTAGGGCCATGGTTCAACAGGGCACCACAGTTAACTAACATCTCACAACCAACACCACATGCAGTTAACCATCGTATGCATCTCTGAGTTGGTGGTTTGCATTTGCTCTTTCATGCAGTATTACCCTACATCTACAAAGTTATCAAAAAATCAAACTTCTCTTTAGTCAAAAAAACATTCTTACAAAAGCTAGTGGTACTGCTTCCCCCACATAAAAATTCACAGAACTAAAAAATTATGCTTACAAGGACAATGCAAGAGAATTAACACATTTACATGAGAATATATACTGAAAATGCCACTGATGCTGTATATACTTCTGTCATGGAGAATGGGAACATGAGAGAAGGGAATCTTTTGACCAGCATTATCCTACTTGCAGAGAATTTCTGCCTCTGCACCACCATCCATCCCTGGAAAAAATATTCTTATTGCTGATGGATGGGAAGCCTGCAGCATCCATATTAAAAAAAAAAAAAAATCCATATAAAGTCAATTAACTCCTGCAGCATTTCTGATCCTCAGAGGCGAAAGGAATTTTTGCCTGTGCCTTTCGAGGATTCTGCAGAAATATGGCTCTGGTCAGCTTTACACTGCCTTTGGGACTGATGCACACACCCTGTTTGATTGAAAGGGATCAGATAATCATGGGAAAAACCCCTTGGGACAGAGGAGTAATTTGAATATCTGTTTGATACTGTGGATGTTCAGACAGAGAAAAATATTGCTTACATTACTTATGTAATGTACTTACATTTCTTATATTATTACACCCCGGTTTCACATTACTTTTGGGGTATGGCAGGTAGAGCTTTGGGGTATTAATCAATGGACTTGAAATTAAACTAATGTTCAAAGTAGTTTAATCAGATGCAGTGGTCACTGAAATAAAGATTAAAATTTTAAAAAACCATCTAACATAGTGTCAGATGGAGGGTGGTTAAAACCTTAGAAAATATTATCACTTTTTCCAATGCCAGGTTCATTTCCAGATACCACAAAAACACAATCTGGGGTAGTTTCCAAATATATTTATTGTTTTTGGAAATCAAGTTTAAAATACACAGTAAGGGAGATAAAAAAAAGCAACCTAGTGATTCTGTCATCCACTACACAACAGAGCTTAGCAAAACTGCACCATATGAAATAGAAAGCAATTTCATAACCATTCTTTAAGAGATCTTTTCTACTGTAGTAATCTGGTATTGAACAGCATCAATGTCACACTGTGGACTTGAAGAGACTTCAGTCTGATCCAATCAGACACTGCCTCTGCTCTCATCACTCCGGACTTCTCAGTCACAAGCTGACAGAGGGGTTGGCTTTAGCCTGTAATTTTTGTCACACTGGTTGATCCCTGTCTATAGCTCCATGGGTGGCACACAGCCACACTGAGGCTCACAGGTAGCATTTAAATGCAGGGCTCAGCCCCTGAAGCATGGTGTGAGAGCCCAGCTTGGTACTGAAAAGGTGTACAAAAATAAAAATGCCATGAGAAGCACAGCTTACCAGTTCTGATTTTCTGGTGTGCCCAGCACTTCAGACCTGAAAAGACTAATTACAAGTTTTAATAATAACTTATTTCAATATAGTTGGGTAACTTTAGCACTGAGAAGAGATTGCTAATGAATAAAAGAGGCATTAAATTCCCAGCCTCCAGCTAGAAGGAAAACTTGGACCTGTGCTGGTGCTGGTGGAGAGGGGACCTTCCCAGGTGACAGGGACAGCTCTGCCCACACAGGGAATAGACTTGAGGAGACCCACTGCCCCACTGATGGGCTCCCATGTTATGTGTGCACCCATTTGTGAGGAGCTCATGCTAAGAAACATCTGCCAGGCACAAACCATGTCTCTAATGCAGCTGAGAGTCCTCTGGAAATGCTCCAGTACCACACACAGCTTTTCTGGGAAGGAATTCAGTTAAGGACTGATGGCTTTTCAGAGTAAACTTCTGTAAAGTCCCCTAGGAGTTTTGTTATCATGTGGCGTCCATGTTAACTGCTCATACTCTTAATTATGCAGTTTGCAGGTTGTTGCATAGAGTGGCCAAAGGGATTTACTGAGCTTCTGCATGATGCCACTTAAATCTGAGGACAGGTCTGAAAACAAGGAGGAGAATCATATAAAAGGACTGCTTTTAAGTTTTGCAAGAGGGCTCATATTTTGCTGGCAAGATTTTTTTTATTCTACCATCATAGGGTGAGACTCAAGCCACTACTGACAATTGCAGTGGTGATTTTACAACTTCTAATTCAATGAGAAACAAGCTACAGGCCAGCACCCATACTGGTGCCTGCTCTGGCTTTCCTCAGAAGGCTGCTGCCATGCCTGGAACATGCAGCACTTGTATGCAGAAGTATTTCTCTGAAACATCTCTGGTCCCCAGGTTTCTCCAGCATTGCATGAAAGTTATTTATAAAACACTTGAAGGATAGAACCCCCTTCTGCCCGCCAGTCTTGGCTTTTTCCAGCACCCATTCCCCCACAGGGCCAGAGGAACAGAGCTGATGCTCCTCCCCATGGCCTGACAGACATGCCTGCTTTGGAGTTCTATGTGTTTTGAGAGACTGACTCCTTTTAGGACAAACCAACTCTGCATGCTCTGAATTGTCTTGCTGGTTCCTGGAAGGGCATCTTGAAGTTGTTAATTGTGTTTTGTGAAGACCTATCACCTTTAAGGAGTATTTTCAGCTTGTTTAGTCTTGCAGCCAGAGCCAGGCCAGATAAAGAGGGACTAATTTCCGTCAGCATTATCTCCATCCCTCCCCACCACCTCACATGGGCAGGCACAGAGAGAGGGGTCAGCCCAAAACCCAGCAAAGGGCTACAGGCACACCGATGAGGCAATAATAATTCCTGATTTTCTCCAAAAAGTGTTGATTGATATGATATCAGTTTAGGTTAAAACTTTTTTTACTATTTTGCATTCAGTTCTCAACGAAACACTATATTTTTGAAAAAAAAAATGTTTCCTTTGCCCTCATTCCTTGTTATCTCTGGATTTCACTGATTTTCATTGCTTCTTCCTACCTGCCCTTTGCTGTCGTTGGAGTCCATAACCATCATCCCTGTGTCTCTTGATTTCTGCCACTCCTGACTTCTTTGCTTCTCTTTCCTCTTTGCTTTCTCTTTATCTTCAATTTCTTAATTTCCCCTTCCTTCCTGGTTGTGAGACGCACAAAGACTGATTTCCAGCCAAGTGAGGCATCCCACACAGGGAAAGTAAACCAGGGAAATATTTCTTCTGAATTATTCTGAGCAGCCCCTCTCACTGCTGCAAGAGGCAGAGAAAAAAAGGGGTGCAAGCTCAGTCTGTGACATGTAAAATGACATATGGGAAGCCAAGTGGCCAAATGGAAAACTCTGGTTAACACTGATCTTTAGTGATTTGTGGTCACCTGCTGACTACTACAGCCTCCTTCCTCTTCTGGAACTGCAATCTTCTCCAGATATTTTTCTCAGCAAACCCTCTTACTTTGCCAGTCTGCTCTAAAGACTTTATAATTCCTTTTCACATGTGTTTTCTCAGCCCTGTGTTCTTTAGTTCCTACTAAAAAAAAAAACCTTTAGCATTCTGGCATGCAATTACTAATTCTGGTGGAGCTAGACATTTTTGTAAACATGGCTGAATGATGCATGTTGTTCTTTGTTCAGACTCCTTTATGACCTCTGGCAAGCCACTCATCCACTGTGCCTTGGTCTCATCACATCAGGACTTACAGATTTCCTTACATTTTATTTGAGAGAACCAAAGTTTTAAAAGACAAGGGGATAAAACACTATCATTATTTTTATCCTTTGCCTGCCCCTGTGTTTTTGCTGCTGCCTAGCTTCCATGCAGCTGTTGAACATTTAAGAAAAACATGTCTCCCACTGAGCAAGTTCCCTACAAATGTGAATTGAGCTTCAGGCAAGAGGAAATGTGAGTCCTGAGGTCACTCCTGAAATCAAACTCTTGCCTGGCTGCACATAATTCTGCTGTTGTGTTTTAAGGGTGATTGAGAAAAAAAGTAGTATATATTTCCCACAAAGAGCATAAAAAGAAAGAAATACTGGTGATCATGAGATGATCATATGATCCTTCAAATCTCACTGTTTTTCTGGTATTTTCAGTCATGCTTTTCAAGCTTGCAGCTCAGATCCAAGCAGAGATGGAGAGAATGTGGGATTTCAGAGAGAAGATGACCCGCTGGTGCTGACCAGAGTTAATATTGGGAGGCCCCTGTGCACGCCACGCTGATGACTGGAGAAGACTGAACTTTTCCTTCCACTTAAAGATGCTGGAGCTACACCCCCTTGTTCACCGGGGAGTAGTATTTCTGTCAGATATGAAAGCAGCTTCTAATCTGCTCTGACCTTGGCAAGAAATTCAAGTCCAAATGTAGTAACATAGATGCTGACAGGTCAGCCTGAAGAATTTGAAGTGGGGGAGGTTTCCTTGCCTTCTTTCTTTCTGTCTTTCCCTCCTTTCACTTGAAATCTTATCAAGGATCACTTCAAGTGCAGTGGCAGCCTGACCAGCCCTAGAAATGACACCAGCTGGGTCACTGTCCCTCCTCTTACAGCCGAGGTGCAGAGACCATTTACAAGCTGGGTTAAATCTGTGTTACTATTCTTACAAATTCGTAAAGGTGGAGATCCATAGAGAAAAGCTTGTTACCTTTTTATGTGTAAAAATTAGAAAAGGTGATATAAATTTTACATCTGTACATGGTACCTTACTGAAAGACTCCTGTCTTCACACTAGAGCCTTTTTACTTTTGTTTTCCAAGACAGAGACCCACACAAACTTTGAAGGTGGTTCTCACTTGTTCTCACTGCTGCTGAAGGTTTTTGCCTGTCAGGTGTGCTAGTGCCACCTTCTACAAACTAAGACAAAAACAGGACTATAGAAATGACCTATGTTTGCTCTACTTATTGCATCCTTTCTGCAGCTGTAAGATTTTTATATGTGCCTCGACAACAAAGGGGCTAAAAATGCTTTGAGCTCAAGTCCCAGTTTGGGCATTATTTAGAAGTCTGAATGATGATGGTTATCTTTCTGGCTATCTTTCTTCTGGTTATTTTTCTGGGAGTGAACTTATTTTTGATCACGTTGGCAGAAAGTTAAAAACCTCTGATTAAAAGTTGAGGCACTTCTTAGTACTTTGTCAGTCAAGTGATGAGACTAGAATTTTTAAGGATTGCTCACAACAAAAATTATAAATTATGAATGACCAAGGGGTATTTATTGTTTGTATCAGTTCAGAAATAGGCTTTTTGAGCCACACCAGACCCGCCTTATATTTGGCATTATATTGGCCAGAACAAAAGCATTTTCCTCACATCTGAAAATTTACAATCCCCCTACAAAGTAGTGTAAACAGCACATCTTGTGGCTTCCCTCAATTCAATGGCCATGTGTACCAGTCTAGGAAAGGGAGGAGGCATTGCCCAGCAGGGGACCACCTGATGGCTCTGCACCCCTGGACATGGGGAGCTCACCATGAAACCCTTCTGCCAACAGGGACACTGGGCTGCTCTATGCCTGGACACCCCCTGCCAGCCTGGGCTGACAGACACCATGCAGGTGAGGGGTTAAGGGAAAAGGGCTGACTCAGAGGTCAAACCTGATGTGTCTGCAATAGATGGGGACAGGCCCATGAACGGATACAAGGAAATAAGAAAGTAATGTTGCTGAGTAATCAATAGTCATAGGTCAGCCACACTGCTACTTATCTGCTGTCCCATTTTCTGTAGATGACATGTCAAAGGCATGATTTAATGAAGATTCTGAAGGACATTGCCTATAGGCATTAGCAGCAGCTCAGGGCATAGCACAGATGCTCCTGTTTGAAAATCTCAAAAGCAAATGAAGGAGGTGGGTAGTCATGACCATTGCCAGTACTGAAAGGTAACTTATAAATATGATAGGTTTAGATGGGAAAGCCAAAGATAAGTAAATCATACTTAGTGGAGATCCAGAGGTAAGCTGCAAATAGACAAATCAAGAGGTAACAGTCTAGGGAAATTATTCTGGCTGGGTACTAGCAGAGCAGGACAGTGCTTGCTCAGGCCAGAGGAAGAATGTGACAGTACTAAGACACAATCTCAGTGGTCCATTTTTCTTAAACGTTTTGCCATTTCCTACCTGCAGCTGTAAAGGTCTCCCAGGTGCATTGACCCTGCTCGGGGTAGAAGGAGGGAGGAAGGATTTCATGGCTTATGCAGTTTCACACTGCAAATGTCTGCTGGCTCGGCCAGGAGCCACAAAATACGATGAGAAACTGCCAGAGGGGCAGAACACACAGAGCAGCTTCACAGCCTGGTTCCCAGTTATGGGACAGGGCTCCTGAGGGGGATGTGTCTATCCAGACAGGCAGAGCTGGGTGCCTTTTGGGGTGGCTGTGGGTGTCTTCCCTACAGCCTGCTTGTGTCACCAAGCCTTTGGGAAAGCAGATGGGGATACAGAGGCTTGGCAGAAACTGCAGGCAAAGGGTGGGCATCTCAGGGTGACAGCCAAGCTTGTGAGGGATGGGGATCCCTCAGCAGCAGTGACTGGAAGCATATTGCTGCTGGTGACAGAGGGAATGTGTTTCCTTTACCTACTGATGTGCACATGCAGGGGCTGGCACTGTGTTGTTTAGGGCTTTGTTCAAGAACTCACTTGGACAAAGCCCTAAACAACCTCATCTTAGCCTGAAGCTCACACTCTTTTGAGCAAGAGATTGGACTAGATGACCTCTGGAGGATCCCCCCAATCTAATCGACTCTCTAAATCCACTCCAGATTCCAATTTAATTTTCAGGGTGGTGTTTTAGCACCTGCTGGCTCTGAACTCTGCCATTCTTGATAACATCAGTAGTGCCAAGGCATTTCTAAACAGTCACTGGGCTCAGTCCCAATCCACAGGGGTCTCCTCCTGAAGACAAAAGAGCCTCACTCACCTGCTGCTGGGACAATGGGATAATGGCATTAGGGGGACCTTCTAGGCCTCTTTATCTCTCCTCTGGGCATTCCTTCCTTGATGAGGAATTTCCTCAGAGCTCTGCCTGAAAGGCTTCTTGGGTGAGATGCATTTATCTGTACAGCAGATAAAACACTGCAGTGGAGGTCACATTCTTCCATCTTTGACACTGTGACTAAGCTTGCCTGTAAGCTGGTGTCCCCTTGCACTTGCACACCGCATCATTTATTCTCCTATTGCACTGCATGACTATTATACTGATAAAATGAAACTAAACAACAGCCTGACTGTATCTTTTCCCTCCTTAGCAGGAAAGTGGACCACTTGGCATTATAGGGGAATGATGAAACACAGTCCTTTGATCTTATTCCTTATTTTCTGATGAAAAGAGAACTCATAGAGAATACATTTTTTTGTCCTTTATAAAGCCAAATTTTACTTTTCCTCCTCATTTAAGAAAAGATTTTCATCCACTGTCACCTTCAAGATTCAACACCCAAACATTACCTCCTGGAAACACCAATATAATTACACAGACAGATCAGAGCCCTTCCAACAACTAGAGCTCTTACAGGTTTGAGAGGGCTGTGCCCAGGACAAGCTGTGAATCTCTTCAGCCAAACCCCCAATGGGATGGACTTTTGCAGTCTCTTGCCCTGTCCCATGCCCTTGTGAAGAACTGTCCATGGGCAGATGACAACAGTTAGACTCCTGAAGCTTAACGTATCTGTCCAACACCTCCTGGGAAGAACAGGACAAGTGAAGAACTGGTGAGGAGAGAAACCACAGGGAAACTAGAGAGAAATCACAGGCTGGGTAGTAGTAGAGAGACAGTAGCAGAGAGACACTATAGACAGATTGGTACTAGAGAAAACTACAGGCTGGGTCTCTCTCTCCTGAAGGAAGCTCTGGGATATCCAACAAGGGTCTCTGGGTGCTACAGAAATGTGCAACTACTCACTGAACCACACACTTGCTACACAAATATATGGCCTTTACTGAAATAACCATCAAATTCAAGTCTGAAGTCAGTTTCTGCTACTAACATTATTTTAAAACTGCACAGTGTGAGGAGCCAATTTAGTTTTGTTATGTGTGACACACAGATGTGTGTCTTTATCCATGAATAGGTTTTTTCTGACACAGATCACCTCTGTGATGTCAACCTGTTAGATGTGAAATGCTCATTTTATCTATTTACTGTGATTTTTCTGGGATATGTGAACTCCTGGGAAGCAAAGAAACAGTCTTCTACCAGCAAAATTTATTCCTTTTTCCTTATTTCTTACTGTGGCGTTATCAATTCTGCTTGTAAAACTTTTTACGCTATTTTTGTATTTTTTTTTCTTTTTACACTCATCCGTATTTTGTTTGTCTGATACATATTAGCTCCTTAGGCATATCCGTGCACTTCTGACAGCATCCTAGAATTTCCTATCACAACTGGACAAAAGAGAAGGGAGAAAAAGCTGAAGGTTGCAGTAAATACAGCTGAGGTGACGTCAGAGCACTATATTCTCTATCCAGATCTAAGGTATGTTCTTGAGAGCTTCCCATTTTGAGAACACTTACACGATATGTTTCCACTTAGCTTTTATGCCAAAAATATCCCAATGCACCTCCGCCACTGATAAAGGAAGCAAGAGGCTTCATGTAAACAGAGCTCCAGGCAGCTGCTAGTGCTCCCAGCCACTGTCTCACACAAACCTGTGAACAGCCAGCCTGGATGGGATACGGAGGAGCCCCTGGCATGCCCACTGGGTACCATGGATGCTGGGGACTAGCCCTGCCATCCACACCTTGCTGCTCCTCAGGATCAGCCAGAGCGGCCAACAGCAGCAAAGCTTGTGGCCACTTGCAGAGACCAACAGAGTGAAGGCTGGAAGGAGTGCACGGGGAAAATCATGGATGGGGCAGAAGACAGCAGGAAAATATTTCAACACAGGCTCAGAGACTCAGACATGTGGTTCGTCTCTTCTGTACCAGCAGCAGTTACATAATTATAAACGCTTTTGCAAAAATTAAACCCTGTCTACAGACTCTGCATTATAAATATCATTATGAAAGTTATCCAGGTTTCAGGGGAGTTTTAAAACAGTCACATGCTAGCTGCAATGCTGAAAGATTGTCCTGCTATTTGGAAAGTTTGTGCTTGCACCTCTTAGTAGGAGTTTCCTCCAAGATGTTTCACTAGAAATAGTTCTAGATTACATGACAGTAGAGCTTTAATTATTATCTTTCTTGATTCCTTGGATTCATCCTAAAAAGTGTGCATGCATACTTTTGTCAATAGCTTGAATATTCTCGCCTCAGCACCAACCTTGGTGACTTTGCAAGAGGACCAGAGGAAGCTTATGTGACTGCACTTCACTGCAAAGTTTGTCAGTAGAAACAGACACAGTGCCTGAACAACACTTCGATACAGCAGCAGGCAGTTGCGGTGTTCAGGATAAAGGTCTGGGCAATAACCACCCCAGCACACAGGCAGAAGACAGGGAAACACAGGCTGGCAAATGCCACAGTCAGACCTGTCATTCATCGGGATTCCTTCTGTACAGGCAGGGTACAGACCATCAAGAATGGCAAATTGGGAACTGACCACCCTCTGGACAAGACTGGAGATGTCAGATAGATCTCTCTCTTAAAAGTTGCTATGCTAGATGTACTCCAGGAAAGAAAACCAAAGCAAATGCAAGAGGAAAGGAGACAGAAGCTGTGCCCATATCAGAGATTATACAGGGACAGACAACAGCTCATGGCTGTCTGCAGCACAAGTTTGCAGAAATGTGGGGGTTCAAAGTGGGGAGAAGTTACGAGTGTACACACAAGTTATCCTGTGCTGCTCTACCTCATCAGCAAAAAGCCATCCCCAGCACATTTTATTTCACTGACTAGATGTAACCAAAGACTTTCAGCCAAAAGAAAGTAATTTGTATGCAGAAAATGGCAAGTGAATGGGCATTGAGGGCTGTCTCTCTCAGCTGCAGTGCTTGCAGCATCTTTGCTCTGAGACTGCTGGGCACAGAGCCGGTGCTGCTGGGCACAAGCAAAAGGACTGAAGAGCAAGTTTACATGGGAGGAAGGAGGCAGTGCTCCAGCTGCTTGCAGAGAAAGTGAGCAGTGAAAAGAGAAATGATGTGCCACAGACCTTGAATTATGTCACATCTCCCTTCTTGAGAAACTCCCTGGCAAAACCCTGATCTCCCCATGGCACACGGCATTCCCAACCTCTCTGTGTGCCACTGAGCCCCACAGCAAGCCCTCCCCTCTCCAAAACCCAGGAATCCTCTGTGTCTGTGCCCAGGGTCCACAGCTGAAGGGGAACCCAAGACAGCCCTGCAGCAGTTGGGCTGGCCTCCATTCTCAGCTGCACCTGCAAAGGAGCAGCTGAAGGCAGGGAGAAAGGCAGATTTAGTAGGGAATGGAGGTGGTGCCAACTCTTTCTCCACCAGAGACACGGACATCAAAGGATGGCAGCCAGGAAAGGCTGGGAACAGGCTCCTTGCTCCCTGTTGTGAGTGCTGGCTGGTGGGTGATCCAGAAGTACTGGGTGGCTCTGGGTAAGTTCTACTACAGGGACTCAGGCACCACTGAGCTCAGACCTGTATCTCCTCTCTCTTCTGAAAATGAGGAAGACAAAACAGAAAGGGGGAGATATTTATCCCAACTCTGTGATCCACAACACCAGTTTTGTTCTGCTGAACACAAACAATTCCAGTAGGTTCTTGCATTAGCTAAGGGAGATTATGAAAATGCTTTTTCAGTCATTGACTTGATGTGTGTTGATTTTTTTTTTAGGGAAAAAAAACTGACCAGCATGTGAAGATTAGGCTCTTTGTAGAATAGAATTTTTTCAGAATGGTTTTGTTGTTGGTGGTGGTTTTTTTTTTTTTTTGGTTTGGTTTTTTGGGGTTTTTTTCTGAATGACACAGTGCTTTGGTGAATGAGGACTGGTTTAAATGTTCTAAAAGAAATTGTGTCTGTACTATGAATTCTTCACACCATTCCTGACTTAAACCATTAACTCTGTATAGGACAGGTACATGCATATATCTAGGGAAAAAAAAAGGATGCTTATGGTGAAGAACAGTAAATGGATCCATTTGCTACCCGTTTGGCACGTTGTGGTTAGTTTAATTTAATTTGTGTGCTATTTCACTGCAGATACCTTTGAAAGCACCGGGTAAGAGTGTGCCTACATACACACTGGTCCTGCTTTTGTGGCATGGGAAAGATGCTTTGTGTATTCTGGGCTAGGAGAGAAACTACCCTGTTCTTGGCTTTGCTTGCTTGCGCCAGGATCTGGCATGAATTAATAACTGGGAACCTATCGTGCATGACAATAAAAAAAAAAACAAAAACAAAAACAAAACAACAACAACAAAAAACCCCACCCACAAGCAAAAAGAAGTCCAAAAACCAAAGAGGCGGCTTGATTTTTTTGTTTCTTCAAAGTTGCCTCAGACATGGGACCTTACATTTCTGCATCTGCATGGACGTCCTTCCCTCAGGCAGGCCCAGCATGGCTGAGGTCCGGAGCCGGCGCTGAGGGCTGGTGGCCGCGGAGCCGAGCGCCCGGGGCAGGAGGCGGCAGGAGCCCCGCGGGGGCCGAGGGGCAGCGTGGCCGGGCGGGGGGCGCGGCCCCGGGGCCGGAGCCCGTGAGGGTGCCGGCGGGCGGGCGCTCGTCCCGGCCCCGGGAGAGCGGCGAGGGGCCCGAAGCGCTGAGTCAGCGCCGCGGTGCCGCCGCGGAGGGCCGGGGGCCGGGCGGCGCCCCCGCCCCGGCGGTGCCCGGGAGGGGCGGGGAGAGGCGGCAGCGGCGGCGGGCAGGGCGCTGCCCCCCTTGGCCGCTCCTTATCAGCCCGGTTTGATGCTGCAAGGCGTGTCCGGGGATCTGCTCATGTGATGGAGCAAGAGGCAGGCGGGCGGGGGGACCAGGGGAGGAGGTGATTTTCCTCGCTGCTCTCGGTCGCGCTTTTTTTTTTTTTTTCTCCTTCCCTTCCCTTTTTTTTTTTTTTTTTTTTAAATTTCCCCCCATCTCGCGCCCTAAAGGAGTTTGCGGAGAGCCGGGCTCCTTCATTCCCGGCTGTGCCGCCGCCGCCCACCGCCAGCCCCCGCCCGCGGCTCCGCACGGTCGCGGGGCAGCGCCATGGGCGCCGGCAGCTCCGCCGAGCCGGCCGCCCCGCAGGACGGGGCCGGGGCCGCGGCCGAGCCCCCCAGCACTCCCCCGGAGCCGCTGCCGGCAGAAGACGCGGCGGAGTCCCAGCCACCAGCGGAGCCCGCCAAGGTAAGGCAGGGGCGGCGGGAAGGTGGCGGGGGGGACGCGAGGCGGCGGCTCCCGCCGCACCCCCGGGCCGGGTAAAGTTTCCCGCCGCGGCTGCGGCCACCTGCCGCAGCGCTGGGCACCCCCCGGGCCGGGCGCGGAGCCGGGGCGCGGCGGGGCCGGGACTGCGCCACGGCCGGCGCCGCAGTCATAAAACTCCCGCCGGCGGCAGCAGCGGCGGGGCGGGGGGCGAGGGCGGCTGCGGGGGCGCCGCCGCTTTTGTGTGCGGCCGGGGCGAGGGGAGCCGCGCCCAGCCGCGGCGAGGTCTGCGCCAAGGAGCCTCCTGACTGCGGTCCTGCGGCCGGATCGCCGCGGTTCCCGCGGCTCTCCGCAGCCCCCCCACTCCATCCTCTCCCCTCCCGAGGGAGCAGGTGGGAGGCGCGTCGGGGCGCGGCCCGGCAGTGCCTTCGGCTGGGCGCCAGCCGCGCCGTGCCCCCTTTCCCGCCCCGTCCCGCACCCCGGGGCTCGGGCTCACCTGAGCCGCCGCCCCCCGGCCGCCGCCGCGGAGAAGGGGCGGCAGTGTCGGCGGCGAGGGCTGGAGCCATGCCTTTGGTGCGGCCATAGTCGTACCGCATAGGGGCCATGGGGGAGGGACTCCCGAACTCCCAGCCCGTGGGGAGCGACGGGGCTCTAGGTATGTGTGATTTGAAATAAAGACGTTGAAGAATTGAAAGAAATTCTTTTAAAACATGTCTGGTATTTAAAAATAGATTATGAATGAACCCATTTATCCCTCTGGAATAGGCGCGTTTAGGGGATTTTGGGACTGAAAGGGAGGTTATGTGCATCTGTGTGTTTACATAGCGTGGCTTTAGGGAGTTTGTGAGGGGAGAAATAGGACCACGTTCTACCGAGATCCCCTTCTTTGGGCTCTTCAGAGTTTGGGTGCTCAGAGCAGGGAGACTTCGAAGTTTCTGTGACTGGTGCGTGGGTGTATTAGAGCTTGAGAACCGGTTATGACTTTGTTTCTTTGACCTTGTGGTTCAGATTTAACTTTCAAGTTGAATTTCCCATAGTTCCTGGCTGCCACTAGACCTCCTTGTGCGTGTTTTGACAGATTTGAAAACCACATTGCGAATGAACTTTAAATTAACTAAGATGTATTTTTTTTTTAAACTAAATAAGCATTGGGATTGGTGTTGGTTCACAAAATATTTAGCAGTTTTGTTGGGCAATTTTAGAATTCAGATGCTGGCGTTTAGAAAAGAGGGAAGTTATATCGGGCAAGCATTTGGCTATTGTGGTTGTTTAAAATTTAAGATAATGCGACTTTGAAGAAGGGACATAATATTCATAGCCATGTTTATTCAGTTATGGGAACTAAGACCCTCTAAAAAAAGAGAATCACAGTAATACTGTTCTCAAGTACAGATTATTATTAATACTGTGTTTTATGTCTTTTATGCTTTAGGAAAAATGTCTTCTAGTAGATTTTTGCCTGATTATTCAAGTAGAACTGTTTAAAATTTGGGAGGTTCTATTACCATTTTGCTGCTGTGAGAAGTTATATTACTGCTGTTACCCTAAAACAGCTGGTTATGTCTTCCAATACATGGCCTAAAAAGAAAAATAGGTTTTAATGAAGTTTAGTCATACTTTTTTTGTGTCTCATTTAGTCTGTCTTACTAAAGTAAAGTAACTCTATGCAGATTTGTGACACAGTTTTTCGTCATTATTCCTTGCAGCTCTTTGAATTTGAAAATTACCAGGTCTTGCAATGCCCCTGGAGAAATCTGTCAGATAGCTAATATGTTTGTGGAAGATAGGGAATCTTTTGGAGGGTGGTCTTCTATTTTGCATTTTCCAAATTAAAATGCTTATTACAACCCTTTTAGAAGAAAACTTTGGAAAATTATTTCAGTGGAATCCAACTTGAGTGAGCCTTGGCAAGGCAATTACAAATAAACTGTCTAAGCAGCTAGTCTTATACAGGATATAAAATCTCAGAGAAATTGTGCTTTCTTTTGTGATGTGAAATCCATTAAATACTTAATTAGATTTCTTTCATGACATAGTTGCATTTTTTACAAGATGAAAACCTCTTTGCCTTTTCTTCTAGAAAGGAAAAAGTTTAGTCATTAAGCTGTTTTGTTACTCATGTGTGACTCTGGCCAGGTACCAGTTTTTGGGTGTCCTGGTTCAAAAAGGGAGGGTGTATGTTTCGGTGTTGCTCACTTCTGCAGCCCAGGGACCCTGGAAAGGCCTTGGTCTACGGAGCTTTGGGGCCTGGCTTGTGAACACGGTGGGTTAAATGTGGGCTCATGTGGTGAGTACCTCAGCTGTTGACCCCATCTTCTCAAAAGTTCCTGGTGAATTACACGTAAAGCAGCTCCAGAGTTTCCAGCCTGCCACAGTACTAGGACTCAAAACGGGTGGATTTCTTCCCTGTAGCAGACAAGACTTGAAATCTGGCAGTGGAGGAGCTGCTCCTTATCTTGCATAGCCACCACACTGTGGGAAGCCGCCTCTGCAGGGAAGTGTGAGAGATCCTGGTGGTACTGATCCACTCAGCTGCCTCAACTGAATTAATCAGATCTGTGAATTGACACCTGAGGTCCTATTGACACCAAGGGCCAGGGTATGGTTCTACAGAAGGCTGATTTTTGTGATGGAGTTACCTCTTTGCTGTTTTAGTAGCAATGCTCTTTTCCCCCTCCTTTTCTTCCTTGTTTTGCCTCAGATGATGCAGTCTCACTTGGCTGTATTGTGTCCTAACATTACCTTTCTGTAAGCAGGTTAAACTCACTAACCCTTCAGGAAACTGAAATTTATTCTTGTTGAACCATTTTCCTGATCTGCTTGTGAGTTCATTTGACTCCTACATTGTAGAGGTAAGACCAAGAGCCAGAACAAGGCAAGCATTTCCAGCAGGGCAGGAGGGGAAATGAAAAAACAACTCCTGTTGGCAGCAGTGAGCTGGTGAAAACTCATTGAAACCTCAGGGGCAGACTGTCCTGAGCAGCACAGAGGCCTGAAGCTTGGCCTGAGAAGGATTTACTAGATTTCAATAGTGCTAGAAGAAGGAACAAGATCTTTTTTTGATCTTGAAGAAGGCCAAACCAACTTTTGGTGTCCTGGACTGACAAAAGCCATGGAGATGTCCGGTGAGGTGGTTCATGTGCTCTTGCCTCCTACCCAGAGCACATGGGAGCTTCTCCTTTATTGCATCAGGCACTGTGTCAGCTCCTTCAAGGAGCTAGGCCCCTGGAAAATTGTTCCAGTTCTTTGGCAAGGTCATTCTCTGCCAATTGAGCCAGATATGTTGGCTTCTGGGACTCAGCAGAAGCTGCAGGGGAGCAGGCAGGATCTTGTGTCCAGAGTTGGAAAAGAAGCTGGGTGACACTTCTGTTGGTGGCAGCATGTGACTGGATTGGTTTGGGCATCTCCATTTTGTGAGCACCTTCTCTGTTCATAGCAGTGATGTGACTCTCATCCAACTTCCAATTTTGATGCTAAGCATGGGAGAGATGGAAAAAATGCCAGCGTGGTGCCCTCCCATGGGGAGGAAGGTGACTTCAAGCCATGTGGGCAACACCAGGATAGCAGTATTATCCTACCAACATTGCAGCTGACAGTGACAGTCACACGTGCCACTTTCATTTTATTTGGAAGTTTGAGGTGCCAGCTTTAATACAGGTTTCTTTTTGTGGCCATGTGGAAGGAGTCAAGCTCTGTTGGAACAGCTACCTGAAACAGTGTAGGGAAACTTCCAGAGATACAGGCATGCTAATAAGCTATTCTTGCATCAAAATCTAGGTTTGTCAGAGATAATATTTTAATGGAGATTGATGGCTTGAAAATGTGGTGTGGTGGATTCCTGGCTTGCTGGCATGCAAGGGCCCCCACTTGAGCAGCAAGTAATTCAAACAGTGTTTTCGGGATGGTTCCCATTTCTGAGTAGTAACTTGATTATGCTACCTGTGTTGTAATGAGAGCAAGTGTGTGCTAGACAGTAAATATTTGGAACTGTCTCTTCTAAAGAGGTTACCAGCTGAGATGTCAGAGTGTCTTATTGTCCGAGTGCCTGACAAATAGCAGCTGGGGCAGACTTACATCTGCTATTTAAACAACTGTGTTCTGGTGAGGGAGCTGAGTCAGCCTGAAAATACTGCGTTAGCAATGGTGAAACTGAGCTTATGCAAGGAAAGTCCCTAGACGTGTCTCTGGGAGCCCTATTTTGGGACATTTGGTCTGAGGCTGCAGGGTTCCCCTGGTTCAGCAGGGTCTGATTCCCATTAGATACTTCTTTTCCAACTGAGGAGGAAGAGTTTCAGTACAATTCAGTGGTAAGGTTTGGAGGGCTGACCGTGGCTGGGGTGAAAGAATAAAAATGCGTAATTGAAAAAATGCACAATGGAAATTGGTGTCATAGCGGCACCAAAAGCGTGAAATAGCCCCCTAATCAAATCATATAGGAGATAAGAGGGAGGTGGTAGGGGGAGTGGCCGGGCACTTTGAAAGCCGAGGCAATTAGCTTGTGTTTGATGTGGTAGAGGCTAAAGAGATGCTAAGAGGAGCGTCGGGACTTTGAAAGTCCTCCAGGTTGGAAATGCAAGCTTGGGTGTGGTTGCTGAGAGGAGAGGAACGTGCTTCGTGCTCAGCCTTTGTTCTGGCTGGTCCTTAGAGCCTGGGTGAGCTGTACCTGTGAAATGCTTCCATAAGGTGGTGTCTGAAAGAGCTGAAAGGTGGGAGACCTGGGAAGGAGCTCCGTTTGGATCAGGCTTCAGAATAACAGACTGGAGGTAGTGTTTCTTTCACAGATTGCAAAAAGAGATGACAGGGATGAATTGGGTGTAGAAACTTCCTGGTGTTTTGGCTGTTTTGTTTTATCCATTTGGATTTCGAGGGTAGTGATCCATAAGGAGGTGTCACAGCGAAGTCAAGCTGAGAATTGGGAGAGAATAGGGTAGATGAGGAGCTGGAAGGTGTGTAGAAAGTTCTTGGCTTTGTCTGCAGGAGGCAGAAACAAGGTAATGAAATTAAGTGTGCTGTTATGTGCCTTACAGAGGAAGGGCCTTGTGTTTTCTTTACCTGGAACTTGCAGTATCCCACAAACCTCCAATGTTTAGCTAATGCAAAACAAGACAAACTGCTGTGAACAAAGAGTTGGAATGATCCAATTTTTTTCTTTTCCTAAGTGTTGGTGTTTGAAGTTTTTTGGTTTTTTTTAATGAAGCAGCATGTGCTAAAAGCAGACCCCCTGAGCACAGCAACAGTCTTTCCCAGAGCTTCAAAATCAAACTTCAGGAAAAATATTAGCGACCATTATGTTAGTTTGCTCAGTTGTTCAGACAGCTGGATCTGGCTATTTTAGTAATCTGATGTAGAATCACTGTAGCAGGATTAACAGAATGAAGCAAAATTAACTCTGGTACGTTTGGGCCTGGTGTGAGGAATCCCTGGAATGATTTGGGTCTGGTACAAGGAATGTTGGGAATGATGGTGATTGCTGGTGGGGGAAGAGGCTGGGTGCTGTGAACCCCTCAGGAACAGCGCCTGAAGGAAGTGTCCACTAATGCACAGTGAAATCAGGACCTGCAGTTCATCCACATCTCATGCAATTTGTCGTGTTAATTTGTTCCTTTTCAATTTTGTGTGTGTTTAATAGGGTCTAACAGTTGGGCCCACTGCTGGATGCAAGATGGAGCAGAAACTGCTCTTGGTTAGAGCGACATGGGCAACAAGCCCTGTGCATTTTAGTCTCATTAGCTGGGTGTCTGCCCTTTGCTTCCATCTTTGTGGTGAATGCGAGGCAAACATTAAAAAAATATATGCAGGATGTACAGTAATGGCGTGACAGAAACTGGAGCGTTGCTTTGCTAATGGCCCTTTGTTTTGGGAATGAAGAAGCTGAAAGATCAGTGAACTGGATAACCAGTTCCCCTTGGTTTCTCCTGTGTTCATGAGACAACACATTCATAAATTAATAATCAAAGGAGTGTAATGAATGTGTGCCACAAAAAACTGATAAATGTTGGTAAACCTGCCAAATGTAATGTCTCATTACTTGTAGATAAATGCATAAAGATGAACAGAGTGATTCCTAATACCGTTAATTTGTCTTTTTAAATTTTGTTTTTGTCCATCTCTCTAAGGTCTGATGTTGTATTTGTCTAAGCTTTACAGCTATTCTCAATGGAATTAAGAGCACTGCTCACCAAATTAGATATAATTGGACTAAACTGCAGTTTAGATCCCTTCAGAGAAATGAAGCAGTTAATGTGAAGGAAAACTGAAATTAGTTTCTTTTGAGGACTAATGCAGTGGGACAGACTGCATTGACCCTCATAAAGAGCCTGAGCAACTTTTTTTAAAACACTTTTTTTTTTCTTTATTTAAACTAATGATGCTGTTATGTCTCCTTTCAGTTTACAAACTCCCCAAAGGTTTATTCTCCTTTGCACATGTTTTAATTTGGAAAAAAATACTATTATTTTATTAGTTTTGATTATTCAATTATTTAAAGCAGAAGACTTGGTTTGAAAATCTTAAGTTTGCCTTCCCATGGCCAAGAATCACATCAAACTCTTTCCCAAGAGACTGGGGTAAAAAGGTAGGGTTATATTGCAGGTCTGGTCAGATTTGAAAGTATTGAGGTTTTCCATGTATTTACATTTTTTACTTAGTTGTCACAGATGGATCCTGTTTCCAAAACTGAACTTATGTACAGAGTGAACAGGGATTATAATTACACTGACTGGTTATAAAAACTGTTTATAGTCTTATATTTAGTGATATTTTATATTTAATTCTGTTTTTCATACTGGAAGTTGTTGCAGATTTAACAGATGCAAAGGGTTATCTGCTAGACCCAGTGACTTCTGAACTTTAGTAGTCTGAAATCACAAATCTTTAGGATTATATAAAGTCACTTTTCCTGAATGCACCAAAACTATAGAATAAATTCAGAGCTGGGGTAATAGCAAGTACTACCATTGTTAATATTTTATCGTAACAGTCTGTGCTCAATTTGAAAAGGAGACAAGTTGTACTGCACTGAACCAAGTGCCTTTGTACTCTGGTTCTTTGCAGAGTCCACTGGTGCTTATCAGGCAAATGGTCGACTGTGTCTGTACATGTGTGTCTATACATGGCTTTAAAATGGTGTACTGCCCGGGGGAGGTTTGGAAAGAGAGGCAAAGAAATCTTTGAATAACATGAGGAATGCTAAGATATTCAGTGCTGTTGCCTTTCTTGTGACTTGAAAGAATTATTGGTGCCAATTCTGAGAGTATCATCTTGAAACAGTCATCCATGGCTTTTTCTTCAGATAGCCAGGTTTCCTGAGAGCCAGTCAAGTCAAGGTTGTTCTTGTGTTTGCAGGACTAGCAGTTGTCTTTCAGGAATAAATCATTAAAACGTATTATTATTAAAAAAATAGTAACAGTCTTCTACTAAACTTGTACTGAAGAATCTTAAAGCCCTTTCAGAATTAGGTTGTTGTTTTCTATGTCTTGATTTTCTTGCTTGTCTTTAATTGGTTACTCCCATTCAGCTGTGTGCAGCTACAGAGGAGCTTCCCAGGGTTTACCTGCCTTTGTTCAGTAGTGTGGTGTCTTTATCCCTCCTGAGTTCCTGTGTTTTAGATTTATGGGAAGGATGATGTGAGAAGCGGGAATGTAATCTGAGTGTTGAGCCAGTCCGTATTTCTACTATTTAATATCTGGTCTCAGCATGTGAAAACTCTAAAGCCAAATTATTCCATCTGTGGTATTGGCAGTGGAGCAGAATGGGATCCTTTTTCGTGAGGTGGATTATGTGGCTGTGAAAGGCAGCTTTGAGGAGTGCAACAACGCCGGGTGGAAACAATTTGGCTTAATTAAGGGCTTCTGAACTGAAAATTGGGAACCTGAATGCACACACTTCATTGCCTGTGGAAGTGGGGTACGGTGCTTCTCCCAGATCTCACCCAGCATGTGAAAAGAATCTGATGATTAAGAGGAAAGCCCTTTTCCTGGCTCTCTGTCTGTTGATTTGTCTGTTGATTTGAAATTCTGTTGCAGCAGACTAATTACTAGTAAAAATAAATAAATAGATTTCCCCATCCGAAGGTTTATGTAGAGGGGGGCTGGAAGAGAATAGTCAGGAATGTGGCATCTTCCTGATCCCAGTTTGGTGCTTCAGGCATGTGGTTGTTGGATCCCATCTTTCGGTGTAATGTATCTGTGGTACCTTTGATTAATTAACAGGGCTTCAGTGGCAGTATTTTGGGAGTACAGACAAATCATAAGACAATGATACGTAATTAAAGTTTACTGTTCCACCAGAGGAACTTCAAACCTTCACTTCAGGAATAATGGTTAATTAGTTGAAATGTTTTCTGTTGGAAGGCAATAGAATCAGTTGGAGAGCTAGTTCATTAAAGGGTAATCAATAAATTAAAGAGTAATTAAGTATCTTATAATGACCACAACACATTCCATGATTTTGAAATAAAAATATGCTTGTGAAAGTATATTTCTTCTTATAGGGCAAGCCAATACAAATTCTGCAAATAATTAAAACGTGTCAAATGAGGAAGCTGAAAAACAAATTCTTCTTTTTGCATATATTAGCACATCTAGAAAAAATATTTCAAATTATATAGGGCTGAGTCCCAAAGAATTGCAAAACTCTTTCCTCCTGTAAGAGTTGTTTCTGCCTAATAACAGAGGTCCAAAAATTCTAGTTTTAATCTCAGTTTCACTGTGTTTCCTCATGGGAAATCCATGTCTTCTGCTTTCTGTCCTGAATAGTTGTTTCTTTGTAGTTGTATTGTTGATGATGATAAGAACATCAGCAGAGGAGCAATACCAAAGACTATATTGTAGAGAGGATTCATTCATATATCAGAGCAGTTGTGCCAGACACTTTGAATGAAGAATTTCTTCCCATCAGCTAGATTCACCTTATCCTGAAGTTTTCCTTCATGGAAGAAACCAATTTCTACACAAGGTTATAGGCCATTGTCTGTAAGACCTGCTTCTTCCACGTATTTAGTGCAGGAGAGCAGAAAGATAAATAGTCCCAGATTATGTGTTTTGAGTTTGTTTTTTACAGAAGTATTTTTATTTAATAAAGTTCAAATTGCTTGTATGTATATATTCAAAATGAGAATGAAAGAACCATATTCTGGGGGGATGTGGGGGAATCCAGCCTAATACTGACATTTTCTTTCCTCTCTTTATCTTTCCCTACTACCATCCTTCAATCAATATTTGACCACACAGGCTTTAAATGCAAGTTTACCAGTACCTGATGTTAGTGAAGACAATTTGAAGGATGATGCCTCACCACAGGAGCCACTGCAGCTGGGAGCTGTTACAGCATCTAAGGAACCGGGTGGGCAGCAGTCAGAGGTGGCTTCAGCCCTCCAAGAACCACCCGGAGAGCAAACAGAGTCTGCTGGAGCAAATGGTGAGTACAGACCTGTGTTCAGTGACATACCATAGAGGCCTGACTGCTAAATGGGATGAGAAGTAGAAATAGGGCTCGACTAGCTGTCTGCTCCTGAGCAGATATTACTCAAGTGATCTGTTGTTGCTCAGGTGCTTCTTGGGCACTGTTTTGTGGGAGGTGTTTTCTCTGTAGGAGAGAGTTGATATGACAAATGGCTTGTGGTGTTGGTGTCAGTGGTGGACATCTTCCTATTAGGAACAGCTCAGTTTCCACTTCTCATGTTAGTTCCTGCTGCCTGTCCCTTCCTTCATAAGGCAGAAATCCTTTTTATGTTAATTCATTAGTGGTATTAATGATAAATGATTCTGAACTCACAGGAAGGGACAGGCTGCTAATCTGGTTTTACCTTGATTAAAGTTTCCTTTCCTACAGCTTTTAATTGGATTTGCATTAGGACCACAAAACCTTTCTCATCATAGGCATCCCAGTTCTGTCTTAGGAGTGTCTCCCCTGCCTTGCTGCACAGTCATGAATGTGCTGTTCTTTCTCCTGTGTGATCTGGCAGCCCACCTTTCCTGCTCTCATCAGCCTCTTCTTGCTTCTCTCTGTTCCTGTTCACGGGAGTGCATTGAGAGATCTGCTTCAGCAATCCTGCTGACTTTTTGGCAGGATGGCGAGAGGGAGGGCTGGTTTTCAGTCAGAGCAGACATCTAATGCTTGTGGTGGTGAGCTGGGAAGGGATGGGGACAGGGTAGGAGGCACTGTCTCAGCATCAGCCTGCAGAGTGCCTTAAGGCACGTGTGTAACCCGTGGTGTCCTCTAGGGTTTGGATCCTGGTAAAAGCAATTCTTTGTCACGTCTTTAGATGAATTACCATAATACTATTATCCCAACAGAAGGCTACCATATTTTATCCTGAGCTTTTGTGCCTTTTTTTTTTTTTAATCGTACCAGTAGGGACTTTTGACACTATAAAAATGGAAAGCAACTTGTTTTATCTTTCACAAAACTCCACTTCCCTAAAATTTTACTCTAAAGTGGACAGGGATTGACGGGAAGGATACTCGCTAAACAGAGTCGTAAAGGAAAAGAAAATACTTGATGTTTGGAAGTAGTGTCAGAAGATTTCATGTTGATACTCAGCTTCTGGATCAAGTGAAAGAAAAGGATATTAAAAGGACATGAGTTTCAAGTCAATAGTCCAAGATTATAATTATTTTTTAATTATCCTGGGTTGTAGTTTCAGTTGCATGGAAATCACATTCCTAGGATTTGTAATGAAGAGGTGAGAAGCTTCCTCCGAGTGCAGGTAATTATGTGTAGCCAGTTGCATGGCATGATACACATGAACATACACAGCATTAGGAATCTGGATTGGAGTATACTGCCTGAAAAATGTTGGCTTTGTTTTGAGAATCATCTCTCCGTGGTTGTGTGATTCCTATTCAGTGAAGCCAAGTTTATGTGATAGCATTATTTATGTGAAAGGGAAAACAGTACTGTGGTTGCTCTTGAAGTAAAAAATCCTTTTATGAGGATGATGCAGCATGTATTTGCTGGTAATGATAGATGAAAATGACACAATCTGTAGTGACAAGTGAAACTTGCCCAGTTGAGCACTGAAAAGAGTTCTTCAAATAAAGGTTATGTTCAAATGTTTGTTTTTGTCCATTCCTCTGGACCTTAGAGAGTCTGGTCTCCACCTCACCTGTCCTTAGGCAGATGAATAAAGGTGCAGAAGAGGTATCTCTTAGTTGCTTCATGCAGACAAATCTTTCCACACAGAAGAATTTCCCATTTTAGTGCTACACTTCATGTTCTGCACTCATTGTTTATTTCACCTTGCTTGCAAGTCTCAACTCAGATGTAAAGCCTTGTGGCACCAAGCACTGAAACAACACAAGTGTTTGCCTACAGTAAAGAAGTGTTTATGGTTAAAGGTTTTTTGTTTAGTTGGTTCTATCATCGTCATTTGAATCTTGCCGTCAGGAGACCACTTGAGAGATGACCTAGACTCATTAAATTGCCACTATGAAATTAACCAGATATTCTGGTAAATTGGCTGGGAAGTTGGCTCTGACAGTCAGAGAGATGAAGGCTCAAAGTATCAGAGCTTTGGATATTCAACATAATCAGTTGTAATCGAAACAGAAATACTGTTGCTATTATCGGAGGACGCCTGTGTTAGATACTGATTTTATTTTATTATATTGCATCCCTTTTTACAGTCAGTAGGAACATAACATTATTATACTACAAGTGTCTGGAGTAACATGTTTATGAAACTCTTGACAGCAGAATTTGAGGCAATTTATAAGTAATTAGGTTGTAGAGAATTCCAATTAAAAAAACCCTCCAGACAAATGAAAACAAAACAAACCCAAACCAACCCCACAGTAACAGGCAAAGGAGCAAATATTTCAGTGTGGAAAAACAGAAGTGGTTTTTGTATGTTTTTGTTTATGAGGGACAAAATCCGGGGGGCTTTTAAGCAGCATCTCTTGAGGTCGGGTGTGGATGCCTTGTGGGAAGCTGCATCGGGAAGTTCGCATTACAGCAGCGGGAACTGAAGCGGGCGGCTGGTTCGAAAGCGGCAGCCGGCGCCTCTTCCCTTCGGGGCAGAGGGAGATGAAGGCTCGGAGTTCCGAGGCGGACCCTGGGAGGCCCCGCGC
Source organism: Passer domesticus (assembly GCF_036417665.1). Lineage (NCBI taxonomy): Eukaryota > Metazoa > Chordata > Aves > Passeriformes > Passeridae > Passer > Passer domesticus. Next base: position 58,265,250 of record NC_087476.1, read on the forward strand.
TTGTGCCGGCCGGCGGTGGGAAGAGCCGGGCGGGCGGGGGGCGGTCCCGGGCGGGGCCCGGGGCTGTCCGGGACGGGGGGAGCGGCCGTGGGGCTCGGGGGCGAGCCCAGCCCTCCGACAGGCAGACTTCCATCAGGCAGGCTCTCTGTCGGCTGTCCGTCCATCCGTCCGTCCGTCCAGCCAGCCGCGTGCCGGGGGCTGGAAGCGCCGCTGCCGCACGGCCGCCTTCCTCTCGCCGCCCTCGGCTGGGGCTGCCCTGCGCCCCTGGGAGGAACCTCGGAGCGGGAGAGGGAGTTCGTGGTGCCGGAGTGGCTTCAGCCATGCTGGGGACAGTGACGATGGCGGGTAAGGCGGTGTGGCGCTGCCGGCACACGCGGTTCGCTCGCTGGGCTGGGCGGGCAGCGGCAGCAGCGGCAGCATCGCGGGGCTGCGGCCGTGCGCCGAGCCCCGGAGCCGCGGAGCGCCGAGCCCCGGCTTACCGACGCTGGGTTTCCTGGCAGGGCGTTAGGAGTTAAAAGGTCTGCCTGAAGTATTTTTATCTCAATGAGAACCGCTTCCAAGCGAAGGTGGCTGAAACTTCAGGAAGTGTAATATCGTACGATGTGGTGGTACCTGTGATACGAGGCTTGGTGCATGTGGAGGTGCTAAGTGGGTGTTTTTCTGCGGGACGGGGCTATGACCTGGTGTCTGAAATTGAGGAATAGAAAGAAAAGGTAGTGACCGCGCTGATGGTGCTGTTTTACATCAGTCAGGCAAAAAGGCAGTAAAATACCTTAAGAGCTAAACTTGGTGAAGTTGGAGGCAATATGGAAGTTAGCATCGTTTATATGTTATAAAAATATTTGCATGAGAGAAATGAAGCTGTTGCTTTATTGCTGTTTTACCTTAACAAAGCAGAATCCACAGGCGATTAGCACCGTGGCAGGGGGGTGTGTGTGTATGGGGGGCAGCGGGATCCTAGCCTGCAGTACCAAAAACTCGATGCTGTGTGTGCTGAACTCCGCACATCTTACTTCAGGAATTAGCACACGAGGCTCTGAAGATGAGAGCTAATACCGTAAACTAATTGGGGTTTCTGAAAAGATAAGTTCTGGATGAGCAAAGAATTAAAAGAAAAAAATCATGTTTTTTCAAAAAATTTATGTCAAAGACAAACCTACGTTTTTCTCTGAGAGACAAAGTGCTATTATGAAATTTAAATAAACAAATCCCGGGTTTTTTGTGATTTTTTTTTTTTCCCCTAAAGATAGCTAATTTGCATCGGAATTTCTCTCAGATTGATGATATATGGCTCTAGCTATCTAGGAAATCTTTATTTCATTGTATTAATGATTACGCTCTTGTATATTGTTGGCTAGAGCCAGTGAATGAATTCAGCAAATAGGGGGAGCTTATTCATGCAAAATACTCTAACTTTACAATACATATCGACAACAAAGCCTGTAGAAGTGCGGCTCCATTTGGAGCGGGCCCTGGGGAGGACTGTACGTGATTTGAATCAGTGAGTAGTGGAGGAGATATCCTACTGCTGTTTACAATAGGGTTTTCATTAAACTTGATGCTTAATGAGCTTATCACATGCTGAGTCTTTTTCCTCAAGGGTTCTCTATTTTTTTTATTTCCTTTTATTGTTAGCAATTAAAGGTTAAACTGTTTTTCAAAAGCAATGTCTTTATAGGTTTGCGCAGTTGTGGTTGTTTGAGGTTTCCTTATTTAATAATTCCTGTGGAAGAACCTTAGCTTTTCACTGCAGCACAGCTGCTTCTATAGTACATTTCCCAAGAACTGCATTTAGCTTGTGGTATGTGTTACCATTTCTTGGAAGGGACAGAGAACTTCTGCTTATTGGTATGCAGGAGTGTATTAAGCTGTCATGTGTCTAATTAGTGCAGATGCAGCTTCATCTCCTTTGTGGTGAGTTTGTGATGTTTACATTAGTCTTTATGTGGTCGTTTTGATAAAGAAAAAATTTCAATCTGCTTTTCATTGTTCATTAATCATTAGGGGCTCTCAAAAAATGTCTCAGCGATTAGTGGCCTGTATTGCTTATCCCATCCTTGTTGCTAATGGAGCCATGAATTTTTTCCCCTTAAAGACCCAAGTCCTAGAGTTGTGTCTGTCTTACCCCCGGTGAATAAATTTTATTTTAAGAAGCAGAACCAAGTCACTGAATGTGCGATGTGGACAGCATGTCTAACCATGAAATTTCATAAATATTTGTAGCATGCTGGTTTGGTTCCCAAACAGAACAGCTGTGCTGATCTGAGAGCAGTTTATTATTGTGAGTGTATTTAATGAAGAATTTTTAACTACAGCAACTATATCCATGGCATAGCTAGTGACCCTTCTGGCTTTAAAAGGCTTCTGTTTGTTTTTAAAGAACTACACTGTTTTCTGATTTTTAGGGCTGTTTCTTGAAACACTGAAATGAAAAAAGAAATATCTTAATCTTGAATAAATGAAATACATAACTTTTCCTGCTGGAATTTGAGAAGCTGGGCTCAGAATTGGAATTTGAGAAGCTCTGGGTTGGAGCAGAGAAGTACATCTAAATGAAAATCTTCTAAAAATAAAGATTTTTGGGGAATTTTAGAATGCTACAGCATCACAGTCTAAATGATTGTGTGTTTGGGGTTTTTGTTTGTTTGTTTTTTTGGTTGCTTTTCTATGATGTCATTTTCTGGGGATGCTGCTTTTGCTTTCTAAATGAGCTCTAATCCATGAAAAATAATAGATAATTTGCAGCTTGTTCCTTTTTTTCTGATTTTAAAAATGAGCACAAAAGTATGTGAGATTTTAAAACCTAACTCTTCAGTTGCCACCGAAGTATCAGAGAACTAAAGACTAAATAGTACTTGTTTCAAAAGCTTTGAAATAACAGTGTGGTTGAAAAGCTCATGAATTGCATGGATACATGGTGAGATTTAGCATGCAAAAATCTCTGTAATTCCTCCCTCATTATTTAATTAATCTGAAAGAACTTGTTCCCTGCAATGAACACAGCAAGTCAGTCCCTGGAAAATTGAATGAATAGAAGGGAGAAGGATGTAGTATGTGCTTTCTATGGAAGAATTGTTTGTACATTGAAGTGAAGTTAAATATGGCCTGTGGCAGACAAAGGAAGGAAGAATTTTTGAAAAATATGTTGTTAAGAAGTAGCAATGTCACAGGTGTAGTTTAAAAAAATTGAATTGTTAGAAGGATAATACATAATCATATTTCTGTGTTATTTTCTTACTGTGACGTGAGTAGTGTGTTTGAGATACTTAAATCCAACCTTCTGAAACTTGTGATTAAAATAATCAGAATTTGTGGTATAATGCCCAGTTTGTACGGTCTGCAGTGGAAACTTAGAAGCACAGATTGGTTTTCTTCTTTTTTTTTTTTTTAATACTAAAGTGCTCAATTTCACAAATAATTCCACATAGCTACTTTATTCTAAATAAATCTGTTCCGTGTAAGTTTTTCATAGATACTGTAATTTCAAGCTGTGTCTTGGTTTTTAATTACTCATTTGTATAAATTTTTATCCTTTCTTTATATTGTCATTAATGTTTCTAATGATAATTAGAAGAATTGTGCAGTTAAGAGAAAGCTGTGTTTGACAAATACAAGCTTGGTTCAGTTTTTTTTTTAACAGCCTTCTTTTTGTGTCATATGAGTTTTTAGAGCAGTAGCTGGTGGTTTGTTTGTGGCTTTTTTTTTTCCTTTTACAAGTTGTATTTGTAGCAAATCTAGACACAACAAATGATTGTAAAATACACCTCAGGGCTGTAGCATTTGCTTTTGCTCATGCAGACCTTGTGAGAGAGTTGTGTATGTGACCAACAGCACGATTTGGCTCTAAACACTGAATAAATGAAAATAGTACTAAGTCCTCTGGAGCTTTGCAGTGGCCAGAGGAGTTTGCGAGGTGGGCGCTGGGTGTGTGTCACATGCATCTGAGAGATTGAGAATGTAGGGAATTCATGGAAAAAATCCAGCGCCGTACTGCAAATCCTTAGGGGAAAAAGTCAACCAACTCCAGATGTTGACATGGTTGACTTCAAGCCCCATGAAGTGCTGTGGATTTAACTCTTGCAGTCAGAGTGGTTTTTTTAACTCTTTGGCAGCTACCAGGGGAGAAACACATTTTCACTTCTGGAGAGAGATGAGAGCTGGGAGCAGTTAAGTTGCACTGCCAGCTGTGTCCGTCAGTCTACAAAAGGAAGAGTTTAATTACTCATTTTATTTTTAATGGGATGAGACAGGAGTTCAGTCATTCTGAAAATAATAATTCTCCAACAACTGATCAGTATGCTTCTGATAAAATAGAAATAAATTCTTACAGTGGGCTAAATACTTATGAAATTGTGAAATCAAGCACCTTTGAGTCCTCAGGACTGTCAGTTTTGAAAGTTTCTTTCAGAATAAAAGTTGCAGTTGATAAAGCACAAGCAGCACCTTGATTCAATTAAAAATATTTGAAAGATTAACTGGTATGTAAGCAGTTAAAATAGAATTTCAGTGTTGGTCCTTAGCCGCAGTGGATTTTAAACAGCTAAGTGTATCAATTTTATGATATCACCCCTGATCTTTATCACCTCCTCTAGTTATATTTTTGTTGTATTCTATTCCTTGGCTAGCACATAGCTAGTGAAGTACAGCCCTGCCCAGGAGAGACCTAAGGAAATGTTATTCATCATATCAGTATTTTACTTTATTTGTTTGGTTTTCTGGTGGCTGTTTGGATGAGCCTGTCTGGTGTTTCTTCAAGGTGCTTTCAAAACCACTGAATTAAAATTCAGAAAGTGATGGTTGTCTTGCCAGAATACCTATGGTAGTGACATGCTACAGAACTCTGACCAGCAGTGCCTTGTGTAAGTAACTTCCAAACCTTCCTGCATTCAGAATTGCCCTCACAGTGTTTGGGCACTGAAGTATCATTAATAAAAGCATCACTATAGAATTCAACTGTCAATATTTCTGTTAGTTTTTCCTTTGGCACTGTGTTTAGTGAAGTGTTGCAAGGTAGCGTGTCTGCTGGATGGACTCACACTAATTACTGTCAGCTTGATTTAACACTTTTGAAAGCTTACCACTGCCTCTAAACTCGGTGTTCTCTATTTTTGCGATTGCTTTTGCTATCTTAACGCATACCCATACCTGCAGTTTTTGTAATAGTCACAGCTCTTTTCACCTGCAAAACATTTTACAGAAATATGGTCGTTATCTTAGGGTGTTATAAACACCTCATTTTATAAACAGAATAAGCAAAAATCCTTTGAATGCTTATCTTATATATGAAGAGACACCTTTATATACTGGTTTTATATCTTATCTCTCTTTGGAAATGGAATACCTCATTTATTCATATTCTTTATCATTCCACTCTTACAGTAATCCCATTTATCTGTAATACCTGGAACTCATCTTAAACACTGAAATTACACTAAACACCTGTTCTGGTTTGAGAAAAGGAAGGTTTGGAAGGAAATTTGGAAGGAAACTTCCCAAGGGATGTTTTCTTAAGGGAATTAGGAAAAGTTTAGGAACAAATAAAAAAAAGACGTGTCACTTTTTGATGATTTTTTTTGAAACTTCAGGATTTTCAGTGTTTGAAGGGCATGCATTCCTGGGGAATGTTTGCAAAAGGAAAGGTGAGCCCATAGAAATCCATGTCTCTGGCTGCTTAGCAGTCCCAAGTGCCTTCTGAGTTCTCCACTCCCTTCTGCCTTCCTGTACTTCTGGTCCTTCCCACTTAGACCCAGAATTCCCCACTTGCTCTCAGCCCTGTGTTTCAGTCTACCTTTATCTAACTCCTGTCACATGGAGATTTGAATGTGTCGAAGAGTAAGCATTTGGCACTAATACAGGGCTAGGACAAACAGACTCTGTAGACCTTGTTTCCAGCAGAGATGCTGAAAGGCCTGGCTCATGAGGAAATTTTTATTCAATGTTAAGTGATCAGCATTTAGCTTCATAGCTGGTTAAGCCAAAAGAATAATTTTTAGTGTAAATAAGCTTAAGAATATATTAAAGTAACTGTTACTAAATAATTATAAAATATGTGATGTTTGGAAGATAGTCTCTGAAGAAGTGCCTCTAACTTTGTGAATTCCCGTTAGGCCTTTGACAGCTTTCCGTTAAATTACATTATTTTATGGAAGTGACAAGGACTTCATTTTCAGACCTAGAAATAAATGAACATAGATACAAGGGTGGTTCCTTGACTTTATCATTGTATAATCTCAACATAAAACTAAATAAACAAAATGTAGTGTTTGACTGATAAGAGTTATTTTGCTTGTGGATTGTATTGATGTTTGCAAGAGGTATATTAACAATATACTAAAAATTCTGGCAACTTCTTCAGAATGTCTCTTTTGTCTCAACCTTCGCCCTCACAAATGGCTCAGTTCAAAGATCTCTGGTCTGAAATGTTCGGGGAGTTAGCATGTTAGCAGAGGTCAGGCTTTTAATTGAATTAGGAATTAACAATTGAGGTAAATAATATTAAGCTGTTAGATAAAGGAAAAACAAAAAGCTTTGCTTATGTTGACTTGGAACCAACAACCAGTAGGCTGCTGATAGTGAAACATAATTATAATTTGCCCTCCACATAGCAGTTAGAAGCCAGTATCCTTGTAGATTTTGTTTTGCTTATTGTGTAGTTAGTTGCAGCCTTACCTGGACTGCATTGTCTGTGTGCTTCTGAAGAAGCAGCCCTTAATAAAGGGAGAACCAGGCAAGAGTCTGGAGGGACTTCTGGAGATCAGGTGTTCCAGCAAAGCAGGGCCAGCTGCAGAGTCAGAGACAGCTTCAAGGTGGTTCAAATAAAAACCAAATCACTTCAGGGAAGTTGATGATCACATGCTTTGTAAAGCTGTCTCCTCCTGCCTCTGGACATTGAAGTAGCACATGTACAGCTTAAAAGAAACAGACCATGTCTTCTTCTAGGGTATTGATGTTCAACATTGAATATATTAAAAGAATTTTATTTTTTCATCTTGGCACTCTAGCAGGTTTGGTCAGAGAGAAGAGTATGTTTCTTTGTGGCCTTGCGCTTTTGCCTGTTGCACAAAGTCTAGGGTCCAGAACAATACTAAACTGAAATCCTGACAGCATCCAAGCCCAGGAATTTTTTGGTGTCTTGAATATGCCATAGATGTAATTTACAATGACAGTCTCAGAACTTGAGTTGGCCAGAGGAGCAATAATACTTAAATTATCCTGGCAAGACTGAGAGGGGGGCTGCCAGTGACCTGAACGAAAAACGCAAAATGTCCTCAAAGAAAAAATAATGCAAACAGGCATGTGACCAGTGGGGGATTTTACCTTCTTGCATAGTAACAACCTTATTCATTTTAAGCAACAAGGAATTGCTGGAGATGGTGATGCTATGTATATATTGAATACGTACATATATTCTATGGGAGAATGCCAAAGGTTCGTGATCTTCAAAACAATATATTGTTACCTAACTTCTGTAGGGGTATTGTTTTGTAGGGTTTACGAGTTTTCAGAAAAACAGGTGATTTCCCATGGGCGGTTTCACATCTTACTATTCTTTTGGGACAGAGCTGTAAAATAAGCTTTCATTTTTGTCATATTTTAGGTCAACAGGCTTTTTTTGAGTTTTGTTTGTTTGCAGAGTTTTTTTTGTTCGTTGGGTTTCCTCAGATGTGTCTGTCTGCATGGAAATACTTATTGAGCTTTGCTTCAGGAGTAATTGCTTATATTATTCTGTATAGTCTGCAGTATATATTTTTTTTACTTAAGTTTGCCTTAAAAAAACCCACAAAACACACAAAAAGAACTGCAAAATCAGTTATAAGCTTGAAAGTTGCAGTTGCAAATAAACTGTGGAAAGAATTGTACAATGATATGAAGAAGGAAAATAGTTATAATAGTGATAGAACAGAAACTAATTCTTAAAAATGTACTAGTAGCATATAGAAAAGGTGCACAGATAATAATAAAACATGTATTCTTATGAAAATGGGTAATAATGAAAAAATATATATAGGTGTAATATAACATTAAATTTAGAAGGAAATTAACTGGAGTTTTGTTGTTGTTTAAACAGTTGGACAAACAGAACATTCCAGTGTAACTGTGAAGGAAGACAGTGAAACTATGGAGACAAATCCATCTGACTCGGGCACCAAGGATGGTGTAGATGCCGAGAAGGAGGATGCTCATTCAATTAAGCAGTTGCCAGCTTTGGAAGAAGTTGCAGAAGACCAGGTGGCAGAGCCACAGTCTTATGATCTGGGTTTTAAAAAGGTTTTTAAATTTGTTGGGTTCAGATTCACAGTGAAGAAGGAAAAGACAGGAAAATCAGAACCAGTTCAGCTGCTTACTGTGAAAAAGGAAACACAGGTCCCTGAAGGAGCTGATGATCAAAAAGAAGTTGCCTCAGAAGAAACAGCAGTGCCTGAGGATGTACCCTCTGCAGAAGACAATACCAAAGATACATTGAAAAACGAAAAAACAGATGATGAATCTCCTAAAATACCAGAAGCAACTGAGATTTGTTCTCAGCCAGTTGCCTTAGCCACCGAAACTGCATCACCATTAAGAAAACTTTTTACTCAAGGATGGACTGGATTTAGAAAAAAGAAAAGTTTTAGGAAGCCTAAAGAAGATGAACAACAGTCTCCTGTGAAGGAAGAGGAGAAAGAAAAAGAGGAGACAACATTAACAACTGAAATCAGTGAAAAGGAGGAGAAACCCGAGTCTGAGAAGCAAGATGAAGAGAGAAGTGTGACAGCAGTAACTGTTGAAGCACACGAAAAGGAGCAAACTGAAGGTGAAATGCAGGAGTCTGAAAAGGCAGCCACAGGGGTAGAAGGAAGTGAAAAGAAAGAGGCAGACAAGCACGATGAGCAGGGACAAAAAGAGGACCAGGCAGCAGCAGCTGTAAAAGAAAGTGCAGAGGGAAAAAAAGATGATCAAGAAAGGAAAGTGGTGGAAGTCCCCGAAAATCTTGGTGAAGAGGAAGAAAAAACTGAAGAAGGGGAGAAAGAAGGTGAGGTGACAGAGAAACTACTAAAAACAAAGTCAGTGGTACCTCTTGTCACTGACAGTGTGAACGGAGAATTGACAACATCCTCAGAAGGCCTACCTGTGGGAGAAAAACTGGAGTCAATGGAAAATCATGAAAGAGATGACAGAACTGAAATAGCCTCTGAAGAGACATGTGAAACAGGATCTGTGGCAATGGAAATTTCTAGTGATCAGCTTAGAAAATCTGAAGGAAGAGAAGGAAGTAAACATGCTCTACTTGGGAAGGAGACATTAGATGAAAAAACAGAGGAAGCAGAATTAAAGATGTCACCCACAGCAGATGATGTTGCACAGGGAGAAACTCTGGACAGAACCACAGAGAAGAAAGAAAGCAAAGAACATGAAACAAAATCATCTCTGAGTGCTCCTGAATCGAAGTCCTTTTCTACTTCTGAACAATCAGTTGACACAGAGGATAATCAACAGTCAGTCAAACCTGCTGCTGAAGGACTACAGGGAAAACCTGGCACAGATACAACTGATTCTGTCAAACCAGATGAAACAACCATGGAAGTAACTTCTGAAGAGGCAGCTGGAAAGAGACCTCCAGAAGGTATCACAAATGAAGCAGAACTCCTGTCTTCTCAAGAGAAGACTAAACTACAAGGTAGCCCTTTAAAGAAACTCTTTACAGGTACTGGATTGAAAAAACTGTCTGGAAAGAAGCAGAAAGGTAAAAGAGAAGAATCTAAGTTAGGGGAACAGGGTGAACCAATTCAGCACTTATCAGATTCCCCAGATAGCCCAGAGGAACAAAAGGGGGAGAGTTCTGCTTCTTCTCCTGAGGAGATGAATGAAATTCCCTCTTTGGAAAAATCTGAAGATGGAATGCAGGGCACTGAAAGTGAAGATGCCACAATTCCAGATGTGGAGCGAAAAAGAGAAACTGTTACACCTTGGGCATCATTTAAAAAGATGGTGACTCCCAAGAAACGTGTCAGAAGGCCTTCTGAAAGTGATAAAGAAGAAGAAATTGATAAGACAAAGACTGTTGCAGTATCTGCGACTGAAAATGTTGTTGATGAGAATCAGGGAGAAATACAAGAAAATGGGATTGACCAGAAACCAGAGAAAATTGCAGAAGAGCCCAAAAGAAAAGTTGACACCTCTGTCTCCTGGGAAACTTTCATATGTGTAGGTTCTTCAAAGAAAAGAGCCAGGAAGTCATCATCATCTGATGAAGAAAGCCAAAAAGTAGAAGAATCTGGACAGAGCAAAGAAACAGCAACAGATGCAGTTCTTACTAGCTCTCAGGAGAGTGATCAAGGACAAGGGAATTCTTCCCCAGAACAAGCTGGAAGTCCATCTGAAAGTGAAGGTATTTCAACATGGGAATCTTTTAAAAGGTTAGTTACTCCAAGAAGGAGATCCAAAACCAGAATGGAGGAGAGAAGTGAAGACTCTGTGGTGGGATCTAGCCTGGAGCATTCAACATCTGATGGTGAGCCTGGAAAAGATGAATCATGGGTTCCATTTAGAAAACTGATGCCTGGGCGCAGGAAGAAAAAGTCAGATGGAAAGCCAGAACCAGCTCATCTTAAACAAGCAAGAGAAGACATGGCAGAAACAGCTGAGGAAGATTCTGATGTTCCAGCTGTTGTTCCTTTATCTGAATATGAAGCAGCAGAACAGGAGAAAATGGAAGCTCAACGAGCAAAAGATGCTGAAGCAATGAGAGAACAAACCTCAGAGGAAGAGAGAGCAGAAAAGTTAGAGGAGACTCTAAGGATGGGGCAAGGATCAGAAGGGCTAGTACATGCAGTTGCTGTTACCATTGTGGAAGAAGAAAGGGCAGTGAGCAGCATTGAGGAAAGGTCACCATCATGGATATCTGCTGCTCTGACAGAGTGCATTGAGCAGGTGAGAGAAGAGGAAGAGAAAGAAACTCAGAAAACAGCTGAACCATGTGTTACTGTGGAGGATGCAGTGGTAGCTGCTGAGACAGTGCCAGAGACTAGAAAAGATGCAAGTGATGACACCACAGCAAGTGAGCTGGAGCTAACCTCTGAAGCTGTGACTGCTCTGGAGACAGCAGAACCTTCCTGTGCTGAAGAGACCATGGAAGTGTCCCTTGCTGAGGAGACAACTGAGATGGTTTCTGCTGTTTCACAGTTAGAAACCCCAGATACTACAGAGGAAGCTACACCAGTTCAAGAAGTAGAGGCCACTGAACAAAATTTGAAAGAATTGGACAAACAGACGCAAAAAGTTCTTCATGAAGTTGCTGAAAGAGTAAAGTCAGATGTAACACAGCTGGTTAGTGAACGAGCTGTGACAGAAACTATAATTACAGCAGTACAGGGACTTGAGTCAGAAGTGAAAGGTGGTGCTAAAGATGGGAACGTTGCCAGCCAGGAAACCATTCTGCTTGAGCAGTCCTTGGAAAAAGAACACAAAGAGGATGGCCCCCAGCAAAGTGCAGGGAGCATTCAGGGCCAAAAGAGAGTTGAAGAGAGCGTATTACCTGAAGGTTCAGAGAAAAGTGAAGTACCTTCTGTGATGGAAGAAAGCACAGATGGATGTCAAGGATGTGTGGAAGACCATAAAGAAGTAAATGAAGTGCAGAGGACAACAGAGGAAACTTTATCACACGACAAAGAGTTTCACAGTGTCAAAGCTACTACTCCCAAGGAAGAGCTGTTTGCAATCCAGGAGCCTTCAGAACAAGAGAAACTGCCTGTTACAGAGGATGATACGAGAGATGAATGTGCTCCAGAAGGAAAGCCTGCAGTAAGTATTGCATATAACACAAAGGTTAATTTGTCAAAGTAAAAGTTAGCAAGTGTTAACTACTATACCTCATTTTGGACCAGGTTGTAGGTATATTACTGTCAAGGACCTTCCTTGTGTAGCCTGAGACAGCTGAAGTTTATTTCCGGTGAGAGATACACAGATGTCTGGAAGCAGCATGCATTGCAGCTTGTGTGCAGGGTGAGGTGGATGTAATGCCTGCAGAAATGGAGTGGGAGATGGTGTGCATAAATGCAGAGGTATTGAAATGATTGCCATTATGGCTCCTGCACTGCACAAAGTGACTGATGATGCTATATGAACACCTGAGATATATGTGATCCATGTGACACCATGTATGTTGGATGGTATTTTCAGTTGTAGGCAGAAATACAGGTGAAGCTGGGGTACCTCTGCAAAGGGAGGACACGAAAACAACACCACTACCTCCAGCTTTAAATGCTGTAGTTGCTGTGGCTGGCACCTTTCTACCTTTTTCCCTACCTCCTGTCTTTGTCTTTGTTTCAAGTGCTGCCAGCTGTCCCTTCCTTTAATTAATTTTAAGGCTGCCCTTTGTTTAATGAGCTACATGTCCTCAGAAACAACACAAGTTGGGATCTTGGTGAGCTGCTAATCCCCATGTCATCACCTTGTGCTCTCCCCATAACACTTGTCCTTTTGGGTGTTGCGTTTTTTAACGTAGAACATTGCTGGTCACTCTCTGCTTGTACTTTTTCACAGATCTGTTGCAATTCTCCACAGGTTCAGGACAAGACAGAGGATGAAACCTCATCCTTGAGGCTTACAGCTGAAAAGCATGAAGGAGAGGGCAGAACACTCACTGTGGGACCAGAGTGCACAGAAGCAGTTGTCACTGTAGTCCCTGTTAAAACTGAGAAACAAGATGGAATTCCTGACTCAGAAGAGCAAGTTTGTACTAAAGGAGTTCCTAGCAGGACACCTGCCCTGGGAGAGGAAGATGATGCTGTGCACAATGGAGTAAAAAGCACAGAAGTCACTGTTCCTGAGGTTCTACTGGAGAGCAAGGGAAAAACCTCTGCCCTTCCTTCAAAAACAGTTGGCTCAGAAGCAGCTGCAGATGCTGAGCAGAGCATGAGCAATGGGTCTGACAGGGATATTGCAGCAAAAGATTCTGTGCCCGTCATAGAGCCACAATGCGGAGACAAAACAACTGAAACCCTCTCCAAGAGTGATGAAGCCAAAGGTGGAGAAGTGGAAGGTGCTGTGGTCAAATCTGAAACACGGTTGGAGAGCACTTCCATTGTTGCTGAGGCTCCCGTGCAGATTAAAGCAGATGGGGCATCTAATTTAGCATCAACATGTCCAGAGATTGTTGAAAATGGAAGTGCTGTTATCACTGATAAAAGTCCTCAGAAATGTGAAACACCCAGCAGTTTGGCTGGAGAAGAGACTGTGGGAAAAGGACAAGAACTTGAAGAAACCTTGAACTGTCAAGGTTTTCAGAAAGAAGATAAGAAAAATGAGCAATTGCTGGATGGAGCCAAAGAAGTATTTGAACATGGAAAACAGGAAGCTGTGAGACATGATGAATGTTCAACTGCTGTCCAGCAAGAGGAAGGCTCTGGCTCAGCCTTTCCACAGGCTCTGAAAGCACCTGTGCCTCCAGCAGCTGCAGCAGGTGGAGAGCATGTTGTGGCAGAAACTGTGACACGCGCAGACGTGACAGCCAAAACTGTACAGCCCTTGGCAACAACACCAGAGCAAATGGCTTCTGAAGAGGTCCCAGTTTCTAATACTGACTGTTCAGGCTGTGGCACTGCAGAGCTTGGTAGTGTGGAGGCACCCCAGCCTAGAGTAACTTGTGCTTCCATGAATGGAGTATCAGAGGAGCAAGAGCAGCCCCAGAGCACAGGGCAAGCTGAACACAATGGTTTCCCTTCCAGTCACAGTCTGTCTCCCAGCCACCCAGAATTGCAGGAGCATGTTATTCACTCTGTGGTCATAGAGTCCCAGAGCACAGAAATTGTATTGAATGCTATCCAGTCAGCTGTTCATAAACTTGCAGAAACAGAAGAGTCAGCTGCCCTTGAGTCAGAGGAGAGCATTAAGTCTGTAGGGAAAAGCCCATCAGATATAATTGTACCTGAACTTCTGGGAAGTACACAGGTAGATCAACAGCTTCCAGTAAAAAAGGAAGAGATTCAGAGTAAAGAACAAGAGCTCAAGCAATCAGGAATAGTGAAAACTACTACCTTAACTGAGTCTGCAGAAATTCAAGCACCTGTGGAAAAAACAAAGGACACACCTTTGATTTCTGATATGCTGAAAGATGGGCAAAGTCAGAATTCTTTAACAGCCGTGACAAGCCCTGAAGAAATTTCAAGGGGAAGTGTGAGACTTCAGAAATCAACCCTAGAACAAAGTACTTCAGAAGATTCAACCAAAGACACCGTAGACATACACACACCAAAATTAAGGGAAAAAGAGGTTGGGTACATTATGGAAATCTCAGACCAGCATACAAGACAGCAAATATGCAGAGAAAATGAAGAACAACCATATCATCCACCAGTGGAAGATGGGAAAACACAAATGTGGGAGGATGACAGTTGTCAAGAAGGAACATCTTGTGATAGACAAAGTCAGAACTCGGTGGCTCTGACGCCTTGAATGTAAGTAGCATTTTTAGCCAGTAATTTATTTCTTTTTTTAAGATAGTTGTGAGGGTCTGTAACCTGTTCTCTCTACTGTGATGTGGTTGTTTGTTTTGTTTTTAATTATTTTGCTGAAGGGTTGCCTTCACCTCAGTGGCTTTGGACTTGGCCTGTATTTTGGTGTGGCATTTCTGGGAGGTAGTAAATGTATTTTTCAGTTTTCCTAGGTAGGAACTCACATGTCATATTTAATGTATTCAATTTAATGTGCAAATACACTCTCTAACAAAGTTCTTTTAAAAATCCTAAACGATGTGAGTATTGCCTTCCATGGTAAACCTGGAGTGCCTCACCTACAAAGCTCTTTGCACTTCAGAGGAATTTGAATCAGAATTTACAAATGCAGTCTCTCCCTAGGATATGTGCTGCACTTGCTTCACTAAGTCATAAGACCTTTATCTCTGAGAACTGTTTGGGAAAATAACATATTCTTGAGAAAGTAAGTAGTCATTACTAAAGCTTTTTTACTGTCATCTTTCTTTCAGAAGCATCCATGTGGCATGTGGAGAGATGACAGTCCTAGAGAACAACTGACAATCCTGCCACAGAACCAGGAGCTTTATTCACTACCCTTTATTCTTGGATGTTAACATCTGTTCTTTTGAAGACCTCGCCTTGCCATTTTTGTTAAAAACCAATGCCTTTAATATTGGCTGTATCCATACCTGTGTTCCATTTGAAGGTTATTTGTCTCTGCCCAAAATAATCCATTAAGACTGGAGATGCACCACTGAGTGACTGGGCAGTCCACTAGAATTTTTGCCATGGTTATTACTGTCCCCTCATTTAATGTGTGTCCTGTCTGTCCAATTTCCTTGAATCCCTTCACTTGTCCCTGAATCTCCCTCCCTTCTTTAGCGTCTCCCTTACCCCTCACATCTTTCCTAGCTGCCTTGATCTGACCTGTGAATGGCTGTAGGTGCTACTCAGCTTGTGTGTGAGGGGGAAGAGGAGGGCTGACTGATGAGAACACACGAGACTTCTGGATACGTCTGTCAAACAGCAGGAACTGGATCACGCACAAATTGTTGAGCAGGGTGCTCAAGTTTGCTGCCTTTCAGTCCCATTCAGGTATCTCTGTCCATCTTTCAGTTGTATTTGTGCAGGACTGATTCAGTCAGAAATTATATCTACAGTGTAGCTTTGAAAGGAGATGGAAAATACCCTTCCTCTGTTCCAGACTTCACGTCTCAGGACTGGACTGTAATGTAATTGAATATTTATATGTATGTCTTAAACCCAGTTCTGATTTTAATGTAGAGCAATGATACTTCTGTACTGTTTAGGCATTCCTTTAAGTGAATATTGTAGAGTAGCCTGGAGAGGAAATTGATACTTATTGGAGCAGAAATTGATAACATGTAGTTTCCTATTTATTGTTCCAGGTTTTTCCCCCTGTAAAATCTCTCAAAAAATTTGGCTGTCTTGCTTTGAATATTTATATGTATATCCTAAACCCAGTTCTGATTTTAATGTAGAACTATGATATTTGTAATGACAAAAGGAGAGCTCTGACCTGACCCACTGCTCACTTCTACTTGCAGCCCTCCCTGGTTTCTGAGAACCCTCCAGACACCACCATTTCACCATCACCTTGTTCTTGTGCCACTGCCTTTGTATCTCGCCCCTCTCATTCCAAGCTCTGCCAATTTCTGGTCACTGTCCCATCCGGTGCAAAGCCTTTCCCTGCCCTATAATGTCTTAACATCTTTCCTACATACACACTTCCTTCTTTCCCAATCCCTGCCTGAACTGTTTTCCCACCACACCATTTTTTGAAATTCTCCCCACTCCTGACAATTTTGTCTTTTCTGAGGCAGGAGTAGGAAAGAGGAAAAAAGGGACTTGGTAATGAGTTCTGCCTTGAATTTCAAAAAGCTGATGAGATTTTTGGGGTACTGAGGTCTTAAAAAGCTTCATGAAAGGTGGATTGGATTGACAGCAGGTGAGACCGGAAAGGGCAGGGTGATGTAAAGATACTTAGAAGCCCCAAGACTGAGAGTCCTGGGATGTCTGTCCCCAACAGGAATTGGTCCTCTCCTTTGTTGTTTACGTTAAAATCGAACAAGGGGTACAAGTCAGTACTTTCAGCTCTGATTTCCAAAGTGAAGGTTACAGATCACACATTGTGAAACCAATGCCCATCAAGTTGAACAATAGCTCACTCATACCTGTATAGTAATTTATTTTAAAATCAATTTTAGTGTACAAATGCTCTTGTTATGGCAGGTGCTGGCCTCTCCTCGAGGCTGCACGTCCAGCAAGCGATGTGACTGATTGCACTGGTGTGATTGCACCATCTGGTGCTGCCCTGTGTGGAAGCATCAAAAGATTTTTCCTTACCTCAGAGCGAATTATATAAATATTTAAAGCCAAACAATGTGGTTTCAAACAATCCAGTCTATCTGTCCATTGTTAGCGGCAGCTTTCCCCCTTAGCTTTGGGCAATTCCAAAAACCTCAGTTGACTTCCACACGTTTAGATTGGCTTGCAAGGTAATGATGCTCTTAATAACACCTCACAAGTGCAAACTTGGCTGAATTTGTACAAATTGTATACCTATGTACTTTAAGCCATATTGCAATAACTGCAGCAGGTAAAACAAAATAACAAAAGCATGACCTGTGTAATCCTGATTCTTAAGTTTGTAGCTCCAAAGCTGTTAATAATATGTAAAGTTACTTCTTGTCTGAACCTCATTTAAATAAAGCTAGCTTTACCACAATGTAAATTGTCTGTTGGTAGTAATTGAGCAGGCAAGGGCTTTTAACTTGCCTGTTTTCCCCATTAATCCAGGGCCTAGGTAAGCAATGCAACAAACCTAACTATAAAACAAATAAAAAAACTTCTTTTTATAACTGACAGCTAAAAAACCTACTGCACCCAAAACCACACTAATGGTGCAGGGAGCATGGCTCCACAAAAAAATACTACTTTGTTCCAGTGTGTTGCTTTGAGCTCTGAAACTCTCCTTGAGACTGTGACTTCTGGCTTGTGCTTAAAAGCTTGAAGCTTTCTCTAATCCAATGTATTGGGTTACTAAATTTGATTTTGTGTTTTTAAGGTAGATTTCATTGATTAAATAAAATGCAACTACAAATTTGTTCTAACTTGTGTATGTGGTGAGTTTTTTTTCACCTTACTTAGTGTAAATTATTTTGTGATGTTTGCTTCATCTTCAGGGAGTTAGATTTGCTCCTGAGAATTCACATTCAGGTTTTGACGTGAATTACAGAAGCTAATTACAGAATTAAACTATGATTTGGCTCTTAAGTTTCAATAAAATATGCATATTTCAGAAGAAGTAAGAATAGGGTACTCCTGAAGACTGAAATACTTTAATTAAATTCAAGATAGAAAATGGCGTTCTGTGAGCCAGAATGAAAAATTATTAAATCACATGCCTTGCTGGTGTGACTTAGGTATAGAAAACTCCAACAAAGCAACAACATAAATGTCCACAAAACCTTTGTTACAGATTAGCAGATTAAGGGTCTTGGGCTCATAACTGGTATGTTTTAGGCTCCCCCACTTCTTCTTAGCAAGGGTGTACTAGGGCTTGGAGTCCAAGCTTCTTGCATCCCCAGGAAGTTTGTCTGCTGTTTCCTCTGGTAGGGTTGGTTTTTTTGGCAACAGCTCAAGTATCCTGCCTGTTAGCTCAGGCTATGGAAGCGGATCTGGCTTTCCCATGCAATCCAGAGCATATGGGAGGCAGCTGTGCTCACTGAGGAACCTGCACAGCTTGGATACAGCAAGTGCTTGGGGATGGGCAGGAGGTTTGCCAGAAGCAGAGAGGATTCCTGAGATGTTCTTGTCTGGATGCTGAGCGCTGGATGTTTGTCATTGGCAGCTGCCACATGGGAAGGGAGCAGGCCTGAGGAGGCTGGTGGCCTCACAAGGGAGGATGTGGCTTGGAATGAGCAGCAATGTGGAGCAGAAGGCCAGTGGAATTGGCAGCACAGGGTTTGGAGTTCTAATTTGGTGGGGGGAAGAATGATGTGATAAAGGAGGGGTGACTTTGCTCTGTGAACATTTTGAGATACTCCTGACAAGGTGGAAACAGCCACCACAATGCTAACACCTGGTACAGGGCTGGTGTCATCTCTAGTTGGGCACTACATGTCGTCTTTACAAAAGTAAGAATTTGACTCAGGGGTTTAGTGTCTGTTCTGCTGTCTGTTCTACTGTCTGTAAAGTTAGCACGTGTCTGTTCTGCTTCAACATCCTCTTGTAAAAATACTATCAACTTGTTAGAACAGGAAGAACAGTTTTAGGAAGCATCTCCTATTTGACACCCACTTCTAGAGCTTGATAAGGCTCTGTATAATCATAGAATGATTTGGGACAGGTGGGACCTTGAAGACCTTGTGGTTCCAGCTCCTTCTGCAATGGGCAGGGCCAGGAGTGATGATACGATGAAATGAGGGGAGCAGAAGTCTGATATGCCACAGGAGCTGTGCCCTGGGGATGATCTCTGTGTCAGCTTGACCCTGCCCTCATCATCTGTTCTGCAGATAGACCTCTGTCCCTCCTACAAGGACAGGAAGGATAACCAACACAACGCCTTTTCTCCCAGCAGCTAGACAAGAGGGAATTGTGGAAAACTGCAAAGCATTTGCAAACCAGTTGCTGCCCTGGAAGGCAGACATCCCATTAAGCCTTCAGGAAGCAGCCTGGGAGCAATCCCTGCCTTCTCCCCAGCAAAAATGTTCCTCTGGGGGGCTCTTCTGTGTCCCCTCAGCCTTGCAGTGCTATGGCCTCTCCCCTAGCCGAGCTAGCTGTCTCTGCTTTGTAAGCAGGTCCCTGGTGAACTTTTAAATTTATTTCAGGGAGATTTTCATGGGACAGTCCCAGAGGCAGCGTTACAGTCAGTGGTGCCTGTAATTTCTCATAAAAGCAGCTGTATGAAGCAGAAATCCTGACACACAACCACCTGGACTAGCCTGTCTCCCTTTCACCATTCCAGGGTAGCCATGAGGGTAACAAAAAGGCAGAGGTGATGCTCAGCCAGTGTTTGAGGGTAGTGTATGCCTAGGGCCAAAAAGGGGTAAAGTTTTCATGACTTCTTCACTAATGTAGAGGAGGCTGGTAAGTTATAGCTCCAAGGAAAGTCTGCTAGGTGAAGGTGGAGCAAGGGGGAAACATTATTTATTCAGAGGAAGTTTTCTTAGCCCAATTACATTTATTTTTAAATCTTCCAGATGTTTTCATTGTCATTTAATGAGCATGATTAAGAAGGTGAAGGACAGATATGACCTGTCCATTATTCTGGAGCTGACATGAACTCTTCTAAACTACAGTATTTGCTGAATAATCTTGAAAATAGCATTATTTTCTTTGGCGTAAGTCTCCCTGCTGGGAAAATGCTTTTATTGGATTTTTTGCATAATCTGTCTTGATCCTGCAATTGGATTCCAGCTCATACATCCTCTCTCCTCCCCACAGCAGAGCCAGTTAATGCCTTGCAGATGCAAGGGGGGAACCTGCATCAGTATGAATGATGTGGCAAAGGCTGGGCATGTTGCTTACAGTTCCCCATACAAAAGCATATTTAATTTAAACATTCCAAACAGACAATCCCCTTGAGCCATTATTGGCACCAGTTGGTAGAAGCAGGCTCTTATTCATTCTTGGCTCATATTAATCATGGCAGTATATTGACTATGTTGAAATTACTATTTGTTTTCTTTCACTCATGGGCAATAGTTGCTCATGAAGAGAACAGATACAATACTTCTTTCTGTAAATATCCCTGAAGTGTCTCAAGGCTCTGGATGTTCCTGTTAGTAGTTATTTATTTTTCCAATAGAAGAGGCATCATATTTTGTTATCTCTTTCCACTTGAGAGCTTGGATCACCTGGGTAGCATCAAACCTTGCAATCTAGCAGGTGAGATGGTTTTGCTTAAAACTTCTCAAAATCTGAAATATTAATGATTCCTTTCAGTTTTAACTAATGTACAGAGAGCACAGTGATGATGTGCTATGACAAAGCAACCTGCTATACTTCTATATTATACCACAGAAACCAGGAACCTTGGCATATCACTGGAAAAATAACACTTGAATTGTAAACTAAGAAAGGTAACAATTATTTTTTCCTATTGAGAGACAAAGTAAAATTAGCAGGAAAGTGGTGGTGGGTGGCACTGACAAGAAGCAGGGAAGCAGAAGAGCACAGCTGGAGGACTGCAGGAGCAGAGACCAACAAGCATCAAGTGATGTAAGATTGCTGCTACTGGAAACAGAATGTTTATTATGACAAACTCGGAATTAGGAGAAAAAATCAGAGAGGCTCCACAATCTGCAAATCCAAAAAAATATTTAAATGAGTTGAAAAAAAAGGAGTACTTTTATGGAACATGAATTTGTGACCTGTTTGCAGGAATGCAGATAATATGGCCACTGTGGCTTCTCAAGGATGAAGAGCTCTTTAAGAACGTGTTCGTACATACATATGAACATCTGAAGTAAGAGGTAAGCTTTAAAGATAAGCTCATAGCTGTAACATAACACTTACCAATGAACCAAAGATGGTGTGAAGCTAGTGCTTTCCTTTCTGCAAGAGGAAAGACAGGCAAGAGGACTTTTAAAAATTTGCTAGAAATAAAAAACACGAAAGTGTATGGTTAACTAATAATGATCTTTGAAGTGTAAAGCTCAATCTTCCTGCTCATTAACAATTTTCTTAAGGGAGACGCCAAAACCCTCTACCTGGCTTCTACTCTAAATACAGCACACAAACCAAAGTTTAGAAGGTTATGTTTGAATTTTAAATGGGCTAGACTGAAATATTAATGATTTCTCAGCTTAGAAGAGCCTTAAATAGACTGTCAAGTGAGCAGTGCTGAGGTTAGCCTGTTTTAATATTCTGGGGAAAAATCTGTAGCTCTTTCTAATTCTAATTGTGATCTCAAAATGTAACCAAATGATGAGCACAGGGTGTCCCTAAAGTGAGAAGATACTCTGGCTTTTAAGCATAGAGGAGGAAGACTAAACAGAGGGAGTATTACTGGTGATGCTTGGAGAATTAATATTTCTCAGCCCTTCCTAAGTTAGTGCTCTGGACTGGAGTACACATTTGTGTACTTTGTGTGTGCACACATGTGTGCATACGTGCACTGTCCCTCTGGCAAGGACGTGCTCAGGCTCTGTCCCCTCTCTGGACCTGGGGACAGGGAGCTTCAGCAGCTGCACTGAAGCTCAAACAATTGCTTCCCCTTGGCCTTGCACTTCCCTGGCGCAGCTGGAACACGGTGTGCAGGGACGTGCCGCTGTTTCCGCTGCGCTGAAGTTTCATCTGCCGATAAGCACCTGCTTATCAGCTCACGGGTCTCTCCTGGCAGCGCTGCTGCTGTGTGGGGAACACAAACTATCCTCTCGAGGTGTATTTTCCCTGGTGTACCTGCCCCTGCCAGCCTCGGAACTTGGCGCCTCTGAGTGCTCCGCAGCCCACCGTGGAAAAGGCTCTGCTCTCCGGGACGAGCCCGCTGCGGGACAGGGCTGCCGGAGTCCCTCCTGCGCCTTCCTTTGGCTTTCCAGTGCAGCCGCTGGGAGCGGGATGCTGCTGGGGGATGCTGCTCGGGATGCTGCCGGGGACGCTGCCCAAGGGATGCTGCCGGGGATGCTGCTGGGGATGCTGCTCGGGATGCTGCCCGGGATGCTGGGGGATGCTGCCGGGGATGCTGCCGGGAATGCTGTCCGGGATGCTGCCGGGGATGCTGCCGGGGATGCTGCCGGGGATGCTGGGGGATGCTGCCCGGCATGCTGCCCGGGATGCTGGGGGATGCTGCCGGGGATGCTGCCCGGGATGCTGCCCGGGATGCTGGGGGATGCTGCCGGGGATGCTGCCGGGAATGCTGTCCGGGATGCTGCCGGGGATGCTGCCGGGGATGCTGCCGGGGATGCTGGGGGATGCTGCCCGGCATGCTGCCCGGGATGCTGGGGGATGCTGCCGGGGATGCTGCCCGGGATGCTGCCCGGGATGCTGGGGGATGCTGCCGGGGATGCTGCCCGGAATGCTGTCCGGGATGCTGCCCGGGATGCTGCCGGGGATGCTGCCGGGGATGCTGCCGGGAATGCTGTCCGGGATGCTGTCCGGGATGCTGCCGGGGATGCTGCCGGGAATGCTGTCCGGGATGCTGCCGGGGATGCTGCCGGGGATGCTGCCGGGGATGCTGCCCGGGATGCTGGGGGATGCTGCCCGGGATGCTGCCCGGGATGCTGCCGGGTGCGCAGCGGCTGTCCCGCGGAGGGCCGGGCTGGCTGCGCTGGTGTGACAGCGCAGCACCATCTAGTGCTGTCCCTGCACACCGCCGCTGCGTGCTCGGCCGGGAGGAGGCTCAGCTGGGGCCTCTCTCACAAACAAACAGGAAAAATCGACCCAGGCTGCACCTTCCGTGTGCGTAGAACCATTATCTCCTGCTTCATAACATCCCCAAAGGTGGAGAAATCGATGTGGCAAAGGCAGAAACTTTTAGTTGTTGTTTTCCCAGCTAGCTGAAACTCCACCAGCTGTTGAAGAGTAAAAAGCAGGGCAGAGTGTTAGCTTGCATTAGCGATGTATATATGCACAAAACACACATGTGAAATGATGGGCTGCTTTAGCGGGCTCTGAAGAGAAAATGCAAGTTCAGTTCTGGATCACTGCTGATTTTGGAGCCTGAAAGTCTTCAGAGTGAGCTGCAAGCCTCAGGAAAGGTACAGACCGGGCTTCTGGGCTGGGAGTCAGGGTGACACCAGCTTACCCCAAAAGCCTTTGGCGGCAGATCCAGCAGAAACTGGGCTGCTGAGGCTCTCCTGCTTCCTGGGGTTATGGAGGGGACACCTGCATTGTGAGGCAAAGGAAGCTGAGTGAGCACTGGAGTCACTAGCCAAGGTTAAGTGTTAGTGCCTTCCAAGAGGTTCTTCAGCCTGTTTGCAGATACACCCAGTATGTACCACAAATGGTAAAAAACAGAGGAGAACCTCAATGAAAATAAAGGTAATGGAAAAGAAAAAGAGCCAGCCTGTGTCCAAGTAAAAAGGGGAAAGCAAACTGGGGAAATAGAGAAGCACCACTGAATATACGTGGTGGTGGAAAATGTACTTGGACAAAAAGCAAACTCTAAGTAATTTAAATGTACAGACAATACCTGTTTTACATCAATTGGCTGAATTTCCCTCTTCATAACAATCCCCTGGGATCCACACCCAGGGATGGTGGTGACAAAGTACAATTTAAAAAAAAGTAATGACCAAGGCAGAGCTTTTAGGGATGTGGTGTCTTAGGCACCTGCACGGCAAGTAGCAACTAACAGCAGATGGTGGAGGCCCCCAGCAGTTGCTGCCAAGCCACTCACTGCATCTGTGCCCAGTAAAGCTGATACAGTCACTCCTGTTAATGATGTATGGCACCTAACGGGAAATAAATGTTTTCCATGACCCCAGCACTGGGGGCAGATCAGATGAGGTTTGCTGTCATCTGTCAGGGTCTTCACTATATTTGTCTATTCCAAAGCTTAAACCCTGCTCCTAGCATTTGTATAGCTCATGCTGCATTGCCCGAAGAGCTGGAAATGTTAAAATTTCCACAAGAGGTCACTGTGAGGCAGTGCATCAGTGATGGAGGACGAGGCTGCTTCACAAAACCTGTAAAGACCATGGACACAAGAGCCCAGAGAGACTAAACAAGAGCCCAGTCACAAATTCATCTTTTGGAAAGTCAGGTGGACAGGTGGGAGACAAACAGTTGCTACATGAAATCCAAAAGTTATCCCTGTCCCAGAATAAGAAATTAATTATGTGCTGTGCCAGAGACTTTAGGAGGAGGCATATTCTAGGATTAAGTGTAATAATCTGACTACTCTGTAATTTACTAAGGAAAAATGCAATCTGGGAATGGACCCCACAACATAGAAGGCCCTAGTGCTGTTGAAGAAAACCATAAATGTGTTTCAGTCACTGGGATTCATCTGCCCTATGTGGCCCCCCTCAGTGTACATCCAGGTGGGAGAGAAGGGATATGGCTGCAGGCTGGAGATGGAGTGACTGCCTGGACACCTGCAATATCAAGCCACTTTGGGTTCCAAAGAGGATGTAAGAATGCAGTCATATGTAACAATTTGCTATAAAATAATTATGAAAAGAAAAAATATTTTGAAAAGGGAGCCAGAGATTATGATTTTAGAGGAAGATCATGAAGCTGGGCAGTGGGGTCATTGTGAAGGCAAGCGCACTTACCCTGTAATAAAGCTTTTTGAAAAGCAAAGAGCATGAGTGTTTATTTCTGTGGTAAGCATGGACTGCCTCACTTCCAAAGCTTTTTACACTTCAGTGAAATCTGCATCAGAAAAGGTGGTAGGTGTAGCTGCTCCCTAGACCATTTTCTGCGTTTGCTTAACTGAGACCTTCCTGTCTCCATCTCTAAGAACTGCTTGGGAAAATAAGACAATCTTGGGAGAGCAAGTTTTCATTAATAAAACTTTCATAATTCTCTTCTTTCTGTCAGATACCGATATACTCCAGATACACTGGTCATCCATGTGCCATTTGGAGAGATGCCAGTCTTGGAGAACAACTACCAAGGTTGTGGCAGAGTCAGGAGCTTTATCCATGAGGCTTCATTCAGGGATGCTGACAGTTATTCTTTGAAGACTTTACCTTTTTGTCATGGTCATAAAAAGCAATGCCTTTAATGTTCAGTGTAGCCACATATGTGTTCCATGCCATGGTCGGCACAACAGAGCCAAGATCATGGGAGATATCTCAACCCACTCCCCTCATGGAGGACATCAAGGATTTCTCTGCCTCCTTCTCCCTTTTCCTGTCATGAGACAGGACAGAAACAAGGGCGTGTCCTGCACATGCTCTCAAGTGAAAGGGAAAATTGAAGCTGGAATTAGAGAAGACTGAGTGAGAAGGGGAGAAAACCACATTCTCTTTAGTGGCTGCAGTGGTTAAAATACTTGTTTGGTGTCATTCCAGCTGAACAGGCAGTGTCCCACGCCTGCACTCTCCACCAGTGGTTACACTGACTTTCTACAGCCTCCTTCTTCCTCCAGCAGCTCTTTCTCAGCCCCATTCTGGTGAGAGGTTAGCACTCTGTTTCTCTCCCAACCCTAACCCTAATCCTTGTCCTGGTTCTGGCTAGGATAGAGTTAATTGCCTCCCTAGCAGCTGGTGCAGTGCCATGTGTTCTTACTCCGTGTGAGAACGATGTTGATAACACCGTGGTGATGTAGTTGTTGCTGAATAGTGGTTACCCCAAGTCAAGGACATTCCAGTTCCCTCTCTCTGCCAGTGAGGAGGAGCAGGAGGAGCTGAGGGGGAGCATGGCCAGGACAGGACCTGCTCTGAGAGCGCCGGGCTTGTGGCCCCCTTGACAGGCCCAGCATGGTTTCTGCAGCGAGTGACTTTGCCACCAAAGTCCCTGTCAGAGGCAGTGCCATTCCTGGACCTAAACATCGCTTCTGCACATCCTTGAATTCCCTGGGATCTCCTTTGGGTTCCCGAGAGCTGGAGCAACTCACCTGTGTAATCATCACACATTTCCTCCTGCAGGATAATACCAAGAAATGTATCTTCTTGGTCCCATCAGACACTGAAAAACAATTTTGCCACCCAGCTGGTAGGTTTTAAACACAGACTGAGGAACTGCCCTTGTCTATAGCACTTTGCAAGCTGGCACATCTGCAAAACCTCCTGCTTCACTTCAGGCAGAGCAGTTCAGCTCTGTCCAGGAGAGCTCCTGAAGCCTGGAGCGTCACTGCTTTGGAAACCCTGGTTATGCTCAGTGGCAGAGACATCAGTGCTAAGTGCCACTGTCATTGTATCTCTATTTCTCAGCTCTCAGAGCCATGTTTAATCACATTCCTTGACAGCAATAGGAAATAGATGTGCTCATTTCCTCATGCAAGAGTCACCACGGAGGTGTGGCTCTGCAAGGGAGTACCGCTACTGGCAGCTGCATGACAGAGCAAATAAATCCTCTTGGCAGCAGCAGCTGCACTTTTTTCCTCTCACCATGCAAAGCCTCAGCTCCTGTAAGCACTCTGAGGGAGCCCACCAGCATGGCCACATGTAGAGTAAACCATCAGCTCAGACTCCCTTGCAGTGGTATCTGAAGCAGGGAGATGTTTTCTATGGCATTGCAACACTAGATGAATTTCTCATTGATACAGGAGCTGATGACTTTTAATCTCTCTAGGTCAACTTCTTTTTGAAGCATAAAACATCTCCTTTAGGAGAAAGAGGTGCTATCTATGGCAGAGGGAAGGGTGGAAAAAGCATTAATACAGCCATCATTTCCAAATGCGTAGTATGCTCTTTTAAGACACAAATGCAAATCTCAAGCTGAGATTTCTGGCCCTTGAGCTAATGAGAACTGGAGGTAGTGCTCCCATTCCCTGGGACAAGTGTACCACTCTTCTAAGAGGAAATAGTTAATATAATGTAAAAGATCCCAAAGCAAAACAAAAAACCCAAACCCCACCCCCAAACAGGAAAGGTGGTGTCCTTACAGGCGTGATCACAACTTCACAGCTTAGCTGGCTGCTTCCTGAGTAACTGCTCAGCTCTTTCAGGCTCTCCCCATTTAGTTTGAGCTGCTGTTTCACCACGTTGGCTTTCCACTCTATGTGGCACAGCTCTGCACACAGATGAAAGCTGATTCATATTTCAGCTGATTTCTTCTGCTGATTTTTGGTTTTGCTTCACTTGCAGCAGATAAACTCAGAAAAAACTGGTGTCATTGTGGCCATTTGCTCTGAGACGTTTCCTATATGACAGGAGAGTGGTGCAGAGTAATACTTACATCCTTCAAGTCATGCCTGTAGCATGGTTTTTAAAAAATGAATATCATACTACAGTTTCATTTAAAAGGGCATGACAATTTTGAACCTTAATAAACTCAGTGAACAAGAATGAAGTTTCTACAAATGTTTTTTTTTTCAGTTCTTGTGCACAAATCAGGACTTGCTCTGGGTCCCATTCTGTTATCAGTATTGCAATAGTGACTCAAAATGAGATTAAAAAAAATTAATTCTGCATAAGAATGCAATCATATCAAATAACAAGATTATTATTATTATTGAACAATTATTACTCCATATTCTGTGTATACGTCTGTCTGTGTGCCAGCAGCTGGAGTGGTGCTGGTTTGGCCATGGGGCATCCCTTCCTTTCCTCAGCAGCTGCGCAGCTGCGTCACAGACTTTGAGTGACTATTTCACTTCACATCCTCTGAGCACTACTGTTGGGGTGGAAGGACCTGACATTCCACATTTTCCAGACTTTACCCTTTTACAGGACGCTCAGGAAAGGCCTGCTCCTGCTGGGTTGGGAAGTTCGTGCTGGCAGTATAACACCAACAGAGAGGCTGTGGCCAGTGTCCACGTTCAGGGCTGCCCTAAAGCCTGTGCTTGTCCTTACCTAGAGCTGCGTGTGCAGCAGAGCTCCAGATCGCTGCTGCATCTGGTGCCAGACTGGCTCAGGTCAGGATCCACAGCAGCTCTCGCTTGGCTCCTGCTCGGTGCTGCCAAGGCACAGCTCCTGCCGAGGCCCAGCCCTGCTGGCAGAAGTGCCCGTGGCTGCAGGAACAGCGGCACCTGCGCCTGCAGCCTGGCACAAGTGACTGCTTGGCAGTGTCTGATGAGCCTGGAAGTCTTTGGAGTTGTGGTGCATAGTTTATTTAGTTGTTCTCTTGCACTGGGTGACTGGGAATTTGCACAGAGTAGTTTTTATATTGCAGTGTATAGCTTATGTTATATCATGTGGTTTGTTATCCCTTTCCCCCATCACATGGCCTTTCCCTCACCCACCCCAGTACCCCCTGGTGGTCCCTCCTGGGTTATCCCTCCCCTCGCCACTCCTCACTGGTATCCCAGTGGCTGTGGAACTCTCCCTCTGTCCCCATCCCAGGGTATAAATGTCCCCTGCCACCAGGGAATGCCCTCTTTCTCCCAAGGGTTTGTCCACCTGGTGTGTTTCTTGGAATAAAGGAGAACATTTCCCACGTGGAGAGCGCTTCTCAATCTTTTACCTTTGTCTATGAATTATCCTGTGGGCAAGGGTCCATAGCTAGCCAGAGTGGACCCCAACAGCCCGGCAGAAAACACGATATTTCATGGAGTGAGCTGCAACAAGCCACAGGAAAGGTGTAGACCAGGCTTCCAAGTTGGGAGGCAGGGATACACCAGCTTACCCCAAAAGCCTTTGGCAGCACATCCAGCAGAAGCCAGGCTGCTGAGGTTCTCTGCTTCCTGGGGTGATGGAGGGGACACCTGCAGCGTGAGGCAAAGGAAGGATGAGCACCCTCACCACCAGCCAGGCAGCTCTTGTGCTCATAAGCATGTGCTTCAGTCAGTTCCTGAGTTAATGAGCATGTGAATTGTTGAAGCAACACAATGAAAAATCAGACTAATTAATGAAAAGTGGATTGAAGCCTGGCTTGACTTTTACCTGATAAGCTCATGAAATAAATCTTGATTGACAGAGTACATTGCTCTGTGAATATGAGAGGCCCAAATAAACAATGGCAATATATAAAATAATTCACTGCTGGAACTGGAATTGCACAAAAGAGTGGTAACAGAATAGAAAGTGCTTTAACCATATGGTTAAGAGATTAAGGATAGAAGGAAACAATGGATTTATCAGGAAGCTCCCTTAGAAAGTGTATGAGCTGCTTCAAAATGAGTCCTGACACTCAGCAGATTGGATACAGGCTGTGGGTCTGTGCTGAGGCATGCTGGAGTGCTGGGAACCTCCTCCACACTCCACAGAGCAGTACAGTAAGTGAACATTTGTGTTAACTTTAATTTTGTGGCTCTGCTTCTCCTCCAGTACAGTAAGTGAACATTTGTGTTAACTTTAATTTTGTGGCTCTGCTTCTCCTCCCTGAGCAGATTTCCTAAGGCTCCAGGAAGGCTTCAGCTTTGGCCAAGGCAATAGGCATGGACTGAATATGAGGAAGTCCTGCTGGCAGCTCCTTTGGCATTGAAACACTGGCACCTCAAGGAATGACAACAGTCACTGCCACCTGCTCCAAGGCCATGCTGAGCTCTTACATCTTGGCACACGTGACCTGTTCAAAATCATGGATGCACCAACATCACGGCACCAGGGCTGTGCTGCAGAGGAAATGTGTTATGTTCTTTCATCTAAATATGTCCTTCTTAATGGCAGACTTGATAGAAGCCCATATTTAAGGACAGTGAATTTCTCTTATTTCTAGAGATGATCACAGATAATTTGGCAAATACGTATTTATGGTGTTGCAAAAGATTGCTTGCTTCTCTCTGCTTTGTTCTACTTTCGGTATGAGTGGGATTTCATTAGCCAGTGACAATGGGCATTTTTCACAAACAAAAACAAGTGAACAAAATAAGAGCTGTAGAAATGGAAACATTCTGTCTCAGAGTAAGAGCTGGCAGTCAGCTTCCAACACCACTGGTAGTCTGTCACCTAGATTTTATTAACCAAAGTATGCTGCTGTAATTAACAGTGTAACATTTACAGTGTTGAAGTAGGAATCTAATGGGTTTTAAATTTTATTTTTTTAAAGTAAACCGATTACTCCTAATCATTCATAACTATGAAGTATCTTAAAACACTTGTTGACTTTTGGGAAGCAGTAAGAGAATCAATGATAGAACCCCAAAATTAACTTCCCTTATATGTGTTTACTTTTCAAGATTAAAAGGTGTGGAAACACAATCAAGGAAAATTACTTGAACTTGGTTAAGAATGAATCAGTTTGATCTTTAAGTCCTTGGGATAAGTATAGCTAAACAATTGCATTACTCTCCAAAAAGGCAAAATACCCAAACAGGTAATCCTCCAGTTAAGCAGATTGGGAAAAAAACATTCTGAGAGACTGTGATGCCAGCAGGTACCATAGTACCTGCTGTAAAAGATGTTGCAAGGCCAAAGAAATTATTTAAAGTAAACAGAATGAAATTGGTTTCTTTTTTTTTTTTCCTCTTGCAACTGACAACTTTTTGTGACTGAGACTGTTATTTTATGGGATTTGGAGCTGAAGAGCCAGCCAGATTTTTTAAACACCAAGACAGCAACTGAAGGCTCTGCAGTGTAAACAGGAGCACAATTTTAAGTATTCAATGTTTGTAATACAAGCATCTTCTGATAAATTCTCCCCCTGCTGAAGCAGAAAGATTACCAGACCAGTGATGGAGAAGATACTTGATGGGAAAATATTGACTACAATGGACTGCAAACTTCACTTTCAGAAGAGATAATCCTCTTTTGGAGCAGAGAGATTTGTAGGTGTTTGGTACTTTTGAAGTCAAGGCAGAGATGTCAAGTGACATGCCTAGGAAATTACTTTTGAAGATACTCCTTTGGAAAAGCGTGGAGCTGAAGTTCCAGCCCACGGCCTTGAATGATGGCAGATTTTCACCAACTTCTCAGCAGCTCCTGCCAAGATGTCTGCTTTTATTTGGTAGAAAATTTACAACTTCAGCAGGTGAGCAGTCTGAATGAGCAATGAGCAACGCAGTCACAAATCTCCAAGTCAAACTGAAAACTAAACCCTGGAGTTATCTCTTACTGTAATAATAATTCAGAGGGTTTAGAAAAAGAAGCTTGAGCAAAACTGCATTTGTGCTGCAATTTCCCAAATTCTTGAGGCAGCTGTTAATAACCAGAATATACTGTTTCTAATTTGTTGTAAAGGAACAAAACTGCTCATGAAGTTGAATGGCAATGACTTAAATATCCCGATGGAGCATCAGACAATAAAAGGGTATTTAAAAGAAACCATTATCATAGCTCAACACATATTAAAAGTCTCTTTATTGTGGTTTTTTTTTTTTCTCTTTACCTGACAGTGTTATTTCATAAGAATAAATATTAACAGGTGAAAGTATCTCTGCTGAGCCAGGACCATCATAACCAACTCCTTCCACAGCTGCTTGTTTCCCTGCCCTACCCTGCTCCTTCTAGCTGGGCAGCACACCAGCCTGCAAGGCCACAGTGCCCTCCAGAGGAGCCACCTGCCCACGTGGGAGTCACCACTTCCCATCTTCTGCATCCCGGGTGTTGCCAGCAGCAACACTGCCTTCAGTAAGGCTCTTCCCAGCTCATCTCCGTCTCTGCACAATCTGTGAGTTGTTCAAAACCTTCTGCAGAGCTAAAATAAGGAACAGGTTTGGCAGAAAAATAGCTTCTTTTAAGACTGGTTGTTTTTTACTTGAGTCCATTCAATACGTAACCTAGCAAACATCATGATGTCCAAAGAGTGGAGAAGTGAGAGCAGGAATAATGTCTCACAACAAATGCTGTGGCCACGTGCACCCTTACACAACCAGCCATCTGGGGAGTTGAGTGGAACTGCTGTACTTTGCCCACAGCAGAACTGGAGCACTGGATTTAAAAAAAAAAAAAAAAAAGGCATCTAAGCAGTAACTAACAGCTGAGGTGGTAGCACCTTTAGCAGCTTCAGTCATTTTGGAAATGAACTTGTGACTATCCCCTAAACCACAGACACCTCAAAAGCTGACGTTACCCTGAACTAGGAAAGGTTTATTCTTTTGTTTTTGTATTCTGAGAGCTTTTGGACTAAGAAAGATTAAATAAAATCCACATTTAAGGAAATTATACTGGTAGATGAAGGACCTAAAGTTTTAAAATGGGCAGCACTAAAATAATTCTGTAAGATGCTATTTTTTTTACCTCAAAAGACTTCTATACTTTGAAGTCAATTGATTTTAAACCTATCACTCTAATAAAATACAGATAATAAAATCAATATCACTTACAATAAACTTTACAATAATGGTCACATCATAATAAGCTGGGAAAAAATCTAGTATGTAGAGACTTTTTGTGCTAAATCCACCTCAAGTTTTAGTAAGCTCATTGTTCACCTGTGTGATGGAGGTTTTAGTCTGATAAACAGAATACATTGCTTGGCTTTTAAATTAACTCATTCAGCAAGAGCTCATCAGGAAGACCGAAAACCAACAACCTTTCACCTTCAACTCAATAAATCATATCCCATTTAATTCAGTTTTTATTCAATGAAATGATGTATAAAAACTTACAAATCTGAGAACTTAACTATACACAAAAAGATGATATTCAGTTTAAACGTATACACAGAGAAGAGCTGTGGTTTGTGACTTGCCCTCTCCCACCCCTCCCCCCAAACACACACTGTCTCCATTTATGATGGGGCACTTTTTCTGTCCACTTAGACCTTCTGTTGGCCCAGTAATTGCTCCGTGGGCTTCACTGCTGCTGTCAGTTTAGGTTTTTAGGCTACCAGCAAAAAATCTGGGCATCTATATAAAATAATAAAAATCAACAACTTGATTTTTAACACAAAGATGCAGTACTACCATCAGCAGTAACTAAAACTACAGAATTCATCCTTTCAGGTTTTGCAGGCTTTGTCTTGGCTTTCAAAGTAACTCATAGAGCAGAATTTCCCAGCCAGCACTACAGATTCATTTTAAAACAACCATGATCACCTGTTGCTAGAACACCGCTTTTCCTTCCTCTTAACTCATGCCATTAGACCAAATGCAATCATGGACATTCCTTGCCTGAGTAAGGGAATAAAGCTTTTCTCTCTCCTTTCATCCAGAATGACTCAAAGCTCTGTATAGCTAACAACACACGCATGTGCTGCACTAATGATGGTGCAGTGCTCACCAGTATGCCACTTCTCTAGTTTCCTTGGTAGCTTGGGTGACAACACTTACCTATTGGCTTCTCTTCAACAGGTCAATAAAAATGCACACAGCTCAGGACGTTTCAAATTTGGCTAAAAGCAACCTGTGCAATGACTAGCTTTGTCAAACAACTAAAAGACATTCCAGGCTGAATCTGAGAGCAGACGGCCAGTTAAAAAGGATGTGTGCATTTATTTACCTGTACCAAATATACACACAGACACTTTATATATATATAAATCTTTATACATATACAGTATTTATATATATATATATATAAAGATTGCCATCACATTACTATTACAGCTACTTAAGTCAGAATTTGACTAAGTAACGACTTTGCTTGACTCTGAAACAGATACCCAAAGGCATACTTGAAGGAAGACATACAGCTAAAAGAAAACCAACACCCTCAGCTCTTTTTAACTCAATGAACAGAGATTTCTGCATTCCTTGAGGAAAAGTTCTGAGGGCTTAGGTTATAACCTTAATCAACTTGCATGCGGACTTGTAAAGAGCACGGTGTTTAATCTGCCAGATCTCAAAATGCCTTCTACCAGGGAAACTAAAATACATATATCCTTTGCTTACCAAACTGATACTCTGTTTCTCATTACACTCATCATTGTATCTAAATACACTTTTAAGCAATCTAAATTTTGTTTAAAATCTATTAAATTTGGAATAACTAATACTATCAACATAGTTAGCTGGATTGTTTTTTCACATGTTCCTTTGTATTAAAATCAATTTTGTTGTGGTTTGATGCAAGAGCTTTTTGTTTGTTTTGGTGGGAGAGGCAAAGTCCAATTTCCTAATGTGCCAGTACAGTTCTGGTTGCTGAAGACAAAGGGTGGGAAGGAGGTTGCTGGAAAAGATGGTGGGGTAAGTGAGGTAAGAGGTAGGGGGAGGAAAAAATTGATTTAATAAAAAATGAGTAAAGAAACTTTAAAAAATTGATATAGGTTTCACATTCAGTCTAACAACACTGCTTCCTGCTCCTTTTTGATGGAGGCTAACACTGCGTTATCAGTCTCTGTGGCTTCTGTGTCCCCACCACCTAACAGAATGGAGCGATCTTCTTCTAGTGTAAAGACAGAGTTTTGATTTTGGCACGAATGTTTGACTACTTCATTGGGAGTTGAAAAAGTTTTGTCACACAAGTTACATTTGTAGGGCTTGTTGGTCTGTACTAGCATGTTGTCCATTTGACTGCCTTCCTCAAAAGTACAGAGCTCCAGAGTCTGTTTATCCACCATCGTGTACGTGTCCATGCTCTGGTTTAGGCACACGTGTCTGGCAGCCTGGTTAGCCCTACAAAAGCTTTTGTCACAAGTGCTGCACTTGAAGGGCTTGCCCGTGTGTATGTACATGTGCTCCCTCCAGTGGCTTTTCTGAATAAATTTGCGACCACAGATGGAACATTCGTATTTCCGTCTCTTTACCTCCCTCTCTTGATCTGCCTGCTCCAGGTTGTCAATATCTGCGATATCGGAGGGGGGAGGTGTCTCTGACTGCTGCTGCCCATCAATTATTGGGGAGTCTGAGATCTGCTGCAGCTCGCTGTCACTAATCATCCCCGCTTCAGGCACTTCCATGGCATCTTTATCAGCCGTGTTGTTACAGAGAGACAAAGAAATATTACTTTCTCCCTGCTGGCTAGATGTGAAGGGAACTCCCGTGTGGATCTGCAGGTGCTCCCGCAAGCTGCTGCGCAGGTTGAACCGGCGACCGCAGAGGTGACAGGCATAGTATTTTGGGAAGCTTCCGTTCCTTTTCATAATGCTTGGCTTGACGTGTGCTATTGTGAGAGAGGCAGGCTGCTCATCTGAAGAAGATGCTTCCATATTGCCCTCTTCTCCCGAAGGTGAATTATTACCAGCAGCAGACACCAATTCCGGAGATAGAGAAGATGGCAATGGGTCAGAAGCAGACATATTTGTCCGGGTCACTTGTGGCAGATTTGCACCCAACTGCGAGAGCTGCGAGCCTTCAGAAGCCTGCTCTTGGTTCATCCGGGATGTCTGAGGCCGTGGTTCTCGCCCAAGTTTGTCAGTCGCTGACGTAACCTTAGTGGGATGTCTTATCTGGTGATCTGCAATCTGAATGCCATATAATGAAGATGCTAATGGAAAGACTTGATCTGGGTGAGAAAAAGTTCCCTGACTTGCAAGGCTGGCCTCTTGAATTAGTGGATATGCATGCAGAAACTTTATTCCCTGTTCTAGTCGAACTGGGTCAATGAGTTGTGGTGCCATCTTCCCAGTGTACATCAAATGCAAGAGATAACTGAAGATATCTGGCTGTATGTCGGTCGCTTTCAAACGGACACATTCACTGAAAGGTG
Source organism: Passer domesticus (assembly GCF_036417665.1). Classification (NCBI taxonomy): domain Eukaryota; kingdom Metazoa; phylum Chordata; class Aves; order Passeriformes; family Passeridae; genus Passer; species Passer domesticus. The sequence goes on from NC_087476.1 coordinate 58,300,750, forward strand.
AAACAAAATTATAAATAAGACATAAGGAAAATATTTTTTCCCAGTTCTAGGTTATTCAAGCCTTGATAAAAATAGGAGGTTTCTACTTAAATTCAAAAGACAGAATCTGCAATAAATATTAAGGGAAATGCTTTACTGTGAAAGAGCTAATCTTAGGAGCTACTTGAAAGATGACTTCTTTCCTCAGTGAAGTAACTGGCTTGAAAGAAAAGCTGTCCCATTGCAACCTATACCATTTTAAACTGCTGTTATGTTGTAAATGAGTTGTCACATACTAATATATTTTCTAAACTGCAAAGACATTTTCCCCCTTTTCTTGGCTGGATTCAAACACATCTGTAGTGAAATTACAACCTGCTAGCATGGGACTCTAAATTCACAGTCCAATAAACTTTTCTCATTATTTAGCCCTGAAAACACCTAATTCGTCTGGCACTTACCTGCTGGGCTTCTATGTCCTACTAGGGTTTACAGCTACAGTTCTGCAAATGTGCAGTATTGTGCTGTCCCAAGTGCATTATGATCCAGAAACCATGCAGGACAGGGTATGAATTCACCTGGGGATCTGATGCAACAGGTGTAACCCCTGGAATACAGGTTCCTTACACAGCAGAACAGCAGATTTTTTCCTTGCATAGGGAGGGAGAAACAGCAGCACCAGTGGACTGCCTGGTCAGTCTAGCAGTCCCTTGATTAGAGCACTCAAAGGGAGATGCTTTGGCTGTGATCCACTCTTCAGCCAAACAGGACTGAAACCAACACCCCCCTCCAGCTCAGAGTGTGTCCTATGCATCAACCTTCACAATGCTCTGGACTGAGACAGCTACCACTGTTCTAGCTAAGCCTGTATCTCTGTGCAGAAAGTAAGGCAAGGCTCACAGAAGAAGAAAAGAGGGAACGTCTTTGTCAGGTCAGTTAGCTAACAGGAGAGGAACTGGGATTCTAATTATTTTTCATAAGTATCTGTAGCTCCTCTATTAAAAACAAACATAAATAAACCACAAAAATTCAAAAATGGACATTGCGTGCTGTGGTCTGAATGCTCTAACTACAGAAGGCTACCAAGCTGAGGAGGAAATTATAGCCAATTCTTCGGTTTCTTGAGGTGCACCCTTCTTGAGCTCTCTCTGTGACTGCTTCTGAATTCAGATATATGACTCAAAAGTAAACTTGCAATGCTGTCTTTCAAAGATGACTGTGTGCTTTTGAAGGAGTATCAAGAGTGATAACATCTGCCTGCAGTCTTTTTTCAGAAGTGCAAATGCACTTCTGTCCTAGCAGTTCACTTCTGGCTAAGAACTCTTAGCCAAAGAGTTAAGTTTGAATCACTTAACTAACTTTTTGAGTTAGTTCAAGTATTTTGGAAAAAGACCAAAATATCTTTAAATCTCACACCCTGGTGGTCTTTTCAATCTCCTCAATGTAAGCCTGTGGTACAGAAATAATAATAATAAAAAAACACTGAAAGAAAAATACCACAACCCCCCTTATTTTCCACCATTATATAGTATTCTATTATTTAATTAACAATAAACTGCAAAGAAATGAAACACATATACCTCTTTTGTAAGTTTATTTCTCAAAATCTCCTAGCAAGTACTTATTGGATTGCATGTAACATTACACAAACGTCAAGAACAGTGTCAAGACAGCGTAGAAGACAGTGACTGGGGGAAGGAAAGTGCAGGAGAGAAGACAGGATCCTTGAAGTAGTATTCAATTGTAGAAATTAAATTTTCTATGTTTTCTTAAGGATAAAGAATTTATGCTAAATTATAAAATCAGTGTTAATGAATCACAGTTCGACTTCAATATGTTTGAACGCGAGGTTCTAGTTTGCAGGTAAGACTGTTTGCAGTTAAGATGCTCTTTATGTCATAACAAGAAGCAAAAAGAACATTTTGTTGCTAGACTTCCTTAGCTTAGTTAGCTGAACAACATGTAAACGGTGAACCTTTTTAGAGTTACCTGGTTTGATGAACAAACAACATCTTGAAGTAGTTGGAGAAAGAAGCGAGGACAGATTTGTGTGCCTTGAAGTAGACATCCCCAATGGCAACTGTGCAGTCACACAGGAAACCGAACTCTCTCTGAGCATTTAGCTGCTGCAGCAGAATAAGTCCATGGTTGGCCAAATCCATTTTTTACACTCTGAAAAGCAAATGACTTGCATGTAAAACTTTACAGTAGATGCACAGATGCAACAGTAGCTGTCTCTTAGCAGATATTTTCTCCAATATCCAGATGCCATACTTTAGTAACACATCTTAATCCCAAGTTACTGTATAAAAGATACCTTACACATAGGCAAGGATTTCTCTTTCATGATGGGAATTGCGATTCACCAAGGTGTGAGTGATTTGCCAAGGCTTAAAGAGCAAAGGAGAACCAGGACCAAAGTGTTGTGGAAAGGCATGGTGTGGGTACTTGGATACAGAAATATAAATAGCTAAGGAAGAGGAAGATATATTAACAAGTAGTAAAAACACCTATACAGAGTGGGGAAAAGAAAGTCTTTTGGTTGCCACTTGTCTGCTCAAATAGGAAAACTGATTTTCCATTCTGATGTTAGTCACTCTCACCTACACCAGTGGGAGTGACACAACCCAATAAAAGACAAGTTAGATACTTTTAACCTGGATTTTCAGCGTCTCTGTGCATCTTTTACCTAAAAGTTATGAGTCCCTCCAGCTGAATCCAAGGCCAGCATTAAATAACTCAACTTTGGTGATGGTTATGCCCTCTCCTGGGAAATACCAGATACATACCTGAATCTTCCCAGGCTCAAACAGTGAATTCATTCTAGGTATTGGCAACTCTGGACTATCAATACAGGAGGGGCCAACCTTTTCACCTAATAACTATTGATCTATTTATTGAGACCAGCTACAACAGCATTTTTAAGAAGTCTGCATGCCTCATGCCTGCCTAGAAAATCAAGAAACTCAAAGGGTGAGATGAGAGGTGCAGTTCTGTCCACTGCAGGTAGGATGACCAACAGTGAAATGTGGCACTGACCGAGCCCCGCTAGGCCAGGGTTTCCACTGCCCCTCACCCTCCTGGGCACCTCCTTGGACCAGATGCTGGAGGCTGTCCACAAAAAACTACCTAAGGGCTATAAACTTTTTCTCAAGGATTCAAGGGCAGTCTTGGAAGCAAAAATGGGTAGCTTTGGGGGAAAAAAATACATAGGAAAACACATCAGGACAGCTACCCATGGTTGGATGCATGGATGAATACAGGGCTAGTAAGATCAGCAAGTGGAAACAAACTTCATCAAAGCAAATAGAGCTTTGGGCAAAAGTGAAAGTATGAAGCAATATAAATCTGTACATAAGCATACAAAACAGCAAGAGAAGCCAACAAAATTCCTGGCCATGTAATGCCCAGAACAGAAACACAACAGAATGAGAAGGTGAAACTAGAAGTGGATAAAAAAATTTATAAATAGTCTTGGGCATTTTCCCCTCTAAACTTAAAAGCAAGTTATAGGAATTTAAGTCAGGTTCAAGCAGCTAGTTTCTTTTATACAGTAAAAGCATGGCTTTTTGGGAAAAAGAACAGAAATGTATTCCACATATGCCAGTATGTTTAGTCACTAGAGATGCAAGTATTTCTACTTGCTGGACAGGGAAGAACTCCCTCATATTTAAAGGATAACCAGGCTGACAAAATGCATTTTTTTGCATCCATCGAGATCAGAACTCACTGGAGACAAGGGTGTAAAGACAAAGAAAGAAATACAGTGTAAGATACAGTGTAAGATACAGCTGATTATTTTCTTACAGTTAATAAGAGAAAAAGAAGTTAGGTTTTAACTCTCTTTAGGTACATATCCTCCTCCCTAAACTAACGTTTGGATAACTAAGTTTGTACATACAATGTGCTAAGACTCTCTCTCTCTCTCCACAAGAGGGAATACTTGCTGTCAGCAGGAACAGAAATCATATTTGATATTATTTAATCCTGCAAGATGCCCCATGTGGGTGATGTTACAGAAAACACGCTAGATTTTTTTTTTACCTTTGATTATTGCGTTCTACATTTTTAAATTCAGTCTGGTTTGCACTTGGATAACAAAACTTGCCAAGCAGAGCAAACCACCGATGTGAAGGCACTCCAAGCCAGACAAGCATTCTTCCTAGCTATTACCATCCTAAGTGTGTTTAGTTTGGAGCTTCGCTCTTACCCCAAACAGCAAGCCCTTCCTTAACGACCCGAATTGAACTTTAAAAAAAATTATACATGTGCACAACATTGTGTTTTGCATGTATCTGGATGACATCTACACGCTGTAGCTGGAAGCACTGCAGTAATTACACTCTAAGGAAATGACAGGGCAGATGAAAGGAGCGAGGAAGGCACTTTGCACAGTACAGGTACGCGTGTGCTCAGGAATGTTACCCTTAGCTAAATGAAGCGGCGATTAACACCGGCACGGCCCCATGTCAGTGCTGACCGACTCAACAAGTGCGAGAAATGCTTCTTGTGCCTGAAACCCCGCGGGGACGCTGCCTCCCTGCCCGGCCCGCTCCGCCGCGGCTTTGGGGGTTACCGAATGTGTGCGGCGGGGCCGAGAGCCACATGGGGCCGAGCCGGCTCGGGCAGGGCGCTGGCTCCGGTGCCTCGCTGGGAAAAGGGGGCGGCACAAGCCCAGGATGACACCGGGGAAGCGCCGGGACCGCACCGCGGGAGTGAGCCGGCTACGGGCAACCAAGCGGGCTGCCGCTCCGACGGCAGCGGGCCCCGGCCGGCCCCGCTCGCCCTTCGCCCTCAGCGCGGGCGGGCCCCGCCGGGCGCTGCCGCCCTCCCGGGCCGGGCCGGGGGCGTGGCGGCCGCGCGCCCGCTGCCGGCCCGCGGCGCGCTCGGCCCCAGTGCGGGAGCGGGCGGCGCTCTCCCATTGGCCGCCGGGGCGGAAGGCCGGGCGGCCGCGCGCCGCTCTCACTGGCTGCGCCCCGCCCCTCCCTCCTCCCGCTGGCCCCGCCCACGCCCCCCCCCCCACCCCCCCGCGCACGCCACGCGCGCACGGACGGGACGGAGCCGGCGCGCGAGACGCAGCGCGAGCGGAGCCGCCAGGGCGCGCGAGACGGGAAGAGCCGCCGCCGCCGCCGCCGGCAGGGCCGGCCCAGCCCAGCCCAGCCCGCCGGGGGGGGGCGGGGGACAGGCGGGGCCGCCCCGCCCCGCGCGCGCCGGATCCCGCCGCTGCTGCTGCTGCCGCCGCCACCGCCGCCGAAGGGGGCGGGAGGGAGGCAGCGCGGGCCTCAACCGGCCGAGCCGAGCCCCGCGCCGGGCGGCACCGGTCCCCCCGACCTCCTCCCTCTCTTCCTCTCTCTCTCCGCGACCCACCCACACCCCTCCGGCTCGGCCCGGCCCTCCCCTCGGTGCGCACCCATCCCCCCCCCCGCCCCGTACCGTGTCCCGGATGGAGCCGCCCGGCCCGGCCCGGTCCGGCCCGGTCCGGCGGGGATTCACCGGGCAGTTCTACCTCCCGCCCCGCAACCCCCTCGGCCCGCTCGGACCCGGCGGGGCCCGGGGAGCCCCTCACACACAATGCGGAGGTAGGGCCGAGCAGGCCCCGCCGCGCCCCCGCCGCCGCCGCCTCAGCCCGGGCCGCGGCCGGCGCGACGGGGCCGGGCGCACGTGCGGGCGGCGGGGCCGGGCTCCCCGCGGGGCGGGCGCGGCGCGGCCGGTGCTCGCTCACCTGGGGGGCGTGGGGGCCGCCGGGTGGCGCCGCGCGGGGGCCGCCGCCGTCTCCGCGCCCGGCAGCAGCAACAACGGAGTCAGCGCGGCGGCGGCGGCGGCGGCTTTTCCTGTCCGGTTACGTTCGGGTCACATGACCGGGAGCGGAGCACAGAGGCTGCGGCGAGGAGCCCCCGCCGTGGGGGAGGGGAGGCGGCGAGCGCTGTGGCGGCAGCGGGAGACACCCAGCCCGCGCCCCTCCCTCCGCGCCCGCCCCACCACCGGGAACGGGAGCGGCCCTCCCGCCTTCCGGGCACCCCCGGGGCAAAGCCGCCGCTCCCGTCCTAGCCAGGCGCGCTGCCCCTTTAAAACTCCCGGGCGGCGGAGGTCGGTGTAGCCCCCCTGCACCCCCCTCCGCCTCCAGCGCTGCGGGATAACGGGGATCCTGGCGGCGTGCGGGGCTGGGATGGGACGGCACGGCACGGGATGGGATGGGGCGGTGCTGTGCCGCGCCCGCCGCCGCCTTCCCGGCGCCCGTCCGTCCTCGCCGCGGCGGCAGAGGCTGCTCGGTGCCGCCGCCGGGGGGCCCCGAGCGGCTCCCGCCGGGCGGTGCTTGGCGGCGGGTGCGGGATGGAGGGATGGATGCCGCCGGGGGCTGCCCTCGCGCTCGCTGCCGGGAGGAGTGACGGGCGCAGGTGCGTCCCGGCGCTTCCCGCGGAGTCGCCGGGGATGTGGGAGACGGGGACGGGCCGGCAGCGGCGGGACGCGGTGTCCCGGGTATAGCGGGCAGGAACTCTGAGCGCCGGTGCCCTCCTCCGCGTCACCCTGGCTGCTCTCCAGGTGTCATTTATAGCAAGTCTCGCTCCGGTGCGTCGGGAAGGGGCGGCGTGGGACCGGGCTCTGTGAGACTGCCCTGGGCACGCCGTGGCTGCGCTGTCAGATGGGAGGTTACGAGATCAGTTGTCAAAAAGAGTGATTCAGAGTACAAACGTGGAAAAGTTGGGTCTGCTTGCGGTCTGTTCAGCTGGATGCAGGTTATTTGAAGTGGGTATTCTTAACTTGCCTTTCTAAGGGATGATATAGCTGCCGTATGCAAAAATCACATCTGCAACTTCCCACAGTGGCAGATCTGGTTGTGGTGGAGTGCAGAGGGAAGGTGGCTGTAGCAAGGCCTCATTTTATCCAAATCCAAGGCATGCTGTAGAATAATACATGGATGCTTATAAGACTGCATAAAGAAGTACACCAACAGACGGACCTGGAAAAAAATTGTTGGTCTCACAGAAGTTACTAAGTCAGAGCTGTTAGCATGGAGCAGGGATGCCGTCTTCTTACAAGAGGCCTGGAGTGATTGGATGTGATTTCCAGGCAGGGAATCAGTCCAGGGACAGCCTGGATACATCTGCTAAGCAGGGCAGTGTCATGGACGGAACCATTTTCAGAGAGAAACTTTGTCATTGTTGTTGAACTCTTGTGGGAAGATGTTTGGCCAGGTAAAGGGGGTTCCTGTGCCCTGGAGCCCTGCTCCCGCTGTCCTCCAGTGTGCTTTTTGTTTTTCGTGGGAAGAGCATATGCTACAATGCCAGCTGTCAGAATTAGGTCCAGATGATTATTACATTCTAGGATACTTATTTAAGCAAGCATTTAGGAGCCTAGCTGTACCTGGGATGTTGTTTCCATGGTAATTAAATAAGATATACTATGGAAGAAAAGGCCCAAACTTTGAACTTTGCATCTTGACAGCAGGTGTGCTGATGGGGAGGAGGAGTCTTGTATCTTGTCTGGTTTGTAGATCCACAGATAACTGCAGCCATCCCAGACTGTTGCTACTTCTACAGGATCTAAACTGATAAAGGATTAGACCAGTTTTACATGAGTCTGACTAAGCCATCTCCCACTGAAATTAATGGATGTCTTGATAGGCACAGCTTGATTCTTTGCATCAAATAGCTAATGAATATTAATTTTTTTACCCAACTTAAAATGCATTTGAAAAGTGCAGGTGTTTAAGACTAGTAAAGTCTTAAAAACCCCCAACAAACCAACCCCAAAACCCAGCAACTTTTAATTTTAATGGAGCTGAAAGCTGTCTGCTGCTGTTCCAGTACTTAGAATAAAGCATCTGAACAGAACCTAATCTTTAAGACCCATCTCAAATAGCTGAGATCTTAAAAACATGTCCATTGTAGTTCAGCACAACTCTCAGAGTTCTGCTATGTGAGCATGTGGCAGAAAGTTTATAGAGTGTATTTAACCAGTCTACTTGGCAATTTTTTCCCCTGAATGGTTTCCCTTGCATTTCAATTTTGCAAGCTAAATACAAAGTAGAAAGAGTAGATGGGCATTTGTACTCAAGTTGCTTAGTGTTTGAGGATCTGTCTCATTCTGGAAGATATTGGAAAAAGTTATATAATTTTTAATTTAACTGAGTGGGCTACTTAGGAAAACCAGGGTGTTTCTGGCAGATATCTGGCAGGCTTTTTGGCCTTTTTTTCTCTTTTATGCTGAACTTGGCATTTGTGTGGGATTCTCCTCTGTGCTGTCTCTGAAACTGGAGAAAAAATTAACTTGGCTATGGTTTATTTGTATTATTAACAGCTCATAATTCAGCTGTAAATCACCTTTATTTATACTGCAGTATTTGAATCCAGCAATAATGCAGTTTCTAATCCTCTTGGAATCTGTAGAAAGATGGCTGTGTTGGGTGTAATGTTGCCAAACTTCACACTTTCAGTACTGACTGACACCTGAAACGTGTCACCTGTGTCACAGGGAGTGATAAGCATTCACCTGATGAATTTGGGACACCCAAATTATCATATGGATCTAAAATATTACTCTATCTCTTCAGATTTTTGGGTTTGTTTGTTTCTTACGTTAAAATTCATGCACCTGAAATTGTAAGAAAAATGTATCCATGTCTTGTTAAGTGGCATTACTGTGCTTTTGGTTTTTATGTGCTGACTTTTCCTCCTGAGTTGCTAGAGGTACTTGATTAGGATTTCTTTCCCACTTTTATGATTTTTTGAAAGGACTGTTCAGAATGTTTGAGATAGTGCTACACACATCTGAGCGCATTCTTAGGTGTGATGCTGTTGATGACAGGATCAGTCCCTAGGTTTTGGGGTTTACTTCAATCTGCACGTACTTGCATTACAGGCAGCATTTTGTCTGATAAGATCATATTTTACATTGTAAATGAGCATGCTGCTGATGATATAAGTGTTAATAGGATGATGGAAGTGTCTGCTAATCTGAGTAAAAAGTCACTTGAGCAGTGGGAGGAACTTGATCCAGTCTCAAGTCCTGTAAGTGTGTCTTCTTGGATGAGTTCAGTTGAAATCTGAGTGGAATAGCAGATTTTTTTATTGCTATAGTCAAAACCTCAACAGCTCTAGTGATGTTAATTAGGCTCAAAGTGCTAAGATTTTTTGTGAGTTTTCAAATTTTTCAGCATTTTTGAAAATTAAGAGAGCAGAGTTGCTGTTTTGAAGAGCTCTTCGCTCATTGCTCCCTGCAACACTGCTGACACACTCCCAGAGGAGTGGAAGCCACAGGGATCTGGGAGTTTCATGTCCTGGGCAATGAGTGGGAATTGTTCCCCAAAGGTGTGGGACCTTTTTTCACATGGGTACAACTGTAGTAAACCAAGAGTTTATGTCAATGCTGTAAATCTGTTCTATTAGCACAGCTGCCATTTCTAATACTTCCACTTTGTATGTATGCTGGCAAGAAGGCTTGGTGGCAAGTGTGACAGCTGCAATAGCTTCTTCCTGGAACATTGTACCTCTTGAGAGTCTCCAAGCTTTTCATCCAGGACTCTGTCATTCCCCCTGTTAGAATTGTGAACACAGTTTAGCCAAGTTTCACCTATCTTTCAGACAGCATTGTAGGAATGTAAAAGTGATCCCTGGGAAAACTGATGTATGGGATCACAGTAATAGTGGAATGGGTCTGCTTTTTCTTGCCTTGGCTTCCATACTCTTCCTTGCCTTGCTGTTGGTGATAGGTGAGTGGTCATCCCCAAGGAGATCTGAGCTTTCATATTTTTGTTGCCAGTAGTTTTGGTGGTCTGAGAGGTGAAGGATATCCATGGCGTGTGAGCCACCTTTTGTGTAGGCTGTATGAGATGAAAAGATGAAGAAAATGATCTTTGTTGTTCTGTAGGCTGTTTTTTTTTGGTATTGGGTATTAGGAATTTTTTTTACACCTAGTGAACAAAACTAGTTGAGTAGCTGCAATTTAGACCAGGGGAAATAATTACAAGCATTCTTTTGCCAGCACAATGTATGTCATTTAAGGAAATAGTTTAATTGTGTTATAGTTTTTCTTGTTAGGAGAATCCTCTCTGTCAGGAATTTTTAGTGTAACCCAACTAACACAATTCTTGCAGTGCAGATTAGCCATCTATTTCCTGCCTTTGGCTTAGTCTGAAATGAGCCTTTTACATGGGCCCTGCCCACTTTTAACAGGTAAAATCAAACATGACCATGTCCTCTTGGCTGGAGCGACATTTTTAGTGGAGCTTGACTGTAAAGTTACAGCAATATATGTACTTGCATGTGCTATTTTCCTTAGGAAAAAAAATCAAACTGCAGTGGTTCCCAAGTGTATTTTTAAAGCCCATGCAGGTGAGGTGTTGCAGAGGAAGCAGCTCTCAATGACAGAGCTCCAGGGAGGTTTGTGCATGCATACAGCAAGCAGAGCTGATGTGAACAGTGCAGCAGAGAGCAGAGATTGACTCGGTAGCCATGAGTGCTGTCACCCCAGAAAAACAGGTCTGGAATTGAGTCACAGCTCTCAGCATTCCTTGCTGTTTTACAAATAGCTACTCTTGTGACGACTTCCCAGCAGATCTGCCAAAGAAAATCATATGTAAGTTATCCTTTACCTTATGTGACAGAAAAAGCACAGATAGAACCAGTTTGCACAGTTGGGATCTTTATAAAATAATGGTCTAACAAGGTTCCATATGAACAGATTTTTACCATTCAGTCTTAATTAAAAAAAAAAAAAAGGTTAAAATTTCAGAGTGCTGGGTATTTTAGGATTCCTCTCTGCTCTTCCTTGCATATTCTGTTATTGCTATTGCATTTTTTCCCCCTCAAGTGACCCTTACTGGTTAGAGTAGATCCATTTTAATGAAGACTCAGACTGTTCAAACTGTAGTGATGATGGTTGTTTTCAGTTACACCAGGAGAGCATGGGGTGGGCGAGGCAGGCAAAAGCTGGGTGTGTTCTCACAAATAAGGCAGTTTTGTGTTGCTTCTGGAGCTTGAGTCTCATCCTGCCTGTGCCATAGAACTTCCCCCTGGTCAGGCCATGTGTACATGTGCACAGGCTCCCCAGGGGATCTCTGGCTTGAAGCAGAAACAGGGACTGCAGGCAGGGAGAGTTTCCCACGTGCTGTGTGGTCATAGAGGGCTCTCCTCCCTGCTATATTGTGCAGTGAAAGCTCAAGTTACGTTCTTGGTGAATTCAATTCCCAGCTTGGTTCTCTATGTGTAATATAGCAAGAGGATTCTCTCTAGAGTTAGCTGCTAACATAAAAGCCCCTCATGCTTGGATGCAGCTGCCAGTGTGTACACCATGAAAAAAATGGATACAAAGTTTTAAAGGTCTGTTAAGGCTTAACTGAAGCTTTTGCATTTTTTTTTTCAAACTGTGACTAGCCACTCAATGGAGTAAGCAGGGTTGGGGGCTTGGCAAGAAGCATAGTATGACTTTATGCCTATGATTTTATGTGCCAAGATAAACTGATTTACAGTTTCAAAAGTAACTGCCCTTCTTTTGTTTTGAGGTGTTGGTAACTCTTACAGTCCTGAGACAGAATACTTCAGATAATCCAGCCTAGACACTTCATGCTTTTAAAGAGCATTTAGGAGTCCTCCAATGACTTTGTTAAAACCACTTTTCTTACTGATGCAAGTGGTCTGCATGTATACATTTTAGCAATTTAGTTGAAACGTGGAAACATTAAATGTGAGATCAAAGGGAATAAATGTCCTTGAGTGTATTACCTCACAGCAGGGGAGGGAGAAGCCTGAAAAATATTTGCTGGAAAAATTAGAATTAAAATGTAACCTAGTTCTCTGTAATTGTAATTAAGTGGTGATTGGTAAATTTTCCTGCTGCACAAAAGATGTAATGTTCTGTTTCTCAACAACACTGTGTAAGTCAGGCTATTGATGCAGAGAAGTTCACAGTGACAAGTCTGTGTCACCAAGCTGTTCTGACCAATTCACTTCCCTGAGCAGGGCCTGTCTGTTCAGACCTTCTCAGCAGTTCAGAGAAGAGGAACTTGAATTATTCCAGAACCAAGACCTCCAGCTACAATCTGTTTTGATTCCAGTGGAGAAAAGCCTCCACTTCAGAGCAGCAGCTGCTTCTTCAGAGGCACCCATAGCATTGTATTGTAATTTACAGCAAAAGGATAGGTTTGCAGTCAGATGTTTTTCCTAGCTGTGCCTGACTTTATTGTGTCCATTATGTCTGTTTGATGTATTAAACAGGAGTCCAGTATTGCAATCAGAAATAATGCTCTCAGGTGAAGAGAGAACAGTAAGCTACTGCAACTCTAGTTGCATTTTTAGCCAGAATTTAGTCATCATGGCTTGTTAATGATGCTCCAGGAGCTTTTAACAGAATCTTTAAGTTCTGTTCCTTATTCAATACAGTGGACTAAAGTGAATTTGAAAGAGGTGAGAAAAAAGCAGTTGTGTACCAGTTTCTGAAAATATATTTAGAAAAAGTTGCTAGGAAAAAAATATGTTCATCCTCTAACACTCTGCGGACTAGGAACAGATTAAAAATAAAAAAGAAACTTTTATCTTAGAGGATAATTAAGATATCTCACCCTATGCTAACTCCTTGCAACTTACACTGATGAAAATCAGCATGATAAGGTGGACAGAGAAATTCTGTGAATCTTTCTTTAGTTTACCATTTTGCTACAGGTCCCTGTGATTTCTAGAATCAATTAATTCCCCCTCTATATGAACACTAAATGTAAAAAAAGAATGGAAATAGTACCATCTCACAACAAACATATTCCTATTCAAGTATATCAACATCACCTTTTGATGGGATGGAACACAACATTAAATATATCTGCCACATATATTAAAATCATGCCAGGAGAACAAATGGTAATGCCATCTGAAAGCTTGGGACAGTGTTCCAGCTCTCCAAGAGTGAGCTGGCAAACATGAGAGAAAACATCTATCAGAAATACACAAAGTAGCAATTTATTCAGCATCATTTTAACTGTTAAGGGAGAAAGCAGTAGAGTCTTTCACCAAATACAGTCAGCACAGATGAGATCCATCCATAGGTTAAGCCCTCTCTAACATTATTAGTACAGCGGCTGGGAATAATTTCACAGACAGATTTGAATTTTTTTTTATTTGATCAGAAGATTTAGAGATTTATCAAGAGACACAATTTTATGATTCTCCAGAAGCATCTGATCGGAATTTTCCAAGTCTTGTGTTTTCTATTGTTTTGTCTGTTTTCTTCTTCCTGAGTTTGTTCTGTCATCAGAAAACTACCCTTGCAAGTTCAAACAGAACCTGTGGAACAGCAAACACATGGATGTGAATTTTTATTTTATTTAAAAATCTTTAAACCAGTTTACACTATAAATCAGATAATCTGAAAAGTAACTGTAGCTTCAATTTGCAAGTTGCAAAGAACAAATACTAATCCCCGTGTACATCACACTAATACAGTAATCTTAATTCTCAAAGTATGAAGTATAGAAATTGCACTTGTTATTATGTTCTTAATATTGAAAAAAACCCCACCAACCTCTATGGTGATTAGTATTACTATCATCCACTCAAGGCGCAGCGCGTGCTTTTCATTCAGGTGATTTCGCATTAGGTCTGTCAGCTCCATGCAGTGCTGGAGCTTTTCATTCATTACCTGCAAGCAATTACAAACATCACAAATCTGGACTCCAGAAATAGAATCAGATCACTAAATAGGGAAACATACTCCACAGAACTAGAAAGGGGTTAACACCTCTGCAAAATAGAATAGAAAATTAATAGAACAGAAAATTCTGTAAGACACAAGCAACAGAAGCTTCAGCATAAATAAACCTGTTATTTCAATGGGTTCTCCAAAAGAATATAAATTTAGATATGCATCTGCAGTATTGAAGTGTTTCTGGGTGATACCTACTCATGAAAAGAGTCATAAGCAAACGGAGATACAGCTTTCTGGAATGCCTCAAAATTAAATATTTATGATTGCTGTACCAGCAGGAAAGGTAGTTTTTGTGCTTCTTATATTCTGGTTCAGCAGTAAACATTATGTCACCCTTCAAGGACTGATGTGAATGATCATGTCAATAAGAAGAATACACTTCTCAGTTCTTCTATGTATATAAAGCCTAATTTAGTGGCCCAGGAAATAAATAATTAATTCATGTGAGGCATGTTAACCTAAACCAGGGAAAGGTACGAGTGGGCTAATAACACCTGGAAATGGGAAGAGTGTATGATACCTTATTTATTCCCTTTCTGCAATTAAAGCACATTCACAGAGCAATCTGTGACCCTGCTGAGCCAAAGACAACTGATCTGAGTGTGGAAGAGTCTCACAACAGTAAGACACTCACCTTAACTCTGCGATTAATGTTGAGAAACTGGCAAGTCTTGTCATAAAGCTCTTCCAGTTTTTCTCTATCCCAGTAGAAGTCTGGTGTTATTAGCAGGTCTGAGCTCAGATTTATACGGTGTCTAAAAAGAATGGGTACTACTTACTGTAGTTCAGGTTTCCTCTTGACATGCAGTTAAATTAAATAAGAAAAATTCTACATTCTAAATGTAGAAAAATTCTAATTCTACATACCATATGAAAAGAATGTCCTTTCATAGTAAAAATGCAATTGGAGTGATTATTTAAAATTGGTCACATCTCCTGAAACTTTTCTGGGAATACTCTACTGTGGAACTCTTTTGAACATTAATGACTTTTTCCTTATGCCATCACTGCCTCCTCAACCTGTCACCTTCCTTAGTTTTCGATACCTGTAGAGAGGTCCCTGACTATGCTGGTGGCTCACTGAAGCAGTACACAAAATAACAATACAGAACTCCTAAATGTGACTGGTACTGCATGCTGGATATGTGTGTGCAGCACACCCCTCAGAATCAGGCAATGGTCTAAGCATCATAAAGGCTAAAAGCTAAAATCTCCTACCTTCAATGTATTGCTAACATAAACCTTTGGATACCTGCAACATCACTGTTGATTACTGATCAGTCCTTCAAGTACCCCAGCATCTGAAACAGGAATTGTTTTTTAATTTTACCTTGGAGATTTTGGTGGGATTTTTTCCTTTTTTTTTTTTTTTTTGAGTGTGTAATGGTCTGTATTGTCAAAGGCCAAATTTCACTTGAGGGAGGAAAAAACATTAAAAACAATGACTTAGCAGTGGTTTCTGAGTAAGTCAAGGGAAGAACAGAACTCAAGAAAGATTTTTACCAACTCTAGGCTGTAGTTAACAGTTCTACACCTACCCACCTTTCTCCTGGTATCCTTTACATGCTGTAGTATCTACTGTAATTACTAGTTTAAACACATGTTGCTGGACTCAGGAAGGGAAAAGGGTGTGGTATTTGGTTATTTATGATATACTGCCTGCTTAATGCCTGCAGTTGAAATGCCAGTGTGAGTGGTAAGCCTGTGGCTCCCCTTACCAATGTAAATAGCACATGGACTCCAGTCAAAATGAGGAATTCTCCCACCCTGTCTCACCCTGCTCTATTTAGTCTGTATTCTTCTCTTTGTATCCTGCACAATGTAACTTTTACATTCTGTGTAATACAATGTCTTAGGTGTAACTAAAGAAGTTACCTTAGTGCGAAGAGTTCTCCAATTTTCTGCATCACATCTGCATGAGAGAGTTTTACCTTCCTTCGTGACTTTAGAATCTGAAAAGTAGGAAGTTCTTCACTGCTTGATCAAGTAACATGTACCAGTAGTTAAGAAGTCCAGAGTTTTACAGCCTGAAGTATCTCAGAATCTAAATGCATAGTGCACTTACTAACATTTTAGTTTTGTTTGCTTAAGTGCTTTGCTTCTCTAGCTTTCTAAGAATATCACTGTGCAACTGGTTCATCCAGGCTTCTCAATAAATCACTGAGTACGTCACCAGTAGCCACAGAAATACTGGGGCATTTTCTCCAAGTGTTTTCCTGAACAAGAGATGATTTGTTCTTCCTTCCTGCTGTTTTTATTTTAAAGTCATGACAGTGTTCTTTTACCTTGCCACTCCTTAGCCTTTCTACAGACTTTCTCCTTGTAACAATGTATTACCATTTATTTCCTTCATATAAAATTAATAAACCCAACGTTTTCTCTTTTGAACCCTACAAATCTCAATTTTATATATAACATCATATGGGCTTTGTACTGTAATTACATCTCATGAAAAACTTTTAAGTAATTCACTCAAACTCTTTATTATGTTCAAGTCAAACACATTATTTTCAGCCCAAGTTATAGCACACACTGAGTTTGGCCAGGTTTTTAAATGCTGCTTGTCCTGTTACACATACATTTCACCAGTAGCAAGTGACTGTGGCACAATATGGGAAACATTATTACAATGCAGAACCTCACTCCCAGCCCTTTAAAGGCTGATGATTTCTTGTCCAACCACTCTGCAGGGGTTCTCAGCTTCTCTACACTGATGGATTTACGATCAAATATATTCAACATTCAATTCCTTTATTCCTATCCTCAGCTACATATGGACTGATCTTTTACAAAACACAGGAGAAAAGGAGGGGAACAAGGCCTCACCTCAGGAATTGACTGGATAGATTCCACAAAGTTATCCAGTAATGATTCCCAAATAGCTAGCTTCACTGCAACACAGAGATGACAAAGACTGTGAGAAGTACATATGCTTTCAAGTAGTTCTAACTTTAAATCTGCCAACAGGCTGCTTCAGGACATGTTGATGCTTACAGACATTATTTGCAGCAAGTTACAGTTTGTACTATACAATCACTGTTCATGTATCAGTGGGCAGATCTGGGCTGGGCACTGACAGCTCTGCACACAGAACCAGCTTCACCATGAGCACAGCTTTCTTCTGCAAGCGATCAGTTCAGATCCTGGAGAGTTTTTGCTGCAGCTCAGAAGTTGTGTGTCCAAGTGCTCTACTGGATGTGTGAGCCTTCTGCAAATTACATTCCAAGGAGGCTAGAGATAATGAGCTATGCTGGCGTCAGGTTGACTTCATGTGGCACCTCAAGAGCCTCCACTGTATTTCTAGTGTCCTAGAAATGGACAGCTCTCATTCTCCATTTGTGCACTATTGATGCACTGTGCTCCAACCACAGAGTTAGCTTCTATAGACACGCCTGTTCCTGTTGGAGCTCAATCCAAATTTGAGCAATCTTCTGCTTTGTTTTTAGGTGAGTGTACTGTTACTGAAGATACCAACTTTTGTTCCATGGAAGCTTGAGTTCAGCACTGGCAACACAAATTCTGCTATGCCTCAGCTTGAACCTTGCAGTAAAATGTTTCTGCAAGATGATAATAAAACTTGGGCCTTGTTCTTTAGTCCACAGATTCCCAGACAACAAAGAAGTAGCAACAGATCAAAAATTAACCCCATTAAATCTGAAAAAATTAATCAGGGAAGATTTAATTGTCAAAATGAACTCTTCTGTGGCAGTAATCAATAGTATCATCTTGTTAGGACACTGCCAGTAAACTCAATGCTGAGCATTTTGCACACTAATCTTTTGAATACAGAGGCCTAATCCAAGTCACTGACTTAAATGACTTCAAATTTAGCCCCTGAAAAAAACAACAGCCAGTAAGCATTTCATCTGTCACCTGTTATTTGACAGAGGCTGGTTTCTGCCGTTCATAAATCTGACTAGGGACTGTACTTGCATCCTTTATTTTTACTGAACATTATCTCCTGGCAATAAATCCCTTGCTCTCTTTTAGGAGGCACTACTCTTTAGTATTTTGAGTAATAAGAATGAATATTTTCTTATGAATAAGAAAACTATAGAGAACAACATGCTTTTTTCTCAACAGCTCTTCCTTCAACAGTCAAGAACCATTTACTTACACTGCACTCCTTGATGAAATGGTGTAGCACTTCAAAAATGTGCATTCTGTTTCTCTCCTGTGTAAAGGTGCACTTTCCCAAAATACTACTGGAATCCAGGAATTTACCCCAAAGGCAGCAGAAGTAGACAGACCAGACTTCCCTTAAAGGCCTTTCTGAGGACAGCCTTACTGCTGCTGGTTCCTAACTCCCACTCCGTCATCAAGGTCTGAAGCAGTAGACGGGTGTTATTTGCTCAAGCAGCAGGATGACTTGGTGAACCTGACTTCTTCACAGTGCCTCCCACTGTCTGCTATCATAGCTAATAAGCCTGCAAAACATTATCTGTGACTCTGGTCCACATATGTGTTACTGATACACCTCCCCAGCTGGGAATAGCTGTCCTGTATCACTTCTTCAGCTGGCATCTAGCTTTTTCTCTGAGAGGAAATGATGTCAGTATGAGTTACTCAAGATTACTGAGAGGTTTCTAATACTGAACTCTACACTCATTGTTATCCTAGGATAGTTCTCAAAGGTGGGGAACAGGATGCTCAGTAGAATGTGTATCTTTTGCAAAGCATGTTTGTTAATGTGCTTTGTTCAGCTTTAAAAAGGTTTCCATTGAATAAAGCAATTCCAGTTTACAGAAAACACGGTAAAAGTACTCAAAACAAATCCTCTCAATCTGAAGCACAATCACACTTTACACAGTTTGTCTAAACCAGATACCAAGTTTTTTCCAGCCTGTCACTGTACAAGTCCCGCTTAAAATGACATTTCACAAGATCTGTAGCATAAACTACATAGTACAAACAATATTAACTTACCAGAAAGACAAAGAGCATTTGAAAAGGCAAATTTCTGCAGAACAACTTCATCACTATCCAGCTCAGAATTTAACAAGATTTGTCCTTTATGGAGCTTTGACTGACCTCTGTTAAGACAAGATTGAAGCATCTTCATTGATCGAGCCACCAGCATAGGAACATTTAAAGAATAATCGACAGTGCAAGAAAGGCTGGTTGTTTATTTAGATAAGGCATGCCATGTCTGTATGGTGTCATCCCCGTCCTTGCATTTTACTCATGTTCAACCTGATGATATTCACAACAAATCACTGAAAATTAGTTCCTCAGTCTAAGACCAATATTATGGCCAAATTTTCTAGGTGTAAATGCAAGTGCAGCAAGCTGTGATGGTAACTGTAGCATTGCTGCATACACACAGATTATTCAGAGTAAGCAGGATGCTGGCCTCTCT
Source organism: Passer domesticus (assembly GCF_036417665.1). Taxonomy (NCBI): domain Eukaryota; kingdom Metazoa; phylum Chordata; class Aves; order Passeriformes; family Passeridae; genus Passer; species Passer domesticus. The sequence continues at coordinate 58,319,780 of NC_087476.1, forward strand.
CCTGCTCTTTAGCTCCTCTGTTATCTTTCTGTTTTCATTTTCCACTGTCACTCTTATCAACCTTACTCCCCCCCACTAGGATGTTTCTTTCCCTAAAACCTCTATTGCATAAGGGGCAAGAAACAAAGAAAAGGGGACAAGAGACTTGTTCAGTTTTTCATGTCAATGTCCCTATGAACACCACAGAAGCAAAATAGAGCATGTCAACAATTGCAAATTACACAACTACACAGTACATGCAGTTTTCAAATGGTCAGGAAAAACCAAACACCTGTCTCCTTATCAAGTTACTTTAAATAAGCTGAGTATCATTTATTCAGTTCCTAGTATTAAAAGTGTCCTGTCTAGGGGTTGCTTTTGTGTGCTGTTGGAAAATGACAGGTAATATATATAACAATTTCCATTGTGAAATATTTCTGAAGAGATAATTTTCTTTCCATGATGAAAAAACATTATTTAACAAGGAAGGATAACTTGCCAGGTTTATCATTACACAATAATCAAGCTGTAACTTTCCTATTAAATGAAGTATATGCAGAAATTACATCTTTGTATATGAATCTCAAGGACATGGAGAAAACTTAGAGAGAACATTCTCTTTAAAATCAGCCTCATCTCAATAATACTTATTAGTGTTTTTGCTGTGACATACATAGTTTCTGTTTGGGATTGCTGAAGAGTTGTGTGGGCAGGGAACTTCTTATTTACAAGATCTATTGTATAAGCAAATCACAAAGGCCACTCCCTGCAAGTTTACCAAGAATTTATCCACTCACGTTTATAGTGTTGTTTCTTTATTTTACTTATTTGGAAAAAAGTAAGGACAAGTATATTTTTAGTAGCTGAATTACTTTTGCTTGAAATTGGTTTAGGTGTCTGTTAGCTTTTATATACAGAACACCTGAAGATACTTACTCTCCTATTCTATAGTTCAGCTCTTCATTCTCCCAATGGACCAGTGCAACTTCGTATGGCTGAATTTCATGGTGCTCTAGCACTCGCATGATATTCTTCATCTAAGAAGGAGACAATTGCAGCAATAGTTACCATGCAGTAAATTATCACTCTGCAAAGAACATGCATAGGGCAGGCTGATGAATGCAACCTTCATGCTGAAGTTATTTACCTAACAATGAAGAGGTACGCTAAATAATGAAGTTATTGTTAACATAGTTTACTTCTGAAACTAGTTGTGGTTTCAGAAGAATTTGTAGCTATAACAGCTGCAAGGAATCTGGGAAAACTGAAATGTCATTTTATATGTGCACACACGGACGAGGCTAAGGATTAACCACAGCAGTAGTAAGGGAAACATGGATGTATTCAGTATTATAACAATGAGCTGTACTAGATTTTGGCAGATGTCTGAGTGTGGGAATGAATCTTTAGGAGAAGTACCTTAGGTGGTTGTTTCTGATAATATTACTAGTTTGCTGCTAAATCAGTAGTTTTGTTTTTGATTGCTGCTGAAATCAGTAGTCTTGTTTCAGCTACCAGAGGTCAGTGCTATTACAGAAACCCTTTACCACTACAAAAATCTGGAAAATTTGTTTCAGCTGCCACATTCACCCCTGTAAATAGTAAAATGTGCAATTTTAATTGCAAAAGTAATCTCACTGCTCCTTTATTCTCCAGCACACTAAAACCTGATGTAGGAAGAAAGAGCCCTTTTCTCTCACAAAACTTTCTCCTCTTGACATCTGACTTAGGATCTCTCATCCTTGTTCCTTTTTTATATGCTACAAGGCTCCTCTCAAAAAATCTGCAATTAGAACAAATTCTCAACTAAAAAAGCACTCACCTATGAGTTTTTAAAAGGCATTTAGCTACACAACAGCCAACAAAAAACCAAACCACAAAACCACAAAACACTTTTGATGCCTAAATTCTTTAGAGTTCAGTCTTCTACTAACTAACTTAAAAAGCACTCTCTTTTTAAAATAAAAGATCATAGTTCATCTTTTAGCACAAAACTGTACCCTATAAATTTTTCATAACACATATTCTCCAGGTAAAGTACTTGAAAAAAAATCTGTTGGATCATCTGCAAGAGGGATTTTCTTTGCACAGCTAGCTTTCTTCATTGCTTTCAAGAACTTTGGTGATACTATCTATGTAACACAGTAACATTTTTCACTGAAAAAACCCCCCTCAACTGTACAGCTGAAACAGCTCATTACATAATCCTGAATTCAATATTAACATGACTAAGACTTGCCATATAATTCTAGTCTTGTGATAAAAAAGGGTATGGAAACATAGGAAGCATCTGCTCTGAGGCCAGTCACCTCAGCCAAACAGCTGAGGGACAGTTCAGCAGCAAAAACCTCACACTGCTTCTAGGCCCAGCCTAATTTTATAGAAGGGACTAGTTGTGACACAGTAAAATTAATTAGAAGAGATGTTCTGGAGTCACTAGCTGCAAACTCTTGCTATTATGGGCATTTACGTCACACGGTTTCCTTTTAAAAAAACCTCAGAGCTGGTTTTTTTTTTTTGCCCTTGCTATTTTGGTAAGGAAGCTGCAGTACCTTCCTACTCAGGTATTTGAAATTGCTATTTTGTATTTTAAGTTTCTTTTTGTGATCAGTCCGTATTTGTTACTTCTTATGTTAAATGTCTGTTAATTTAAAATATTCTTTTTCTCCTACTAGTAATTTTGGGGTACTTTTGTCCATTTGCAGTGACATTCTACATTCTGGTTTACTGAATTACTTTCAGTTTCTGTTCTACAGACCAGTTTGGGGTTTTTCTCCCTTCATTTCAGTTCATTAAAGCATGTCCATAAAAATACTTCCTGTATTTGAGAAAGTCATTTGGCAGTTAAAGCTTTGACTATGATTTCAACAAACAGAAAGGGGCATTTTTCCTCCTCTTTTATAAATAAAGCTAGCAAGGGACCAACTACTGATACTAGTATTAACCAGGAAAACAATGTATCAAATTTTCAAAGGTATTTGAGCTTGTACAATAACAGGAGAATTTTCAGAGTACTCCAGTGGGCTAAGGTGTTCAACTCAAAGATCATCAGGAGTTAAAGCAGCTGGTTTTCAGTAACACTTGTGAATCAGTAGTGTAGTTACAGCCATAGCATCCAAACAGGCAAGGTTTGAAGGCAGAACTAGTAAGACACCTGATACACTGACACCCCCCAAAACAGAAAGGAAATCAGGAACATTTCAATTGTGAAACAGAAGAAATGAACTTGAATCCAGAAATTGTTCATGTCTGGAAACAACTGCTCTATGTTTTCGTTTACCCCAATGAAAATCCTCCTGTGAACTTCTATGCATCTCAGTATCATTTATTTAATACACCACTTAATTTCACATCGTCCTTCTACAAATAAGGTCAATACTTTTTGTATCTAGAATCCAGTTTAACCACAATAATAAAAATACATTTAAAACATTAAATAACTATAAATGTATTCATTAGAATAGATATGCTTCTGGCATATCATTCTAGGTCAGCAAAGATCACAAAAATAGAATATGCCAGCAACATATTTAATAATTATATCATCCAATAAAAAACTTCCTTCAGGAAAATTGCTGGCTGGTAAAAACACAGAACAGTATTAACAAGTTGCTTATAATTCTTTTTTCTCTTTCAAAGTTGTACAAACATAAGTCTTTAATAACTGCCTTAGATGGAATAGAATGGAATAATCCTTCTAACATATTTTCTGTTACATTAGTGCTTTTCAAACAGTCATTCACAGGTAGATTTTTCTGATCTACTTTTTCAGGATGTAGAACTGCAAGAATATTCTTTTTGTCAGTCTCACTAAATTAAGGTTTTAGATTTTGTAGAAGAATTTCAGAGGTGATGTGTCAGCAGCCCACACACTTGAGGGCAGTAGCAGGCAAGAACCTGCACTCACTGGAGAATCAATCAGTTTTTTTCCTTCACAGAAAGATCAATCTCCCAAACAAACCTCTAGCATGCTGAGCTTTGTGAGACTGACAAAACACCTGCTTATGCAGTTTTAACCAAGTTTCACTTTACTTACACTTTTCTCTTCCACATTCCAAAATACAACAGCCCCTTCCCTGTGAATTCAAGGAAAAACTGAGTGTAATCATACTGTTTTAAATGTATTTTAATGGAATACTCAAATTGTACAGTGGTAATTTTTGTCATTGTGAATCAAGAAACTTAAAACTATTTTCACAGAAATTACATACTAGTTGCTTTTTAACCATACTTCAATGAAAACAATGAGAAGGTTTTTTTCAACCATTTAAATAATTCTGATTTTTTTTAGTCATTCTGACTGGACAGTTATTCCTTGAGTTTCATGAGGTAATATGATTCAAGATCTAGCAAGCTGCACTACTTCCTTCACACCATTACTATTAATGACTTAATGTTTTGAGCATGATTTGTAGCTTACCTGAAGAAAAAAATCATGCCAGGATCATCTTCTTTTGCAGATTTCTCAGTACTGACCACCAAAACATTTGCAGCATCTGGTTTGAAATAAATGAAAAAATTGACTATTTAGTCAAACTTCTAAATATGACAGCTGATAGCTGTAAGCATGTAATTCAACAGTTGCATACTAACACATCAGCCAGTTCCACATTTTGTTTTTCTGATAGAAATGCTTGCCAGAGACCAACTACAATATCACACTAATCTGCTTCTCTGAACTAGAGAACACATTCTAGACCAACTGGGCCTCTGCTGGAAACCTCATCAGAATCTTCAGCTAATGAAAGATAGTAGCCTTGAAGAACAAAACACTTAGGAGAACACTGATGCAGACATTGTAAATAACCAGGAACAGAATACAGGAGTGGACATACAATGTGAGAGAACTGTGGAAGTTTTGCACAGTTGCAGAGAAATTACCAGTCAAATCTGCTTGTCTGGAAGCTCTTCATTTCTATACACTAAAGGATTAATCTGCACTCAAATTGTGCTGACTTTGCTTTGCCAGTCAGAAACCTGAAAGAATGTACCCCCAAGACAGGAGAGCCTACACCTGCATTTCTCTGCACATCAGAAGTGTGCTTTTGAAACAAATCTTCCACCTACTCTCCCTTACCACACTTCTGATGTGCACTGCACAACAGTACATAAAATGTGAGGGCTTTTGCATTAAATTAAAATGAATGAGAAGCTCAAAAAAAAAAAAAAATGTTCCTGTGGTACTCCAACCACTAAATGGGGCATTTGTTACAAAGGATTAGATCAGACCTAGTGCAAGTAGAGTATCTCCAAACTTACAAAATGTGGTTGCTGGGTTCTCAAAACAGGGGTTTATTTTTCTTCTACAATTCTTCTCCACTGTGCCAGTCACTAATACAGATGCAGTTTTAGAAGTCCTGGTGTGATTTCAAACCAGCATGACTTGTTTTGTTGCAGCACTAGTGGAAGCTATACCAGGAAAGCCCCCTACTTCTATTTAAAATGAGACTTCACAAAGATTTTGCAGGGCCTACCAGCTAAGCCTTAAAAAGTTCAATGCCTTTTTGGGAAAATCACAAGTCAAGTGATGGTATCGAATGTTGTTACTTCTGCTTGTGTACAAATTCTACCTTCTGCTTTACTGCTCAGGCTGTAGAGGCCAGGTAGACAGACTGAGGCAGCAGAGAGACAACAGAGTACCAGACACACTTTTGCTGGTATCTGAATTGGGACCACACAGTTGGTCTGAATGAGCCCTTGAAGACTTTTCTTCCACTTGCTAATCCAGTTCAGAAACACATAACTGGATGAATAACTAGAGCAATTTTAGGTGTGAAGTTTGAGTTCATCATGGAAGTAACATCTGTCTATGTTTTCTCATTTGCCTTTTCAAATACCAGGTATATCTTTATTTATCTGCTCCAGCCAAAACACACTCAATTGAAAAGAATTTTCTCTACTTCAAGTGGAGGTGCAGGATTTGTCTCTAAAATGTTTTTAAAGAGGTCAAAACAAAGAATAATGCTTTGGGAAAACACTACAAAGCGATAAATTCACAGCACAACTGCTGGTTTAGATTTCTGTGCAGAAGTATCTTTAAAAATTATTTTCCCAGATTCAGTGTTTGGCTTGGTAACCAACCACTGCTACACGCACATGCCAACCATCACAACACTTCAGATATGCTGGCACAATCCAATATCCTTTCATCATTACTTCCTCCAAACCTTTGATAAACAGTACTCATTATGAGTCTAAAACACCATGAAGAAATAAAAGGAATTGGCAAAACTGACACTCCCAGGGTAAAATAACATCAACAGTAACATTTAATTCAGGGTCATGCTGGGGGGTTGTACAAAGTTGCTATCCCAAAGCTGTGAAACCAGGGTTAGTTTTAATACAAAGAAACTACAAAGGAACATGAAGCCTCTATTCTAGTGGGTATTGTCATTCATGTTCATCTTTCTGAACAAGACAATCATTAGTAAATCTTGTGCTTGAAAGAGACCCACTGGAGTGTTACTGCACTTAGATTATTATTTGAGAGGCAGCCAGGCTTTTGATACCCCTACTGAAATGCCCATGAACTGCCAGGGCTTCTCCTAGCTTCATATAATCTGTTCTTTCAAAGGAAGAAGAAAAGGCATTCTACTACTGACATATGAAAATCACAGCTGTTCCAGGGAGTAAGGTTCCCTGAGCTATAAGAAGATAAATTTGTTTTTCTTTTGTAGTATACTGCAGCTATTTTCAAGCCATACTTTCCCAAGTCTGCAGAGATGCTTTATATTGAAACCAGAATAAATTATTTTGCTGAAGCCTACCTAAGTGAAGTGTTCAACAATTGCTAGGATATACTTGGCACAATAAAGAAGTATCAACAGCATTCTCTTTACTAGAACTAAACACTTAGGTGTGTATTTTTTTCATTTCACTTAGTCAGCAAGATTCTCTCTTGCACGCCTTCCTCTCCAACTCTGTGATTTACACTAACAGAAATCTAGGTACAGAAAGAAGATGCAACACTTCAACCTACAGAATTGTTTTGACAGCTGATGTACTGCACTACCTCACTACTGAAAGATTAATTAAAATAAATCATTCGGAAACTAACATTCAGTTAGTGAATTTCTGTAGAAATTCTCTGTATCAGTCAATTTCCAAAGTTATTTCTTATGCATGCATGTAATTTTTCTATACTTCTAATGTAATTGTAATGTTGGGAAAAATTATCAGAGGGTAAGAGCAAGAGCTATTCACATTGCTATTCTGAAAGGTTTTGTTGTGGGGACTTATAGGCAAATAGAATCTTTAAGCAAAGCAATAATTTTACAGGCAGTATGATATATTCCAGGATATTATCAGAATAAGAATACATAAGGTTACAAAATTTATAACCCTCACCCATATTTTATTTCCCAAGACATAACATTGCATTTAGTATGTTTCAAAAATCTACCTCTAGGCAAACTTGTTATTTCAACATATCCATGTGAAGTCAGGTCATGACACAGATTACCAAGGTGATATTCATCTGCTGTTGCAAAGGCTGTGCACTGCATCAGATTCTGTGCCAAAGGAATAGAGATTTGAGTTAGGGCAAAGCTGAAGCAAGATGGTAATAAGACAACTGTTTGCTTCAAATTTATTAAGAGAGTGACAGTTTTAACTTATGCACTGTTCTGTGGTATCATTGCCATGATTTCCACCTGGTGTACATATACTAACAAGAGTACTTGCTCCTTGTTAAGTAGGAGCACAAATCACACACTGAGAACAAATCAGGTGGCATGAGTAAAGTCGCAAGAAAAAACTCTATGACAGAGCCACAAAGACAATCCTTCTTCCCTGAAAGCCAATCAAACACTTGAACAGTAGAGCTGCACTTGCTGCTGCCCTCCCATCCCACGGCTTATGACATACTTGGCTGACCACTGAGGCAGGACACCCCTGACAGAGCTGAAACACCGTGTTTTACAGATAAATGGAGTTTAACTACCCCAGTCTGTTTATCAAGCAGAAGCTCCAACCACAAACATCGTGTTCTGCCATGCACCAAGCCACTGCCAGGGCTGAGCCACTGCAGCACAGAAAGTCACCGACCTTCCGGGCCAGCTGCGGGTGCTGCACATGTACAGCGTCCCTCCCCCGCCCTGAGCTGCATCCTGCACTAACAGCGGCTCTCCCCTGACAGCTCCACAGTGGAACTGTACACATGGGAAATTTGTCCCAATATCCCACCATCTTAAACAACTAAAATGTCATAGTCCAAGAAGTACATGGAATGATGCTGACTTGCAAGGAGATGTGAGATTTTCTCGATTAATCAAACAAGGCACAAGAAACTGATTTTCAAATTCTACTACTCATCTGAAGTGTATTTCTTTGTTCTGATACGTTCTGTATGACCTACAAAATTGTTTTTCAGTACAATGTAGTGGAAAACATCCAGAAAGCAATGTTTCACTGTGGATCAGTCACTTCCCAGCTTTTTGTAACTAATACAAATGGGGATGTAACTAACAACAAATGAACAAAAGAACTGTGCTCATCTACAGGCATTTAGATCCACAATACACTTCAACCTAAAATCCAAGTTTTATTCTTGCAGCACTCCTACACTGTCAAAAATCAAGGCTTCAAGAGGGGCTCTGCTCCCTGCGGGGGGCCTGTCACCAATCATTAGCATCACCACCTCACATTCGAACTTTTCTTTTTTAATGTCAACATTCTATCACATCCAAAGCTTTGCTTACACATCATCTTAATTCAGCAACCACTAGCAGAAAATAAGCTTTCAAAGTAATTATAATATTCAGAGAACAATTTTGTAGGCATATTCCCACAACTGTGCTAGAAGGTTGAACTAACAGTGGAACAGAACTCTGCTTTCAGTTCCCTTGAAGTATCGAGTTTCATTATCACAATTTCAACTACCTAAATCCATTCTCAATCGCTAAATCACCAGTGCCAATTATACATCTGAATCTCATGATTCTTCCAAAAAGCTCTGGCTATTGTAAGTACATATGCTCTGCCATGAAACTCTTCTGTCGAGAGTTAAGGGAGCAAATTCTCCCTTGTAGTTAGTAAGGGACTACAAAAATCTTGTAGTTAGTATGCAATCTAAAAACCTCTCTTCTGCTCTGTGTTTCCCACAGTTTATTACTTGGGCTATTCTTCACTTCAAGGCACTACAGAATTGACTGTCTTACAGCTGCAATTTTAGTTTCAATAGCTACATTTCTCATTTAGTTACAACCACTAAGCTACATGCCTGAAATAGCATTTTGGATATGAACCACTTTAGGGTTTGGGGATTTTTTTTTTTTTTTTTTATAATTCATTGTTTCACTTACATATTTACAAAAATCTTGTTTGATACAGAAGATTCAGCTTGGGCATAATTTGTGATTAAGACACCTAAAATACCTGTTCATGGGTGCTGGTGGAGATATAGAAAAAAAAAATCTACTCTAATCAATGACTCAATTAATCCTAAAATAGATGTGTTAAATGGCTGACCAACCTTAATGCCATGTTTTCTGCTACATCACTTTCACTTGCAAACTTCAAAAACCCCAGAATACAGCACCTGTACTGCTGCTAGAATGGAACTTGAGCTACTCATCCCCTTCTCCTTTCTGCCTGCAGCATTATTGAGATTCTATTCAGAGCAGCAACACAGGATGGTTGCTCCTAAGGACAGCTAAGCATGCTGACAACTCATTTTCTGTATCACCATGCCCCCAACAACTGCACAGGCTGATGGAATCATAACTCCCCTTAGTCCCTATCTTCCACTTTTAGCATACAAAAATTTTTAAGAAAGAAAACCCGTAGGATAAACTTTAGTCCTCACATCAGCACAGGAACCAATCTTTATCTAATACTATGTCTATACCTGAATTTCAAACTATTTCTATGCTAGATGGCTGTAGCATTAAGAGTTAGCTCAGAGGCTTTTCCTGCCATCAGATTGTACCAGGTTATCCAAGTAGTGGTACCACTCACTGATGGACTGACTAAACCACTTAACTGCCTCCAAGGAAATCCTCTATCTATCCTGAAAAACTGGTTGTACAATGATTTATCACTGCACTCTGCCTGTAAAAACACATGATGACCAGTGCTACGGAGGATGGGAAGGATCTCATTCACCCAGTGCTCTGCAAAAGAAAGGTGTCAGCTGTCAGGCCCTCCCAGAGGGAAAACACCACAGACCCTCAGGGTTCTTGAACTGAGAACCTCAGGAATGGGCCTGCAACTGCTGCCTCCAGAGGTGGGAAAAGATGGGATGGAGATGCACCTAAGGCAACAGTCTTGGTGCTAGGGCCTGCTACACTAGAGGTCATTTCTTGCCCAGCATTTTGCCATGCAAAAGCCTCCCCAGGAAGTACATTACTATTTCAGTGCATCAGGCAGCATTTTTTCACAACGGAAAAAATTAAAAATAGCACTGCATGTTACTTGCACATATATATGAAAATGTCAAACAAAGAAACTCTTTGCATTCTACGCTGTCACTTGAAAGCCTCAAAAATGTTGTCACTTCACCCAAAACCAACAAGAATCAAACTCTGAATGTAATGTTATACCATGACTAAACAGCTGGAAACATTACATAGTGTTTCAGGACTAATATTTTTCACTTTCCTCTTCCAAAGCAATATTAAAGTATTAGTGGGAACTAAATTGTTTATAACTACCTCTTTATGTTACACTATGGCATACACCTGCTTATCGCACAAAATACTCATCATAGGCTTAGATATGAGAAGGCAAGCACTAAAACTTTGCTCACACTCAGTACATCATGTAACAGATATATTCTGCAATGTGGAAACTATTTCTGAAGACACAGTGCTTGTTTTAGTCTCACCTATCATACTATTTTACTAAAACACCCTGGAACTCGGTTGTTTTATCCTGATGAGAACAGTAACACATCTGACACCATGGGAATCCTATATTCAAGTGTACTTACGGCCTGGCTTGCCTAAGAGCTGTCTTAAGGAGATATGGCTACAAATATGCACTGCTCTTCCCCATGGTACCTCACTGTATCTAAAACAGTGTGTTGTTGCATTTCCTCTGTAGGCCTCAGAGTCTGATAATCAAGGTGCTATATCTACACAAGGAATGATTTTTCTCAGATAACACACACTACACTTGCACATTCATTTCCCATCTGAAACTTAATCTGAATATAAACTTTATACTATTTACTTGCACTTTTATTTCTGTTTGAGTGAAACCTTAAAACTGGGTAGATCTGGACAAGCAATGAATGTAGACAAAGTTAAATTATTCTGACAGCTAGACTTTGTTTCTCAATAGAAAATGTCATTTGAAAGCACAGGCCAAAACTATTTTTAATGCACTTCACTTTCCACTTTTTAATAACCACTCATCTTTCCTCCACTTTTGTTAACACACTGCAAGTAAACTTCCATTTTACCTTGAAAATACCACACATGCCAATTTCCATCAAGCTTGCTTCTATTTCCAAAGCTCCAACACTAGTGTAAATAATGAAGTCCTTCTCACCAAACAATTATGTTAATTTCATTAAAATGTTCATCTAACCCCAAATCTGAATGGAAATTAAACTGATGCACTCCCTTAATGTCACATAGACTGTAAATGTTATACTTCACCTCCATGTCTGAGAGCGGCAGGTTCGTTCTGGATGGCTGCTTGGTCCTTGGTGCCTTTGGTGGCCTCTTAACTGGCTGGTTACTGGCTTTGGGGACAGTTTTACCAGCTGACACAACTGCATAAAATCTCGTCGATGTGTTCCTAAGCTTTTTGATCCACTCTGTATTGAGCCTGTAGTTTTCCATCATTGTCGCCCCCAAACGTCTCCAGGATGAGAAAAAACCCTCCCCACTCTGATAATAAACATTTCTTTCCAAAGTAGACAGAAATCCTTGGAGAAAATGCTGATTCCTGACTTGCACACATTGACTTGTCAACCAAGGGAATGCAGGTTTCAGTGCATACAAATCCCAAGACTTTGCCGTTCTGTGAGCTGCTCTTTCAACTTCATTATCCAGGTTTAATAGCAGATATCCGGTTTTGCTAAAGCTTTGGCACTGGCATATTGTTGTTAAAGCGTGGAAAGATCTCAGCTGACGGTGCAGAAGTTTCAGTCTCATTTCTTCCCTTTGAACTGTATTTAAAACAAACAAACAAAATCACCCGTCAACATTTTGGAAAGAAATAGTATTATTTCCCTCTTATCCAAAAGGTGGTCCATACTACTCTTGCATGTGTAAGAACTCCTTAGCACACGACACTGGTGGGAATAAAAGCACTTTTTTGATCCTATGGAAACACTAAGATCAAAACACATCTGTGTGCTTGCAACAAGTGGTGAAAAAATAGAACTGGTTGCTGTGCCAATATGCAAGAGGGCATCTTTTCCTTTGGCTGCTCATTCTGTGCAGCAGCCTGCACTTTCAGTAACTCCACTGCTTGTGAGCAAGCAAGCACACACGTTCAAGAGGACACCAGACTCTGTGAATCACTGTGAAACATAATAAAAACAACAATTAGATTACTACATGGTTGTATGGGAATGTCACCTGCAGAACACACACGCTGCCCAGCCTCAGCTCCAGCTGCTGTGCCATGAACAGCCGAGCACAGATCCAGCCCCAGCCATCTGTCCTGACCACAGGACAGAGAATGGAGCCGACTCACAGCCTTGCTCCTGCCAGTACATCCCGGTGCTCCAGGGACCACCAGGCCTGCCAGCACAGCCACCCTGCAGCCTGAAACACAACAGCGTCCTTATGCTGCCAGCTCAGACTAAGAGCAACCCTTCTATATTTGCACTACATTGTGTGAGCTAACAAAACAAAAATATTCACAGGCTCAATAACACAGTGGACGTGTTTCATTTGCTGAAAAAACTCAGCGACAAGTCCCTACACTAATCTGGTTTCTTAATCAAGAACACTTCCCTTATAACACAAAATCCATCCTCAGCAAGTTATTAACAAAATGTCATTAAGCTGCCTAGTACAAAAACCTGCCCATTTTAGAATATTTTTCAAAAACTGAAGGTGGATCTTTAATACTAAAAATATATTTAACATAATAGTTCAAATAAATGTTTTGTTTTAAGAGCAAATCATAGTGTGTGCTGTGGAACAAGCCCTCCATCCTCACAAGGATACCTAGATGAACTGATATTGGGCTTAACTTTGTATCTTTACATGCTCTTCACTTATACATTTCTGCCCAATTTAGAAGCCTGTTATTGGCATACTTATTGGGATAAACTATTAGTTTCATTTTAAACTTGTTCCTTATTTAAAAAGCAACCCCATCCAGGACGAGGCATATTTACCTTTTTAAAGGCTTGATACCTCCTGGATAAAGGAAAAGCAGAGAGAAACTCAGCAACTGCAAACCAAGTGGTGGAGAGCTGGGGCAAGGGGTAAAAAGTCTCCAACAGTGTGTGGTAAGTGGCAGAAAGAGATTTAAAATGGCTTTGTTGGCGTTCCTAGCCAACAAAACCTCATCGTGGATCAGTAATGCCAGGAACGATTTTTCAACTGTACAGGCTTACAGTAAGTTGCAAGGAAAGAGGGATCACATAGACTGAATTCCATCGAGGGCCTGAGCTTCAGACCTGCGGCACCAGGGCAGGAGCGGAACACAGCAATCCAACACGAAAGCGGGACGAAGGGCGACCACACCAGGCCAGGAGGCGCCACCTCCGAGCAGCCGGCCAGCAGCTGGGATTTATTTTCCAGCGTCTCTCCTCAGCACACGGCACACTTTGGCCACGCCCGCCGCCCCCGCGGCCGGGAGGCCCGGCTTGCTGCGGCACCGCCACCGACATACACGGATAGGGCGGACCGGACCGGACCGGCACAGACCAGCCCGCAAGCTCCGCCCGGCCTCCGCAGTGCGGATGCCTGCAGGCTGCCCCTGGGGCCCGCCAGCCCCGGACGCGGGGGGCGCTCCGCCCGTCCCTGCCCCCGCGCTGCCGCCCTCGGCTCCCAGGCAAACAGCGCCCGCTCCGCCCCTGCGGCAAGCGCGGGGGCAGGGCGGCCGGGGCGCGAGGGCCCCGCTCCTATTGGCTGCGTGCCGGGGGGCGGGCACAGCGGGGAGCAAGCCGACCAATCGGAAGGCGAGGCCGCTCCGCCCGCGCGGGCCGAGCACGGCCGCCGCCCCGCGGCGCTGACGGGCGCCCCTGGCGGGCGCGGGAGGCAGCGCCGGCAGCGCGCGGGGTCCGGGCCCCCCCATCCCGGCCCGCGGTCTCCGCCGGTGCTGCGTCACCCGCGGGCAGCGACACCTGAACACGGGGGGTGGCGGGGCGGCCGCCCGGCAGCCGCCCCGCTCCGGGGGCCACAGGGACCCCCTGGGGTGGGGGGAGACACGGGGGTGGGAATCGCCCCTCACGCCCTCAGACGGGGCTCGCGCTAGCCCCGAAACTGCGCCCTCCTGGCGAGCAACGTCGCGGGGCCCTCCCAGCCGCGGCAGGACCGGAGCTGGCGGGAAGGGCGGGCAAGGTCGTCTCGGCTCGCCCGCACCCTTCCCGCGGGCGCTGCCGCAGGCCCCGCCGCCCCGGGATTGTCCCAGGAGGGGCTGCGCCCCCCTCCCCTGCCGCAGTGCGGGCTGCGCCGCAGCTGCGGCCGGCGCGCGGGGCCGCCAAGGGCGCCCGCTGCGCCGCCGGCCCGACCCGGCCCGGCCCCCCTTCCCTTCCCCTCCCTTCCCCCGCCCCGCGCGCGCGCCCGCCGCCGCCGCCGCGGCGGGAGGGGCGAGGCGGTTCCCGCCGCCGCCGCGCGCCAGCACTGACCTGGGGGAGGGGGCGCGCCGCTCTCCGCCGCGCGAGCCGCGGCCCCGCCCACCGCCCGCCGGGCCCCGCCAGGGCGCGCGGGCCGACACGCCCCGCCCGTCCGCCGCCGCGCGGCGGGGCGCGGCCCGCGCGCCAATAACGTCCGGCCGCCGCTCGGGCCCGCTTCCGGGAGGGGGCGGGGGCAGGGCGGCGCGCCGGCTCGCGGGGGGGCGGAGCAAGATGGCGGCGGTACCGGCGCTCCCGGTGTCCCTGTCGGGCAGGTTTAAGGGGTCCGTCACGGCCTGGCGCGCTCGGCACCGGCAGCGAGGCGGGGGCCGGGAGGGAGCCGCGGGGCCGTCCGGCGCCCCGCCGTCGGGGAGCGGAGGTTTTCTGGCGCCGGGCGGGGCCGGGGGGCGGCTCTTGGCCCGGGGGGGCGGGCGGGGACGGCAGCGCCGGCGGCGCGCGGGGCCCGTAGGCGGCGCTGTGGGCGCGGCGCTGCCGCAGTCACCGGCCCGGCCTGGCCGTGAGGGGCTGCCCTGCTCCCGGTGCCCTGCTCCCGGTGCCGCTGCTCGGCTCCGCCGCTCCAACCCACCGGGTCGAAGTCTCGCAGTAAAAATCGTCCTCAGGAAGTGCGCGCTCTCTGTGCGGCTGGCCGCCTTCTGCTCGTACATAAAACAGCGTTTGGAGGAAATGTGATTCAAGTGTATAATGGAGAGCGCGCTTCTTGTTGATGAGATGCGTGATAAAGTTTGAACAGATGTCTCTGCTTTTGGTTTTACATTTCCCAGGTTTTGCGTCTGGGTATCTTAGCAACAGAGGTCGCGGTTTAGCCTAGAATTAACTGCTAGTTTTTTGCTGTTTTGTCAGGGCCAGTCATTTAGCTTTTTCTTCCACGAAAAGGCTGCAAAAGTAGGCGCAAGAACCTGACCGGTTTGAATTTTTTTTTCGTTTTGTTTTGGGTTTTTTGCTGTCCACAGCTTTAAGGGCATGTCAGGCTACTTCTAATACTGTTACATATACTGTGTTACAACCGCAGCTGGCAGCAAAGCACCACGTAGCTCAGCGGGGTGGGAGAAGTGAATGAGAAGGGTAAAAATGAGGAAACTTGTGCGTTGAGAGCAGTTTAATAATTGAAATGAGAATAAATCATAATGAAAAGAGCAAGGAGAAAGAGAACCCAAGAAAATCAAGTAAAGCCAATGAAAGCAATTGCTCACCATGAACTTCCTGATGTCTAGGCAGTGGCTCCCTGGTTAACTTCTCCTCCTGGTTTCCAGTGCTGGGCATGACAGCATATGGTGTGGAATATCCTCTGGGTCAGTTAGGGTCAGCTGTCCTGCCGTGTCCCCTCCCAACACCCTGTGCACCCTCAGCTTCCTCACTGGTGGGATGGGGTGAGGCAGAAAAGGCCTTGGCTCTGTGCAAACCCTGCTCAGCAGTAAGGAAAACATCCCTGTGTTGTCAGCACTGTCTCCAGCACAAATCTAAAACACAGCCCCCATACCAGCTACTGTAAAGAAAATTAACTCTATCCCAGCCCAAAGTAGCACAAAGACTTTGCATTTGTTTTTAAAAATTGAAGCCACTTCATCCTTTGCTGACAATAATAAAATACTGATCTCTTTTTTAGATCCTTTGCATATTTTACGATTAAAGACCGACTCCCCCAGATCCTCACAAGAGTTATTGATACTTTGCATCGACACAAAAATGAATTTTTTGAAGAACATGGTGAGGTAAGAGTAAGGTCCCTGTTTTCCCTGATGTTTATTCCCCTCTAGCCCTTGAGACCCTTTCTCTGCCTTGTTTTTACTGATGAGGCTTGTTTGTCTCAATCCTTTTGTCTGATTTTTGAAAAAATAATTTCTTTCTGGCAGCTATTTTTGATTAGTTCTGTAACACACCTTTCTGTCTAACCTTTTTCTTCTGATCTGTCACTCATGCATCTGCATCACTTACTGGGGTTTTTTTGTTGATGCAGTGTTTGATAGACAGTAACACCTTGTGAATATGATGGTGTTTCAACACTCTTTTCACCTCTAATTCGCAAAAATTCCAATCTGAAAAGAAGTCCCATGTGGAATTCATTTTAGGATCTTGGATCTGAACTGAGCTTTATTCACCACAGTGTATTTTGTTGAATCAAGCTGTGATTTGTCAGGGACTCTGATATGGCAATTAAAACTTTGCACATTCCATGAGCAGTTGGTCTGTGTCTCTGCAGCAATAAAGGTACAGAGTAGGAACTTTTGTTCTCCGCTTTTTTCAGAAGGGTGTTGAAGCAGAGAAGAGAGCTATATCTTTCCTCTC
Source organism: Passer domesticus (assembly GCF_036417665.1). Taxonomy (NCBI): domain Eukaryota; kingdom Metazoa; phylum Chordata; class Aves; order Passeriformes; family Passeridae; genus Passer; species Passer domesticus. The sequence goes on from NC_087476.1 coordinate 58,336,809, forward strand.
CAAACTGCGGAATGAGCTGCAGACAGACAAGCCAGTGACCCCTTTGGAAGATGAGTTGCCTGATGCTGTGCTGTGGAACCAATACCTGGAATACCAACGAAATTTACCAAATGGAAATGGAGAGCCAAGTTGGTTTCAGTCCCCTTGGCTGTACGTAGAGTGTTACATGTATCGAAGAATCCATGCAGCATTAGCACAGAAGTAAGTATTTACTGGCTTGGTATATTATTTTGTAAAACATTGCTCTTTCCCATTTTTATTTTGGGAAAAGGAAAGACAGCTGAGGAGTAAGATAAAGGAAAATCTTAAGCTTTTACCCTATTGCTTTTTCCTCAGCTTGCACATCAGATTTAAAATTAATACCTTTACTTCTTATATTTAGCAGAATTTGAAGCTTATTAATTTTTTATGCTTCGGTTTTGGTGAGTTGGTCTACATGTAACTCTTGAGCTTGACTGTATAGTTTGACCTTGCAGACTAATGTGAATTGAGATATGAAAACCATGTAGCATTTCTACAAGGTTTGTTGGCCTAGAATTTTCTCTTAAACCTTAAACACAGAATATGAGAGCCACAAATCCGTTGGGAATTCTAACTTGTTTTGCTGCTTGCAGTCTGAAGTTACCATTTGAGAGGTGTTTCTTGCAGCAGTAGATCCATGTTAAGCAGCCCCTGCTGTTCACTCTACACCAGCTTCTTCGTTACAGCAGTGCCTGCAGACCATGTGTTGCATCGAATGTTGGGAGCTGATACTGGTTAAAAATAACTGGGCAGGAAAAACTTGTTGTGCTGGTACCATGGAGACATGCCAGTACATCGTCATGGGGTAGGAATGAACAGTTTAAGATCCCATTGCTGCCAAAAAAATTTGAAAGCTCCCCGAGTACTGGATTTACCCTTAGTGCTGTGGAGTTGCAAACACAGTAATAGGACTCAGTTTCTACTGGTATGTTGTGTAATTTGAACTCTCGAACCAAATTCTTCAAATATGAGGTTGATCTGCTGGATTGCACTTAAAAAGCTGAGCAGATACTTTTCATGTTTAAGTTTCTTGATCTCCATTATTTAGTTGCTCTTAAGCATATGCTTGGATGGAAGTTCAGTCATTTGTTGAAAGGTCATTGTGCAATATGTCTCATAATAGATTGGCCTATAATTTTTGTATTTTACAACATTCTCATTTGTCATGATAATTTTCCAAAATCCTAGTAAAGGCTTTCATAACTTCCTAACTGGAAGAGAATTTGGTATGGGAAGTAGACTCCAGCACACAGAAACACATTTAAAATCAGGCCAGCTTTTCTTGACTTTAGTTCACTTGTATGTTACAGCTTTAAATCTCTTGTCTGAAGGTTGGAGTTCAAAATGCTTACTGTCTGTGCAGCTCCCAGAGTTGTTGTGATTGAATACTTGTTCACTTTCAGAATATATTGCTATATAAAGATGCCTTGCATAGTGTCTTTTAGCACAATGCAGTATTAGGCTGTTATGGAGATATGTGAAAATCTAGTATGACAAATTAGAAGTGGAAAATCTAATTAAGGCCTGTAGTGCAGTCTAAAGAAGCTGACCTTTGAGCTTCCTTTGCATGCGCTGTAATGAAGAATGTGGGAAGTATGTCAACATGTTTTTTTCTTCTCTTTTTAGCCCACCTATTGACAACTTTGATGTATTTAAGGAAGGAAAGGCTCAAAATTTCTTTGAATCCCAAGAAGCTGTTATTGCCTTATGCACTTACTTTCAGGAACTTCTTAAGAACATCAAGGATCTAGATGAAAAGCAACTTCAGGAGGAGCTTTTTAAGCTATTGCAGGTAAATTGTGCTTAACACAAGAACTGAAAATAACTCTCCTATGAAACAAGCAAGAATTTGAGGCTATAAAGAATCTGAATTTCATATGAGAATTAAAACATAAATCTTTAGTTTGTAAAAGTTTGATGAAGTCCTGATAGCCCTACTCTATTGCTGCTCTTCTGAAAATATTTATATTTTGGGTACTTGTTTTAAATGTGACACTTTTTTATTAGCTGCTGGTCTTCATTGTGTATATGAAAACCCAGCAATTCTTCCTTCAAAACCAGTATCTCTTAAACATTGTAAGTCAAATTCCAGTGACCTTTTTGATATTTACCTATTGTTTCTTAAAATAGTTAATTTTAGTTGTCACTTTAAAAGATTTTAGACTTCTTTGGAGAGAAAGTAGAAGTCAGTCTGGGTCAGAAGTGGTTTAAAAGCTTTTTAACAGTATTATTCTTGGAATATAGTGCCTTTGGGTAGAAACCCCAAAGTATCATAGGGTTACAAATAAGTCCAGTAGCTGGCAACAGTGTCCCCAAGTATTTGATGAATCTTCACAAAGGGCTCATTAGTGAGTACTTAAAATACATATATCTAAAATACTTATTTGGCTGCATGCAATAAACAAATACATCTGCTTTTTAAATTCCTTTATCTGTGTTACCACTGATATTTTTTAGAATTGCAGTATGGAGAATTTTCTGTTTTGAACTTTGTGGCCAATGTGTTTACGTTGATCTAAATCTTCCATCTTTGTCACTTCTGACGCTTGTGTTAATACAGAGCTTTGTTTGGTTTCTTCCACAAAATCCTGTCTATGTTGAGATACCTGTACAAGAAGTTGAATTTTATTAAAGTTTGGAAGAATATGTGGAGTTAGAACCTTCATTACCTAAAACAGAAACAAGGGAACAAAATCTTCAATGTATGTGAAGTTGAGAATGTAACTACAGTGAGACATAGTAAATTTTTTTTTCTTGTTTTTCTTTTTCCTTCCAGGTGTCATTGTGGGGCAATAAGTGTGACCTTTCTTTTTCAGCTGGTGAAGACAGCTCTCAGAAATCTAGTCCTTTGCAATCCCTGGAAAACATGGTACCTTACATCTTAGTGAATGATATGGAAAAAGTTTGGTCATTACTAAATGCCAAAAAAAATAGAACAGAAAGAAGTAATGTTAGAGTTGACATAATCCTGGATAATGCTGGATTTGAACTTGTAAGTGATCTTGTGTTGGCTGATTTCTTGTTGTCGTCAAAGCTAGCTGATGAAGTCTATTTTCATGGAAAAAGTATTCCATGGTATGTATCTGATACCACAAAGCATGATTTTAACTGGACTATTAAACAACTGGGGTCAGCTAATCATATGTGGATGTCTAGATGTGGGATAAACTGGGAGGGCAATTTGAAAAAGGGAGTTTGGGTTTTCCGTGACCACATGTTTTGGACTTTACCACATGATTTTTCCAGTATGAGTGAAGTTGCTCCTGATTTGTATGCTGAGCTACAGAAGTCAAACTTGCTTCTCTTCAAAGGTGATCTAAACTATAGAAAATTGACAGGAGATAGAAAATGGGAATACAGTGTCCCGTTTCATCAAGCCTTGAATAAATTTCATCCCGCGCCTCTCTGTAGTTTGAGAACACTGAAATCTGACACTCAGGTTGGCCTGAAACCTGGACAAGGTGAGCAAATTCAGGCTTCTGAACCTGAGTGGATGGTAAGTGGAAAATACGGGGTAGTTCAGTTTGATGCTGGTCTCTAGTTAAATGATTTGTAATATTCTGAAAGAGACATTAAGTCTGACTTTAATTAATCTTTGTTCCATGCTTGGCTTCAGTAAAGATTCTTTTTTGTTTGTGCTTTTTCCTCCCAAGTGATTTGTTGTTTTTGTCCTGTGGAAGACTTTAATGTTGTGAAAATATTTATAAACTGTCTTCATATACATAAATCAATCTGCATTTCAATGCATTTTCTTTTCCTGTTGTCCAGTGTCAGCAGATCTTTAAGATGAATATTTGGTTGTCCATAATATTTTTTTCATCAGTGAGTATGAGTTTAATGAGTGAAAGCTTTACTAGTGAAAAATTTGCTTCAGAAACAATTTCCCCAGTGCCACATTAGCATGAATTTACTTATTTTGGAATAATTTGTGCTCCATGTCATTTCATGCATTGCATGAAAGTTAGTATTCTACAGAGTTCAGAAGTTAATTACAGACAGATTCTTTTGACGTTTTGAGGATAGTTTGCGTTACATTAAGGGATAAGTTATTGTGTAGCAGCTTGTAAACATTCATGTAGAATTGAAATTTGAATTTCAATTTTAAAGCACAAGTGAATGTTGCTAGCCAGATTGCCTGTGAGAGAGTTGTCCCATCTGGTAGGAAGATTAGTGGGAGAAAGGACAATCTCATTCTAAGAATATTGAAGATACTGTTTATTTACAAAGCTCTACCAAAAAAGAAGCACACAGAAAAGCCTCTCCAAACAAAAAATTAATGAAACCCAAGCAGTTGCATTAACTGGACTTCAGGTTTAATGCAGACTTGATCTTCAGGTGGCCTGTCAGCAGTGTATGTATGAGGTTCAAGTACTGCTGCTTCCTTCTGTGGTGGTAATTCTCCTATTTTTCAAATGTATTTGTTTGGGGGTTTTTGTTTGGTTGGTTGTTTTTTAAGAAGAATGCCTTAATTTTTAGGGAGAATATACAACCTCATTTGCACTGAGAAGTACAGGGTAGAGAAGCATATGCCATACTGGTTCCTGTTAACTGGAGTTGTTAGGTGCCCATTTCTACTCTTCTATCCTGGTCTCAAAAGCTGCTGCTCGTTATGTTCATGCAACAAAGATCTATACAGTGGATAAATATGTTCCAAATGCTGATGACTTGGATTATTTGTGTTTATTTTCTTCTTCTTAAATATGAGAGGGTATTTTAAGGTTCCAAGGTCAAGTATTCAAAAACAAAGATGCAAGGAATTTCATGAGGCAGTTGTAGGGAGAGTTATAGTTTTGAGACCTGGGTTTACTGGTCTTATCTCCTTTGTCTCTTTGGCTTAGTACTCCTACAGGGTGAATTAATCCTCATCCTTAGGCACCTGATTGAACTGTAGAAATTAAAAATCTAGTCAAGGAGGCTGAAGGCCACAGTGCTGAAGGTTTCTGGCTAGAGAGAGCTCAACAGCACTCCAGCTTTAGTGCTTTGATCAAATATGTAAATGACAGGATGAATCTGTGCACTGGGGCCTCAGTGTTTCATCTTTCAAAGTGCCGTTAACTTGTTTGAAGTGCATTTTGAAGCAACAACTTTGGGTCAAGAACAGAGACCTAGAAGTTGTGGAATATGTGGAATGAGAACATCGTACCTTGCTCAGAGAGCAACTGGGGGCAGAATTGGCTTTGCTGTGCTCAGATTGTTTATAAGGTGCTGACTTAATTTACTGGAGGTTTAAAAGAATATAATGAACAAGAAGAGAAAGTCGCTGTTGAGGCCACCCTTGACATATAGATCTGCCTCTTACACCCTCCTTACACATGCTGAGAAACTTGATTTAGTGTGTTACTGTTTGCTACTGTGTCCCTGTGCCCAGGTTGTTTTCAGGCTCTTACTTCTGAAAATTCACAATGCAGATTGGGGAAAATTAGTAGTATGAAGTTATGATAAATACAATCCTACAAAATCTAAAATTAATTAGGAGAGGCAGCGGCGTTTGCTCAGTATTACTGAATTATGAAGATTACTACAAGACATGTAATTTGTAGCTTAGTGTGATGTCATGGTGAAAAAAAATCTCTCTATTCTCCTGCTGATTAAAAGTGCACTTTCCTTCTTTTGCCCCTCACAAAGAGAAGTTTGTGGTAGCACAGTGTGACTGTGTGGCTGTGTAAGGAATGCACAGCCATAACTTCCAAAAGCTTGACTTCTATAGCTATAATTGCAAAGGGCTATCTCTAGGCAGAACTGAACATTCAGCATCCTTTTATGTGTGTTGGTTGGCTGTATTTTTGTAAAATTTTGATTGATTGTATGGAAAAAAGAAAAAAATAACATCAGTGTTGCTGTAGTGCAGTGTTACAGTCTCCCATGATACAACAAAGTTGTGAAGGAATATTCCAATGAGGCACAGTGCTCTGCTGATGGGTTTGCTACGGTTTACTTAAAAATAGGAAACTCTTTTGTAGTTATTCAGTGTTGTAATACAGCTTCATGAAATGCCAACATGAACCTATTGCATTTAGGTGGAATTTGAAAACATAATCTGAAGCATGTGTTAGAACACTAGCATTTGCTGTAATGTAACATTTTTTTTACTTGCGTATTTAAGAAAGTTCCTTCTAAACATCTGTGTCACAACTGATTTCCCAAAACGCAAAGTATAACTCAGGAGCTACTGATTTGTACATCCAAATTTTTGAGATTTTCATTTCATATGCCATTTGATTATTTATAACAAAAACCAAAGGTGTTTTCAGTAATTCTGAGGACCACAACAAAAAAGCATTTTTTTACTTTTTATTTCTGTCTTCTAACTTTTGAACAACTGTATTTGTAAGTCAGTTTTTGATAATGACTTTGATTGTTGAGGAAATAGAAGGAAAGTAATGTCACAGGCACAGTGAAAGGCAGTACACACATCTGTCTGAATACTTGATAAGTTATCCTGTAAGATAGCTACAATAATTTCTTGTGTATATAAGGTTTCTTAAAATAAATTGTTTGATGTGGAAAATAAGTTGATTGTATGAGTAGAAGCTTGTAAGAATATTGAAATAAATGATATAATTTTGTGCAAGTCAGATATTGTTATACTATTTCAGTGACTGGGAAAGCCAACTTAAAATAATTCAGGTCTTAGTTCCTGAATTTTTTTCCTTTGAAATGGATTTTATGCGTAAACCTGTAAAGCATATTTATTCAATGAGGTTTTGAAAGATACAGATGCAAGAGATAGGTATCATAAAATGTTCTTCTGTAACAAGACAGGGCAATAATAAGGAATTTTCTAATTTTTACACTACCTGTACTCCTGTTAAAATTTTAAAACCTTAAAAATCATTGAGTATCTCTAAAATGTATCTGGTACTTACTTACTAAGGTTGGTGCAGCTGATGATGTCGTTTCCAGTATCACTTCTAGAACTGATAGGTGCTTCATGTGTTCTCAGCAAAAATGAAAATATTTTGGTGTTACTCTTACTGTAACTAAAATATTTCCAAAACACTTTGGTTTACACACCTTGCTGATGTCCCATAAACCCTAACTGTTGTTGTTGAAACAGTTCTGTAAAGTTCATAGTGTTATTTGCATTCATGGTTACAACTTGTTCCATGTGAACATTTATCTCCTGTGCTGTCAAACAGCAAAGGAAAAAGGTTTACTCTGTTGCATGAAAATTATTCTATGAAATGGTTTAATCTAAAAAGAAACCCTTAATTGTGTCTAAAATAAAAATTCCAAAATGGAATCTTGTACAGAACTGTTGGTTTTTTTTTCAGTAAAGTTTGTTTGCTTACCAGCTTTATGTTTATCCAAAATTACAGAACAAAAGCTTGTAATTATTTTTATTTAAGGCAAAATGTAAGTTGAAGTTCACCTAACACTTATCTAGGGATTTTAAAATAAAACTGAGAATGTGCTGGTTAAAGTGGTCCTTTTCTTTCTTTTTCATATGCTACTGGCAGAACACATGTGAGGAAAAACATCCTATAACATGGACTGTTTGTTTTCTTGTTTGCTTCTGTATATTTTTTTTCCCTAAAAAAGGTTTTGAAAACTTCTGTACATTTTTATTCTTGCTGATATACTTCTGTTTTTAACAGCCTGCAAATAAAAAGTCCATTTACATGTATTTTTACGTGAATTAAGAATTAGTTTATGGATTGTTCCACATTCTACCTCAGCTTTGCAGTTGTGAATTCTGCAGACATGTTGTGAGAAGGGATTTTATTTACAGTGCTTTTTTGAGGTTTAGCTCAACTGGCTTTGTTTCCACTGTGAAAGAAATATAAAATGTCCACTTATGATAACTTAGAGTGAATAAACATATTCAGTACTTGTGTGCTGCTTCTGTTGTATCACTTTTCAGTAAGTGACATAATCATAATCTTTAAAACTCCCTGTGAAGAAAAATTTTCATCCTTGTAGAAATTTATTTTTCCTGGGATTCTGCTGGCTTCTTCCAAATCTAATGAAGTAACAGATTAAAAGCTGAGGTAAGATACATCAAGATATATACTATGGGCTTTTTAATTTGCTTTGTTAATGTTAACTAATTGATGGATCTCACACTACCATGGTAAGGCTGATGCCTTCCAAGTGGCTCTGATGAAGGGCCTGATGATGCATTTCATGCAGTTGCATTTGGAATAGGTTTTATCTCTTACCTCCCACTTCCCAAAAAAATGCCATTAATTGTCATAGGTCAGGAAGTGCGCTGTGTTCTGGTCCTAGATGGTTTGTATACACACATAATTGTTAATTTTAGTCTAGGATCTGTGTGGAAGGCAGAACCATTCAGGAAAAAGGGTTAGGGTGCAGGAGTGCTCCCTCAAGCTAGCTGAAGGGCTTTTCCACCTGCTTTTCCTTCTGTCCAGTGACTCTTGTGTTATCTGCATAGTGGTCCTCCTTCCACTCAAGGAGTATGTGTGTCCCTGGGCTAAGGTTAGGGAATTAGGGGACAGGTAAATTCTTCCAGACTGAGAGGGCCTACAGCTTGCAGTGGGGTTTGAGTATCTTTATATGAACAAAGAGCATCCCCATTTGTCCGTGGCTTGTTGTAGTCTTGTTTTGAGGTAATCCTGTTAGAGTTAGAGCTACACTTGAGTGCTTTGGTCATGTATTGGATACACAGCTTTGGCTGCATCCATGATGTTAGATTGGGCCTTGGAAGTTGTGCTGCTACTTTGCTGGATTGTGAGGGAAACATTAGCAGGAACTACTTGCTTGGGGCAAATCAGGGAGTTTTCATACTTATGTGGAAACCTAAGATCCACATACAGAGGATTTGCAAAATAGCTGCATGGGTTGAGTTTAGACTTTTCTGGTTTAAGTTCCTCAAACTGAAAACAATACATCAGCACCAGCATCTTTCCCTTACACAGATTCCCAAGCCTGAGTCGTTCCCCCTTATGCTTATTGCATTTTCACCCCCCACTTTGTCCAGAGTTGTAAAACCAGGTTATTTTCCTCAGAAGATTGCTGATCCCACCACATGTGCTTATCACAGGGACGTAATCATGTGACTTTTGGCTTTGAAATTATTTTTACACATCCATTCTCATTTAGACACCTGCAGAATATCAGCTGGTACATTTTTGAATGTACTGGGTTCTGGAATTGGGTTTTCATAAAACTGATCAATTTTATCATCTTTTCTCAACACTGAGCATTTTCATGGAAGGGAAAGTTTGTACTAATTTTTAAATTATTTTTTCTTTCAAAAATTAGTGTGGCTTTATTAGGTCCTTACATTCAAGAGATTTGCATCATTATTTGCTCAGAAAGGCTGAGAACATCCTTTCTATGTATTTTATGAAACACAACATGAAGAACTTGATTAATGAAAATGACTCTTTGAAATTATTTAGACTTAAAAATCCCAAATTAACCCTTCCTAAATTATTTCCTGCCCCTGTTAAGGAAAAAGAAACATTAAATTCTTTTGGGAACTCTGCTTTTAAATATTAGCAAACAAGGATAAAGCATTTTAAAGTTTGAGCATTTTGTAATAAGGTAGTTTTTTCTCAGTCAAATGGCTTGAAGAGTGGGTATTGCACCTGTTGACATTTCTACTTTTCTCCATCCTTTTTTTTTTGTCTCTTTTGTTGTTACTCTTGTTACAGTTCACCAGAATAAAGTGTGGTTTTTTTTAAGGGCAAATAACTTCATAGATCTGCGCTGAGATACAGCTGCATAAGCACTCCTTCCCCATCACCAAGGGTGTAGAAGCAGCTAAAATGTAACGCCAGCCGTGGCACTGCAGGACTAGAGATGGGGAAGTGTGCTCAAGCACATGCTCAGGAAAGTTAGGACAAAGTTTCACAAGCATTCACTCCTGCATCTGCATGCCACTCCAGCAGCAGGATGGATTAGGCTGTAGTCAAATGCTGGACAAATCCAAGATGATATTTTTGTTCAAATTTGCAGTAGATAGTAAAACATGTGCCAGATTTCCTCTGGGTTTATGTAAGACTGCCCAGTACAAATTTAACCCATCAAAAATACTTAATAGGTTGGGATTGCAGAATGAGGCTACCCTGGAGCAGCATGATCCACATCTGCAAAATCCCCCCTCTGCTTGGGGGTTTCTGTGTCCTCAGCAGCAGCAGTGAAACGGTAGCAGGCACAGAGGGGCAAGGACAGGAAAAATTAGTACTATCCCTACCTTCTTCATTTTCTTGTCTGGGAAACGTGATTAAGTCAGCATTCCTGAGAAAGGTAAAGTACTTTTTTTTGAATTTTGAGTACAGAAATGATGCTCGATGGCACTGTCCCCAGAGGATGATTAAAGCTCACAGGGTCTTCAGAGAAAATAATGTGCAGCTCCCATGCACCCACAGGTCTAACTTTCTTTTACTGCAATCCTCAGTTCCTCTCTTCCGTGTTTATCCACTTTATTTGGATGAAAGGTGAGGAGGAAGAGGAGGAGGTGCTCTTTCGGCTGGAGGCACTTCAGCAGCCATCAAGGAAGGCTGCGTTTGCGGGGGTGCTGCCTTGGCAGGTTCTGGGGAGAGAGGGAAACCCTGCCTGGGTAACAGGAGCAGCTGCTCAGGTGCCATCTGCTCCCCTCGCCTCTTCTGACTTTTTTTTTTTTTTGAGGGAAAACGTGAGCAAATACTCTCAGGTTAATGTTTATTTGAAGTGAGAACGACAGACAAACAGAAACGACAAACCCCGGCTTTTCTGTGAGCTTCCCCTTGTGAAGACTGCTCACTTGCAGTCCCTGAGCCCTCTCCCGGCTTCCCCGGCCAGGGCCGCCCTCCGTCCTTCCCCCGGGACGCGTTGCCAGGGACACCGCTGTGCCCGGGAGCGGCTCCGGGGCTGGCGGGGCAGCGGCGCGGCGGAACCGCGGTAACCGGGGAACGGGCCGAGGCAGAAAGGGCCGAGGGGCTGGTTTGGTTAGGGCTTGGGGTTTTTTGGCAGTTCCCCTATTAGGGAATAAAGCCCGGACTTTGGAAATATGCCCCCTCCTACCCGCCTTTCTGTTGCTATTGCTGCAGCGGCTGACACGGGCTGGCTGTAACCCCCCTTTGCGAGTCATCTTTGCAATATTAAATTTTATCTCGCCTTTAAACATTCCTCCCCACCCCCCAAAAAAAAAAAAAAAACAAAGCAAAAAATCCCCAAAAAAGCATCAAACAGACAAACCAAAACCCAACCAACCAAAACCCCCAAACAAACAGAAAACCCCAACCCCAAAGCAGAGCTCCTGCAGGTGCAGAGCTGTGCCCGGTGGTCCGTGCGTGGTGCGATTGAAGCCCCGTGAACTTCAGCTGATCATTACACCTTATCTTTACAAGTTCAAGGCCAGAAAGGTTTTTGTTACTAAGTGCTGCAGAAGGGAGTAGCTTTCACGGAGCAGGAATTTATAGTTATCTAAGAATTTCTTCTTTGCATCTCTTGCTCCTTTGAAAGGGGTTTGCTAGCTTTGATGTGAATTTAAGGGAGACACTAGAGGATATTGCTTAGAAGGATCAAACCCTTGTACTAAAGATGTAATAGGAACCTTGTAACAGTTTTGCATTCCAAAGGATAAACAATTTATTTGTGTGAGCAGTTCATTTAGTTGAACATCAATTTTGTAATGAAGCTATATTGTTCTGAGACCAAAAAATACAGAATTTTGGTAGTTTGTGGTGGCAAAAACAACTACCATTATATAAATACGACAGTTATGACTCAATTACAAACTTTTTGCTAGCGCTGTTTAGTGGCTGAGTTGACAGCAACCTGCTCCACATTTTAACCAACCAGAAGTCAAATAATTTGTGAGTGTTGATTTTGGGACTAAAAAACACACTAGAATAAAATGTAAGTTACAACTGCTAAATAAAACTACAGCACTAATCAGTTTTTAATTTGGTATATGCCAATATACTGAAGTATTTCTAAAATATTTTCATTTTGTTGACTACAGTAAAGTATAGTAGGCGTTATAGGAAAATTGCAGCTGTTGGCAGTGCGTGATGGTCTGTTTTTTAAATCTACCATTTAAGTAGTTCTGTTACAGAAGTTATTTAATTCTAGCACTGATAAAGTAAAAACAGTAGAATGAATTGTTTGTGCAAATCCCTAAATAAGCACTTAATCTTGTCTTAGCAATTACCCTTTTCATTGTTTAGGGAATAAACAGCAGCTCCTTGTTAATCATTTTGGAAAAGCAATGAGAGAAAGCATCTGGAGAGTTCCAAATTCCTTAATTTGTCCATACAGACAAAGGATGAAGTCAACCAGAAAGCATGTTAAGTAATGTTTAGAGTAGGTGATGTATCTCTCTAATTGCCTTCAGATGACTGTTGTCTTTCATCACATTAAATACATTTATTATATTTAGATGCAAAGTCACCTCTTCTTAAGAGAAAAACAGAAGATGAAAATGCTTTAACTGCTTATTGTAGTAGTAGCAGCAGGTAAGAGTAAAATTTTGCTTGTAATGAAGATTTCATTTGGGCCCATTAATCAAGCTCAAAATTTGCCTCTTTGAGGCCAATGAACAGCAGGAGCGATTTTTATCTTTTCAGTAATACCTTTCAATGATTACTGCAAAGGGAGGAGGGTAGATCTGAGCAGTGTCCTTCTGAAAGGAATTTAGAAAATCTCTTTGGTAATTTATTTGAGCTGCTGAGAACACTTGAGTTAGTTTTACATGTTTCTGGAATATTACACTAATGCAGAAAAACTCCGTAGGTATATAACAATAACATATAAAAGTACTGCAAGTAGTGAGTTGGCCTAGTTACAAGAAGGAATCAGCAAGGGAAAATAGGACTTTACTGAGTGGATAGTGAGTATTTGGGTGTTTTTGGCACTTTCTAATATGCAAGAGCGAGTGACAGAACTGAGTTGTGAAATATTACTCGCAAATTTTGATTTATGTTAATATATAATTATCAATACATTTTGAGATCCCTGATAGGCAAATTGGGCAAAGTGTTATCTATAAAGAAGACCCAAAATATACATATATAATATAATGTACAAGATGGTTAATTTGTGAACCAGTTTTTTCCCACCTCCTCAAGTCACTCTGGCCTATTCCAGCTGACCAGCGACAGGACAAGAGGACACAGTCTTTAGCTCTGCCAGGGGAGGTTTTAGGTTGGGCATTAAGAGGAATTCCTTTGCAGAAAGGATGGTTAGACATTGGGATGGACTGCTCAAGGACGTGGTGGAGTCACTGTCCCTGGAGGTGTTTAAGGAAAGACTGTGCTTGACACTCAGTGCCATGATCTGCTTGACACGGTGGTGTTTGGTCACAGGTCGGACTTGATGTTCTCAGAAGTCCTTTCCAACCTCATGGGTTATGTGTGATTCATTTTAATCTGTTTTTGTATGTGTTAACAGAATCTGAGTCACTGTAGATAGTGCCTGAACCTTCTCATGCTCATTGCAGTTTGTAGCTGTTGTGCTTTTCTGAGGTGATGTGCATGCTGGCTGCTGCTACCAAGAAAAATCTGCCGCAGCCAAGTGTGCAAATGTTTCAACACCCATTTTTTCAGGTGTTTCATGATGGATGTCATCTTTCTGGTAGCAACAATTAATAATAATAATAATCAACTCCACTGCTGCATTGTATTTTCAGAAGTTAGAACAATTTTATGCACATATACACATAAATATTCATTGTCTTAAGAAAAAACATTGCAACATTGCAGATTTGGGTTATGTAATTTTGTTTGATTTCAGAATATGAAAAGTTCTATATAAATATGTAGGTAAAAAGGGCCCACTGATTATCTTAACATCTGAGGGGGGAAAAAAGATGTATTTCAGTTAAGATAGGGCCTGTGTTATTGCTCAGATCCTTTTAAAACATATCAGTATAGAAGAGATGCAGGACAAAAGGAGAAGTGAAGTAAAAACTTGGAGCAAGTGAAAAGCAGTGGCAAAGGAAGCAGTCACTGCATGAAGGCTGCCTGTGTAGCTGAACTGGTGAATATTCCCTGGACAAACCAATATGAATGTGTCTGTTTTAGTTAGATGTGTGTTTGAGTACTGTGGAGACAATCAGAGCTCATAAGCTACTACAGAAACTTTCCCATGGTGTTCTTCTTTCATGCCCAACTTTGCTGATGGTAACCTATGAGACAGTTTAGCAAAGCATACCAGTGAAAAAATAATGTAATGTGCCTTCATATTACAAATCTATTTCATTTTCAACCTTTCCCCCCTCTTTCTCCCATTTGTTCTGTAGAAACAAAGGAAGAATGAAGTCAACAAAGGTTCGTGAGTCATCATTTTTGGTATGTCAACCCCAATGTGTTCAGGTGCTTTGGGAATGGGAAGAAGAAATCCCTGCCCTGAGCTCAGTCTATGGCAGAGCATTGACAAGTCACTCAGGGTGGTGATGGGTGTTTAAATGCCTGCTGGGAGCTTTGTGTTTCAGAAAAGATTTTTTAAAATTATATGTTGTGGGAAAGGGGTCTGGGCTGTGTGCAGGCAATGGCAGTGGTAGTGGAATTTGACAGCATTGAAAGGAGAAATACAGCAGGAAATAAAAGAGAAGCTGCCAAAAGCAGAATGGGAGTGAGTGGCTTTAACAGTTGGCTGATTTCAAAGTACATGGATAGACATAAAAGTCATGAAAGTTGTTGTATCTGAATCAAATGAAGTTTTCCAACTAAAGGCTGGGAGATAAAGGCATTTATTTGGTAAAACAGTCAAAACAAAAATGGTCAACAATTACAAAAATCACCTTATATTGTTGATCTTCTAAAGAACACCTATTACTAATAAATCTGAAGGTCCAAGTAGATATTGCTCTTAAGTAATGTAAATATAGGCTTTGCTTTTGTTTAGCATATGAAGCTAGATGAAAACTTCATTTTCTTGCAGGTAAGTGGAAAGAGATCAAAAAAATTAATAATTGAGTGATAATAAGTGAGTAGGAGAAACACCCAAAACTTAGATTTATTTAGAGCTGATTGAGTATTAATGTGTTAATCTCTCTAATTCTTTTAACACTTCATTAATTCTATTTTCCTAACAAAAATCAGTATAGATTATATAATACTTATGAAACATTAGAAATCTGATTTTTTCCATGGATAGAAAAATGCCACATCTGCATTGCAAATATTACCCCTATAGGAAAGTCATGCCAATTTAATTGAGTTGTCTGATACGTCTGACTTGTGATTGGCTGATGGGAACTCACAGAAACATAGAAAACTATTAATTTTAGAGCATGCATGTTTCCTGCTAAAAGTATGATGATAACACCAACTTTCCTAGTGTGGTGTCACCATGATTAGTTTTATATTTGCCAAGGCACTGGAGGATGCAGAGATCTGCGTCTGTAAATCTCACTAAAACTGTAGATGAGTCGAACAGTAATTCCCATTGACTTTGGCACCTGGCTTCATTTAAACTTCTTTTAAATACTTCTGGATGTGTAGCTGCATCTTTAAAGTGTTCCTAATTTAAAAATCAAAACATACAAATCTAATTTGTATGAAAAACATAGATTTTGGAAGTTTCGGGTCTAAAGCTGTTGCGTTGATTAGTGCTGCTGAATGGGGGCCTCTTTTCTTGAGCTATGCTCTGAAATGTATTTATTTCACCAGTTTTGAGACGTACTCCTTCTTTCCGTGAAGTCATAAGCTGTGGTTTTTTTGGGAAGAAAAGGAAAAACCTACATTCATGCAGTACTACAAATGTAATAATGTACATAACCATCATACCCAGTGTTACTGTTTCCAGTCTCCATCCATAGTTTTGCAGCCCTGGTGTATTACAGAATGAGAAAAATGCCCTCTACATGAAAGAATTTCATGTGGTTGTACATGTGAAACAAGCAGCGTGAAGCAAAAGTAAGACAAAAGCAGTGAGGAGATGGCACATGCTTTCCCTTACTCCCTCAGAACAGTGATAAAGTGTTGAGAAAATTAGCAGCCCTTTTATCTCCCAGATAATGTGCTGTGTTCTATGTGGCCATGAGTTTTCTGCATGTGTCAGTCCGGCTTGATGAGAGTGGCAACTCCTTTGTGGAAGAGCACAGCTGAGTGTCTTTGAAGGAGATGAATGCAATTAAACTTGATGGGTCTAATCTAGTGTCAACTAGCACAGGGAGGAAAGATTAAAGAATAGAGCTGGGGATATTATAGCAACTAATCCAAGGTGATTTATCTTCTGCTGCAGTCTAAACTAGTAGTTTTTCCTTATTCCTCAGGGATTTCTCTCTGTGTTGCATGGTAAATGCTTATTTTACTAGATGTGGACATATTTGTAAAGTTCTTCAGGGTTTTTTTTTTTCCTATATGGAATGGGTAGGGGCTGAACTTGTAATTTATCTCAGCCTAGAAATTGATGTTGATGTAGTAAACATGAAGAGAAGATGTCTTTGTCTCCATTGCAATACCTTTTTCCAAAAGCAGTCATTATCTGGGGGTGTTTTGCATTTTGTAATTCATACCCAAATGTACCAGGATTGTAGTTTTGGTTTAGTCCTGTGTGAAAGCTGATGGAGAACAAATCTCATGTTCAATTCTCTGCCATGTGTGCTTCCATCATAGCCTAAACTTAGTTCTGTTCTGAAGAGGTTACATTTCATAGGTTTTAGTTACTATTGATTGAAAAAAGGAAAAAAGTTCTGTCTAATGAAACTCTACCAAGACTTCAGGTCTGAATTTTCATCTTGAAAGACTTAAGTAACAAAGGCCAAGAAATCCACCACATTCCTGCTCTACTGCAGAAGAGCAGAACATCACAAAAAGGAGAAAGCCTACTATAGAATCTAAAGGGCACAGCTAAAAGAACAAGTGGTGTGAAAAGAGACTGTAACGGAAAGACAGAGGCAGTGCTTGCCATGGAATCAGGACTTGAAAAAGAATGAAAGGTAGTCATTATGGTGATGGCTGGGGATGAGAAAGCATCAGTCAGGAAGCTGAAGTAATGTCCAAGTGATGGAGTTCAAAAGGACCTCTAACCTTGAAAGGTTAGAAGTAAAAAAGCGAATGGCAAGACAAAAAGTGACTTGGAGGAGCAGATAGAAGTGTCTGAGTAGGCATGGGCTCTTCAGCCTGGTAGAGAGACTGTGGATGAGAGATATGATAGAAATCTGAAAAATCATGAGTGGCACAGAGAAGATGGATAGCCATTGCTTTTTTGCAGCATATCTTCTGAACGAGAAATGAGGGGATGTGCGGTAGAACTGAAGTCTAAAAACCAAAGTGATTCTTTGCATAAGAGACCCCTGAGGAATCCCTTTGCATTAAAGTTTATACAGGTTGAAAGAGTGACTGGATAAGTTTGTAGAAAAAGGGCCTTTTGGATGTTGCTAAATATATAGAAACTGCTGGAAATAGCCAGAGCTGCAAACAGTGGGAGGGGATTGTTGAGGGGAACTATCTTCCTTTAGTGCTGGTGTTGGTGGCTGAACTTGGAGATGAAGGTGGTGACTCGTAGAAAAGTGGCTCTTTAATGTATTTTTCAGTAAGTGTGTTGCTCTGGGAATAATACTCCGCAACATTTGGAGTAATGCCCCGGAGCAGCTTAATCAAACAAAAAAGGACTGAAGAAAAATCTTCCAAAAATGTGATGTCTAAAGGTTTTATGTTCATTCTGTCTTCACAGAAATCTCATGACCACGTTCTTTTGGATATTCCCGTCACTAGAGAGCAAATGAATCACTATCGAGCTGCAGCTGAAACTGCTCAAAGTGAATTTGCAGCACTTTCAGTGAAGTATGACTGTGCCCAATCAGAGGTACATCTAGAAATAATTTCAAATCTTTCTCCAAACCTGAAGATATTTTGCAGTCTCCTTATGTAGAGAATAGAAAGCTTGCAGAAAGTCCAAAACTTGCCTTTCCTACAGAAGTTTTGGGTTTTTGCTTTTAGAATATCTGTGTGATTTATACTTTGTTTCCTTCTGTGAACTGATCATAAGTTTGTATTTGGAAGATTTGAAACAGTGTAGCTTTTTATTGTAATCTATGTGCAATATGTTTATATAAAATCTGAAAATTAATTAAATTATGGTTGTATAAATGTTCAGATAGATAGCCTCCTCTTCCTGCTGGAGAGTTAAGATCTAGCTGCTTGTCTTTACTCATGTCTCCCTTTTATTCAAGTTATAACTCCCCAAATGTGCTCTGCTTTCGTCACCAGTGAAATTGTGTTTGTGCTAATGAGCTTGATTGTAGCTACAGAGACTGAAGAACATGTACACATACTTTTTAATTTGATCAGTTGATCCTGAAGTTACTGCAGGGTTCCCCTACATTTAACATTTATCCAGAACTGGTGCCTTAAATTTAAATTTTAAGAAGCCATACAGAATATAATGTTCTCATACAAAGAATTTATTACTGGAAATGTTGAATGGCTTTATTGCCAGAACTTCTGACTGATTTATAGATTTTTCAAGACAGTGCTTGCAAAAGCATAGTCAAAAAAGCAGCTGTTCATGCTCTTGTTAATAAAGACCTTCATGACCCAGCTGAGGTCAGAGCCTTGTTCTGCTGAGTGCTCTCTAAAATTCATGATATGGGATTATTCTTGCTTTTTCTGCTATTGGAACTGACCACAAAGACAATGGACAGATGAAAAAATATCACATGGGGAGTTGAACCACAGAGAAATTTTAAGGTTATGAACACTCTAAGATACCATAGCTTGGTCCAGCTGCCAAGCAAAGCAGTGCTATTGTTCCTTCAGCTGCTCATTTCCTTCCCCACACTGCCCCACCCCTTGTGCCTGCACAGATGTATGTGTAGTTTTTACAGTGCGCTGTTGTGTCCATGCAATTGAAAAATAATTCCTTTCCTTCTGAGTTGCTTTTTAACCAGATCAGTTTCCCAATCTTGTTTCGCCTTGTAGCCGTACAAGTGCTTCTTCTAGCACTGAGAGGAGGGTGGAGTATGGAAATGAAGCCCGTGGACCTGGGAAAAAGCCAAGCTGCTTTTCTCAAACTCAGTGCTGCTCCAGAGTATCTGATAAAGCTGCACTTGCACGTGAAACACAAGCTTATTGAAGGCTGTGCTGCTGCTACAAGGGTGATCCTCCTACCTGATTCCTCAGCGTTAGCCTTTGCTCTGTGATTCTCTTTCTCCTCTGCAAGAGAAGTGAACTATTTTATATGGGTTGTTATTGAAGTTGTTTGTAGAGGAGTCAGACAAACACAGGGCGGGTGTGAGGGAGAGGACAGGTGTGCGTGGCTGGAAAGAGGAGAAGCAGGACCTCCCTTTTCCAAGGCAGTTGCTGTTCTGTTGCCTCACCAGCCTCTCAAATTTCTCTGAGTATGTTGGGTCACACTGCAAGACTCCAGCAGAGAAGTGAATTTCCCATTGTTCTGGATTTCAGCTTAATGTCCTAAATTTTTTTTCCCCTTAAAATGTTTGCCACAGTTTAGAAGTTTGGTCATTCACCATAAAGAACGGTTAACTTGGCTAAATTATTTGTCTGGTAATTTTATGTGATAGGACAGAAGTCCTTCAGATTGCATCTTGGTGCTGTTAGTTGGAATTGTCAGGAAAACTGAAATATGCCTTAACACTTCTTGTGACAAAAAGTCCACTTTAAATTACTTGTTCCTAATAAAAAAAAAAATCATGTGGAAATTTTGCTCACCTGGTGAGTCTCCCTCATGTGAAGTTTCCTAGAGAAACTTCTAACAGGAATAGTTCAATGGAAAATGGTATTTTTAACAAAAAGATAGAGGAAAATCTACTAAACTCCATGAGCTCTTGGAAAGCTCTAACATCATCCTTGTAATAGGTCTTTAACATTTAAAGGTGATTTTCCTCCTCCTACCCTTCCTTTAAAGGCTCTGTTGCTGTTCCTGTGTAAATACAACTTTAATTTGATTACCATATTCAAAAATAACTATTTGCATAAGATGAGAAGAGGGTGCCTACCACACAATGCTCCAAAACTTTACCTGCTTCTGAATATGCCTCAAGCCATCAAGTCTCCACATTCATACAGCAGGATACTTTGCTGTTACAACTCCCTGCAGCTCTAGATTATCTGTGGAATTGAGCACCAGATTTGGAAGCACCCAGGCAGCAGGCAAAAAAGAGGGAATAGCGGTGTTGATAACTTTGCTGTACTGCAGATACATAGGAGACATGAGTTGAGGTTGTGCAGCAGAACTTAAGTTAGACTTTTCCTAAATTCTGAATTAGTAAATAAACTTATCTTCCTGTAAGATGTTGTCTTGAAAAGTTGTATTGTGTTACCCAACAGTAGCTTTTGTTTTTGCAAACCTCTTCAATTTCTTTTTCCTAGTCATATGAAAGTAAATTTGTGTTCCTCTACTCAGTCCTGTAGTGATAGAAATGTGTTTCTTTTCACATTACTAAGTTTGTAATACAGTCATGTTATTTCAGGCTGGGAAAACCATTCTTCATTAATTGTCTCCTTTTCTATCTATAGCTTCTTAAACTCAGGTCGAGCATGATCTCTAAAGAAGCTTCTTTTCAAGAGCTGAAGGCTGAAGCTGAAAGCTATAAGGAAAACGAGGCTAGACTGACGTCCCGCCTCCTGTCTTTGCAAACACGAATCCAGGAGATGGAGGAAGAGCTGTGCGTGCTCGCTGCTTCTAAAACCCAGGCTGAGCTGGCAGCGCAGGTGGCATGCAAGGAAAATTTGGAGCTGAAGGAGGAGCTTCATGAGAAAAGTGCAGAACTTAAGTAAGAGTCATGTGAGATAAGAAACTACTTTTTTTGGGTGGGATGAGACAATGGTACATTTGTCAATATAGAGAAGTAAGTAGGTGGATAGACTTTATTGCAGCTCTGAATTCTGTTACAGTGCCTGAGTGTGTGGAAGGTGTTGAAATTTGAATTTTGTTTTGAGTTGGTAGTCAATACTTAGAGGTTTGAAGGTTTTGTACTTTGAAGGTGAAATGCATTGAACTTACAAAATGTAGTATCCTTTAACTGTACTGTTCTTAGCATAGTGTATCAGATCACTGATATGTCAGTTCTACATAATTGCTCATGTTTCGTGTCTGTAGGATGGAGACTTGTAGCAAAATTGATTGGTATGAAAATATTCCGAGCTCTTAAATTCCAAAATCAGTCAGTCCCATTAGTAGACACCTGGAATTTTAAAACAGATTTTTCTGCCCATTATCAGACTAATATCTGTGACTCTATCAATACTGTCTAGAGAAGGAGTGAGTGTTTACCAGAGCAAGGTGAGTGTTTACCAGACACCTGTCTTTCCCAAATGAGTGTTTGGCACATCTCTGCCAGGTTTTATGCATTAAAAGTGATTAATTAAGTAATTTTAAAACTTAGAGAAAACCATTACAGTGCACTTGTTTATTAGCAGCTGATTTGCCAAAAGCCCTGCCTGGAGAGTGCAGTTTTACATAATGGTTGTTAAAATTCTTTAGAATGCTGTTTCTGGTAGGGGAAAAAAAAAAAAGAAGAAGAAAAGGGAAGAAAAACCTCCTATCCCATTTGCTTGCCTAACTCACATGGGAGAAAACTTCTGGAATACTGTTTCATACTTGCCTGCAATTATAGTGATACAATCAATTTTATGGGAATAAATCTCTGCTGTCACTCCCAGAGCAGTCCTGGCTGCTCTCTTTGGCATACAATACTTGTGTAATCAGTTCTGTTTGTGCTGATGTGTGGTGGTCAGGACCAGGGGACTGCTCCAAGAGAGAAGTGAGCAAAAAAAAAAGCTTGATTTCCACCTCTACCAATCCCAGCTCTGGTTCACTGTGCACCTGGAGTGTGCCACTGGGCTTCTGGCAAAAGGGAGGAGATACAGGGATAGTGGCTCTGCTAATTTGGAAGGAACAAACATGTCAGGTTGCTCATGAACATGCAGTGTTTGCTTCCAAAGCTTTTTGTTGTCCTCAGCTAATGTTTACATGTGTCATTTCACACTAACCAATGTGTAAACTCAGTGAACTTCAGTCACTTATTCTGGCCACCCTGGTAGTGCCTGGCACATGACTGGTCCTAATTAGGTGTTCAAAAAAGATTTTCACTTAAAACCACTAATGAGAGGGAAGAGCAAGCCAGCATGCATGAAGTGCACATTTGCATTCTATATCTTGCGGATACAGTAAGAAATGTTTGGTGAATTCTCTGATTGGCTCCCAGGATGTGCACCTCTTCTATCGAAAATGGTGCTTTTCTACTCAACATGTCGATTGCCATGGTATTTTTAGAGTGTGAACTGTCAAAAGCTTTTTTCTTCTTCTTTTTCCTTCCCTTCTCTTTGCTCATTAGTTCTGAAGAGCTAGCAAAACTGTGAAAAAGCTGTGTTCTACTTTTTTGTACCTGATTGCCTATTTTCTATGTGCTCACACCTCTATGGCCCTACTGCAAGTAATTAGATTATTCGTAAAGTTATCAAATGAGTGCTTTGTACTTCAGATTTTTTATTTTTAGCAGCAGGCATGGTTTTGTTAGTGGATACCTCAGGTTTTTAGAGCCATAGAACAGTTGTGGGTGGTCAATCTTATATAATATTCTGACATATAGGCATGCTTTTATGGCATGTCTGAGCCTAATACCTTTTCACCTCTGATATATCCCTCCTCACAACAACAGTGCAGCAATCATCTCATGGTTTAGTTTTGTTGGGGCTGCAGAGGAAAGGAAGGTGCCCAGAGGTGAGGAAGCTGTGAGGGTTCTTGTGCTCAGAGGGACAGTGTCTGCTGCAGAAGGCAGAGCCCTTTTGGCTCACGGTGTGTGCTGTGCAGCACTATGTGGAACTGCCCTCACTGTGTCCAGAGCAGCAATAGATGTTTTCCATTCCTCTCTGTTATTCTGTCACTCTCTTTCACTTTGCAGCATTTTCAGCAGCTGTGCTGCTCTCCCTCCTAAGGTTATGTGTTAAATCTTTTCATGGACTGTTTTGCTTACTGATTTATAATCATTCAACATACTGTGTTTGCATCTCCCATTGGAGTCTCTTTGGTTATGGAATGATGCTCTGTTTGATTAACAGCTGGGAGAGGAAGAAATCAGACATGGAAAAGAATGAGTCCAACAATGACTGCTGGACCCACCTTAAAAACTGAGAATAGTGCTATGCTCTGATAAGCAAATGAATTTCAATAAAATATTTGCTCTAGACACTCATTTGGTTACGTCTCAGGTCTTGATTTATTCTAGAGTGAAGAACTTGCTTTAGAAAGAACCTTGTTCTTCAAATGAAAGCTAGTATTACAAATTTTCCACTACCAACCTACCAGGTCTTGCACTCTTCCACTGAGAACCTCACTCGTGGGTGGAACTGAGAGGTGCTGGAGTTGGCATTTGGATTACACTGGTGGTTGTTTTGAGCTCTGTTTGGTTGGCTGGTTTTGCTAACCTGTTTGTTTGTAGTTTTTCATAAGTGATGTGTGTTTCAGCACCATGAGCAAGATTTTTTTCTGTGTTTCCTACCAAATCAGTCTGTGGTGGTTCTTGTTTGCTGGACCTATCTTTGTTCCTGGCAAGGGAAAGAAAATAACCACATTTGTATTAAACTCACTGTTAATTTATTTGGTTGGTTGTTCTTGTAGAGTCTTTACAAACTGACATCTGCTCTTAAGGCTGAGAACACGTTTAATGTGGGATATGCATCTGAGTGATAAGCACCTGTTGCGTGAAATTGAAGACAAAATTGTGATGAAATTCCTGGCAAAAAGCTCCCATTTCTTAATATCTTTGTGGTAGCCCCTAGATGCTGTCTTTTTAAATGCATCCCTTTCAAGAGTAGTGTTTCAGAGCACTGCACAGCAAAGTAGTGTCTCCCATCTCTGCTTCTGCTGGTGGACTTCCCTTCATGGGTACTCTGGATGCCTTACACTTCCATTGGTCCAGAAAGACTTCTCTTTACTTGAATTTTGTTGATCATCTCTGTCAGCTTCTTTACAGAGAGAGAATGTGAAGTGCTTTTCACGTATTTTTGCTAAGAGTTGATCACCTTCTCCCCCCACTTACTTTTTCTAAGGTTTGCTTGCATTTTCTCCTTGTAGTATCTTGAGGGCACTATTTATTCATGACACTTAGTTTTTGTGTTTTATTAGAATTTATGCTGAGAATGAGATTGGAATCACAGAAAGTTTTTTTGTGTTAATCAAAAGCAATGATGAAAAAATGTTTACACATAAGGCAACAGCAAAAGTTATATGCATTACATAACAGATATAGAGAATTAAATGTAACTTTTAAAATTCATTTGGTGGTATGCAGAAACTAGCAATAGTCTTGCAGCAATGCATTTTGCCTAGAGTTCTTTTTCAGGGAGCATTCATCCTGATGTGTATATTTTTCTCTGTCTGATTAGTAAATATTTGAATGAGTATGAAGAAAACATGACTCAAGCTTCTAAAATCAGCAAAAACTATGAAGAGCTCCTTACACATCTTTCTGGATTCTTGGACATAGACATCAGAGAAAAAGAGAAACCACAAGAACATTTAACATCAAAGGTGATTGTGTAGGCAAATGTTTCTCTACAGTGATTTAACAGAAAAATATTTAGTTGTCACAGAAGTAAAGCAAATAATAGAGATCTTTGTATTTAATTATGGTTTGCAGACAGTGCTATCATTTAAAGACAGATTTTTTTTCCTACTGGGCTAATTTTCAAAGGTGCTGAAGACTAATATGCCTCAGTGAACGCAGTCTGATCTTATCTGCATAAATAATTTATCAGCCTGCAGTTCCCACATACAGTCCTGATTAGATACTTGGTTAAAAGCTTTCCTTAAAACATTAATGTGGGGGTCAACAGGTGATGTGTAAACTGTAGCACTAGATCTTATCTCTTATTTTGAGCTGACATACCATTAAATACAAACATCTGAAATGGCATGCCCTAAAACAACCTTTTCTGTGTCCTGTAATGAAATGCTGTAAATAACTTTGTGGTGTTTCTGAAGCTTAAAAATTTATAATTTCTCTTCAGAATACTTCTGAAATTCCAAAAACTAAGTTTCCATTTAGGAAAAGAAAGTTGTTTGTATATTCTTTTAACAACTATCAATGCTGCTGAAAGTAATTTTATTCTAATTTTATTAGTTTGACTCATCTTCTGTCCACTCTTTGATCTCTATTTTTCTTCATTTTGGAGCACAATAGATATTTGGGGAAATTCTATTTCATTATGTTCATGTCATTGTAAGATTACAGTCTTAATAAATCAAGATTATCTAGGTATGTATCACAGTGAGTGTACGCCCTCATAATATTACATAATATTGCAAGCATATTGTAATTTTAATCGATGCTCTAAAAAAAGTTGTCATGCAAGATGCACTCTTGCATGCTTTAATAATTAATAAGTTGATACTTAGAGCTTTAAAAACATATTTTCATGTGTTTTAACAAAGTAGTAATAAATCTAGTTGGGAAATCTAATTTGTGCTGAAAGCTGTGTCTTAGGAAACCTTAGCAACTAGTTTTTCTGGGGTCTTGGCACATCTATTTAGCTTCTTTTCCACATTGATCTGTTTTAGTCTTAAGAAATGTCTTGCCAGCAGGAATCAGGGTACATTTTTTGCTCACTCTTTGAAGTGCCCACATTCATCTATTGCACTGATTGGGAATAGCACAGTGTACCAAAACAGCCCTAGAATCCTCCTGGAAAGGACTCCTTTTTCCAAGGTGTTGGCTGCTCATAACGGCAGCACACCAGGTATTTGGCCCTGTCCTTGAATGTGCTTATAAACATAAATATCTGTTTATAGCTCAAACCTCTGGTGCTTACACAGATTTGAGCATGAATTGCAGCTTTCTTGTTCCAAATGAAAGGCTCACATCTTAAAAAGCCAGGCTGGAATGGTTTGCTTTTCACATGAAGGAGCTGCGTGGTCTGTCTTCTAACCTGCCTCATGTCAAGCACAGATATGCAGCAGCAGAAGCTCTCCACCTGTTTAATACATCATAAAGCCTGTGTGGGAGCAGATCTGAATCACATTTAGCTAGGGTGGGGGTTTATAGCGAGACTATAATTCTATGATTTTAACTCTCTTTCTACTCTTTTTCTAAAGAAGCAGTGGAGTGCAATTATAAGTCTGACCTAGGGGTCACCAGAAACATTGAGTCTTTATTGGCTTGATTAGGAGAAGGTATAACTGGGATGAATATTTTTAATTTTTAAGAGCTTTCAAGAAGGTACTAATATTTGATTTATTTCTCAAGGTCTCTGACATATCTAAAGAAAATGTGACATTAAAAGATCAGGTTGGTGCTCTTCAAGAAGCTGTGAATGGCCATGAGATGGAGTCTAAAGCTAACAGAGAAACTATCATGAGACTAGTTTCAGAAGTGGCCAAGGAGCAGAAAAAGGCAGCAGGATACTACCAAGACATGGAAAAACTTAGTAAGGTACATAATTGCATGGTGTGTATGCTTATCTGGTTTTCGAATGTTTTCTTGAAATTTCAAATTAATTTTCAATAGGAATTGCATGAGAAAAAAAATATGTTGATTAGGGTCTTTCCTAAAAAGGACATTTTTCTAAGGTTATTTTCAACTTTTTGAAAGTGAGATATGAAGATTAAACAATAACATGTTATAAAATAGATCTGAGGTAGATTTGATGGCTTTCAATGCTGTTTGCAAATGTCTGTTTTTGCTTTCTTCGTAGGGTTGTAACCTTTGTGCTTGCACAAACATGTAAATAAATGAATGTGTATAATGTTAATATCTGGGGCACAAGTATGAAGTGGTGAAAAAATGCTTTTTAAAACAATATTTATTTGACACTGCCAGTTTTATGAGAATTTTTAGACTCAGTTTTACAAAAATTCTAATGAGAAATTGAAAGAAATTGATTGGACACTATTCTTTCTCTTAAAGCACTGGCAGGTTAAGTGTTTTGGCTTCCATACACACTAGATTATCTTTTCATTACCTTATAAATTTGTATTTCATAACCATTGACTCATAGCCCAAAAGTTGTAGCAATAGGATGGCTCTTGCAGGAAAGCAAGAAGTTTCCCTGTTGGGAAGCCTTAGAGGAAATCTGTGCAGCAGGAAGCATGGTCAGATGAGAAATGTAAGTTGAGTTGTAAGTCAAGCATTCCAAATCCACTTAGCTATGATTTGCGAAGGAAAAGGATGTGATTTAAGGATTGAATTGCTCCAGGAGAACTCGCCATTAAGAGTTCATCTATTTCAAAGGATGGATGAACAAAGTGCATTTCTGTAGCAATTTTCCTTATTGCTTTGCACTTTGGGTGGTGTCTGTGGAAAGGAAGCAGTTTAGTGAAGCCAGTATGAAGTTCTTCTGCAGGTGAAACAGTGCAGTTAAAGCTGATGGCCAGAACGTGAGAAAATAAGAGAAGAAACTTAGACTGCCAAATACGTAGCTGAGTTGTGTGTGATTGAGTTTGTAGGAATTTTTAACATAAAGACAACCTGGTACAAGTGAGTATTCCGAAGTAATACAGCATTTTCCCCAGCCCTGGCATTCCTCTTTTCCTGAAGAAGAGACACCCACCATACACTTTGAAGGATATAGTGTTCTGATTTGGTTGTAAGCAAAATACTTAGGAGATGAGAAATAGCTGGCAGCCTGCTCTGGAAAAGAAAGAATTTGTGGGGAAGATAAATGTAAGTACCGCAAGGGTAATAAATTTTTTTTACTGCCGAAAATAGTTTTTACCAAGCTGTGTACAATTTTCTAAGACTCAATAGAACTGGGAGAGAGCCTGCATCAAAAATTTAAACAGGTCCTTTTTGAGAACATTTTGTTTTCATGCTTCACTTCAAACACAGGTGTGTGAGGAAGAGCAGAGTGTAGTTTTCTCAGTAAGCCAGAATCAGGAGATGTTTTAAACCAAGATCAGGGCTCCATTTGTGGCTTGTTTTTCAAGTTTGCTCCAACTGCCAAAACATTTACCAAGTTGAGCTATTTTCTGAAAAATATTTTCCGAAAAATATTTTCCTATCGTTATTTTACATGTGCCAAATACATAATTTATTTAACCAATTTTGCAGAAATATCTTTTATTAGTATTGCCTTTCAAAAGCATTGCCTTTGAAATGCCCCATCTGCACAGAGGCTGCAGATTCCTCCAGTGCAATTTCAGTTTAGCAACTTACATTTGCTGTCGCTTTTGAGAAGGTTTTGTGTTCACAAAAGCATATGAAGAAGTTCAGTGTTGAAAAAGAAAGCAAAAGCAAAAAATGCTTTAAGTCCTCACGTGTTTAGTGTGGGATCCTCTGTTGCCTTGGTGGGTGTCTGGCTTGGTTACAGGAGGGGCACCAGTGGCACAAGTCAGTCTGACTTCACCATGTACCTCATGCTGCACAGTTTAAGCACATGGAAGGAGCTGCATGTGTTGCGACATGTTCCCCTGTCAAGGTGAGAAGCAGGAATCCATACTGCTCCTGTGCCAGAGGACTCATACTTGGCTGTGTGTTTCTGGGCTGTTTCCTGGACTTAATTAATGGAACTGCCTGTAGCTGAATTCACCCAGCAAAGGCTGAGTACAAGTGACTCTGCCTGCGTGTGCCAGCAGCTCGCAGGACCAAACATTTTGGCCATCTTCAGTGCTACAGATGGAGATGGCAGCCCATTTCCCCCAGTTTTCTCTTAAAATTCTCCCTAAGTGTATAGAGACCATCACACTGTTCTGTCAAGATTTGGCAACCACACTGTTCTCTGCCACCCTTCTGAATAATTGCCTGCTTTAGTTGCCAGGTAGTTCTCCACTGCCATTCCTTAGGAATTTTATGAATTCCTTCTCTTGATCAGGTTCTTTTTTTTTTAATGTCCTAGGAGGCAGTATTCAAAAATTCTTACTAAATAAATTGAAAGCCAGTTAATTACATTTTAAGGTTAATATATGTAAAATATTCTTTGGCTTGTTTAATAATTGAATATTTGTTGCAGTTAGCTGGGCTCTATTTGAGGAATATTAACAAGTGAACAATCATTTTACTTGTTCCCCTCTCAGTCTCACTGCATGACAATATCAAGCAGCAAAGAATAAAAGTCAGTAATTCCTGAAACTAATAAAAATAAAAAAAGCAATTAAAGAAGCTGTTTTTTCCCCCTAATCTATTATTTTTATTTATTTCTGAATATATTCTTCGATTTATTTCTGGATTTATCATGTTTCTGATAGAATATTGCAGGATTTTGCTTTTAGAAATCTGTAAATATTGTGCATACCTTTATTGCATTGGTTATCAAATTTGCATTTGATGAAAAACAACTTTTAAATCCTGCCCAGATTTCTAGACTGAGAATCAGAATACCTGAACTTTCTTTCAGTATTTCCAGAGAGTGATTACTGATTATGATAATCATACTTAGAGAATTATAACATTCTTTGAGAGTGTCTATAGGTCCTCTGAAATGTCTTATTTACCCTAAGAAAGTTTCTTTTTAATATTTAATAAATTCCTCTATGGTATTTATCTAAGATATAGAAGAGGATGCATATATTCTTCCATATTAATTTAAATACAGCATTGCCACAGATGAACCACAAGAACTAGTTAACTGTTTTGTTCTGTTTCACATCTTTGCTGATGGTTCAACCTGGAAATATTTGTGATTTCCCTCTGAAGTGTTATTTTAAACATTTGTTTTGCAAAGATGTATACTGTACAAATCTTTAAAGAACATACTTGAAATGTAAGCAAGCAATTTTAATTAATACAAATACATCTGCATTTACTACTGATGCAAAATTAACCAAGAAAATACTCTTCAGTATTCAATATTGGCTTATATTGTTATGTTAATGAACAAAATAGATCTAAGTGGTTTCTAATCAATATAAACATATTAAAATAAATCAATTTTATGAAAAGAGTTAATTAAAATATGAAAACCTTATTTAAGAAATTTCACTGAACTTGAGAAACATGGCTACATTTTGAATATACCCAAATACTTAGATTGTAGGAGAGACAGCCAAATGATTTTAGGTTTTTCTTGTCCCAACAGATAAATACAGGATTGAGTTTCTCAGAACATGGATTTTTTTTGTTTTTTTTATAAGGTGTTGAGAAAATACATATTAGAGACAGGTTTCAGCAGACATCACAAATATTTCCAGATTGAATCATTTGAGAAGACAGGAGATAAGAGCAAAGTAGTTTACAATCCTTA
Organism: Passer domesticus; assembly: GCF_036417665.1. NCBI lineage: Eukaryota > Metazoa > Chordata > Aves > Passeriformes > Passeridae > Passer > Passer domesticus. Next base: position 58,366,865 of record NC_087476.1, read on the forward strand.
TGGTATAACAGTAGTAAGTGGAGGTGCAGCTGGTGTAAGAATCAATCTGGATAATACCTGCATTCTTTTAATACCTTATTATTACTTTTAATGTAATGTGGGCTCTTTTTTGTATATGTAGTTGACTTTAGTCTATTGAGAGCATGCTGCTGATTGGGGTGTCAGTATTAGCAGAATCATGGAATTATTTGGGTTTGAAAAGACCTGTAAGTTCATGGAATCTACTGTTAACCCAGCACTGCCAAACCCACTACTAGACCATGTCCCTAAGTATCCTGTCTACAAGTCTTTCAGATGCCTTCAGGGGTGGTGATTCCACCACTTCCCTGGGTAGCCTGTTCCAGTGCTTCAGCCTTTTTGATGAAGAATATTTTCCTAATATCCAGTCTAAACCTCCCCAGCCACAATTCAAAGCCATTTCCTACGTTTCTTAAATGGGAGAAGAAATCGACCCCCACCTGTCTCCAGCCTCCTTTCAGGCAGTAGAAGGGAGTGATAAGGTCTCCCTTGAGCCTCCTCCAGAGGCTCCAGCTCCTCCAGATCCTCCTCATCACACTTGTGCTCCAGACCCTTCACCAGCTCCATTGCCCTTCTCTGGCCACCAGAGCACGTCAATGTCCTTCCTGTAGTGAGGGGCCCAAAACAAAACACAGGACTCAAGGTGTGGCCTCACCAGTGCTGAGTACAGGGGAACAATCCCTGCCCTGCTCCTGCTGGCCACACCATTGCTGATCCAGGCTGGGATGCCATCGGCCTTCTTGGCCACCTGGGCACAGCTGGCTCGTGTTTAGCTGCTGTTGATCAGCACCCCCAGGTCCTTTTCTGACAGGCAGCTTCCCAGCCACTGTTTTGTGGCTTGTGCTTCTTTATTTTAGACCTTGATATTTTTAATAAACTATGTTTGTTTTCAGATGTTCACAATTTAACAAGATGGTGATTAGGTGAGCTCCCTGGTAATGGCAAGCCATTTTAGCACTGCCTTTCTGAAAGGAAAAATACACACTGCTGAAAACTGTAATTGAAATAAATGACTCTTTATTCTTTGCTGTAATTACCATAATGTAGTTCCGAGCACAGGTGGGAATTTTCTATTAATAGGACTTGTCTAGAATAAAAAAGAGAAATTGGCAAGGAATCAGGCCAACATTTGTTTCTAAAACAATTCTAAAATTACTTCAGAAATGTGTAACAACAAATAATTTCCTAAATGTTTTTATTTATGTTTTTGCATGTTTGCCTTTTCACTGCTATTAAAAATTTTGGCGTTTTTAGTACCATATTTTTATATTTTATTTTCTAAAAGTGCCCTGCAAACTCCTTTGTTTTGTCCACCCTCCCTGCAGAACTACAGAAATGCCCCCAGATTTAACTGCTTGATTGGCAGGTATTCCATTAATACAAATGACATGCTGTGCTCCAGTGCAAGCACACACAGACCCTGAGAGACCCTTGAGTAATCACCATATTCATAACTGCTCTAGGAACAGTTCTCTACCTCCAGTGTGCACAGTCTTAGCTCATATCAGTCCACTTACCACTGAGACCTCCAGAAGAATCCAATCCCTCTCTGTAAATCTTCTGTCCTCTGTAGTAATTTTGTATCATGTGTGGAATAATATTCTTTCCCATTTGTTCTTCCCAATCAGAAAATGCCCTGCGAAATGAAGACGTAGTCTTTGCTGTACTTTTAGTTGGTCTTGCTGCACATATTTTTCTTGTATGTGTAAACACTCTTAATATTGGTATTGTGGGGAAAGGAGAGACACAAATAGCCCTTTATGTTTAGAGGGCTATTTTTCTTTATTTTTTCTGTCATGATTTGTTTTGGTGTCATGGGTCAGGATGCACAATTCTCTCTGTCTGCTCTGACCTGTTAGGTCAATATTTATATACAGCTGATATAGATACATACGTCTTGGCTATGTTTTATTCTTTCCCAACCAAGCCTTGATTTGCCTGGTCCCACCCTTCTCATTTCTGTGAATAAATAATCTCAGGAATTTTTGTTGCATAAACTTTTGTCAGATCAACTGATCTCAGAGATCACCTCTTTTCACCATATTCAGTGAGTTTGTGTCTGTGGTTTTGGTCAGCTTTGAATTTTCAGGCAGTTGGAGTTGATCATCACTGCAGGTCCCTTCCAACTGAGATATTCTATCCTACCCTTTCCCCTCTCGGTTGTAGTACTTTGGCTTTATTTGTGATCTTTTTCACTGCTTTTCACTGTGATGCATCTTTTTCAGACTATATTGTCTAGATGGAAAAGTAAGATTTCAATAGTTTTACAATAAAAAAATTTGGTTTCATTCATCTGAAAATTTTGTTTATGTATTCCTCTTTGCAAACCAATGTAAGAGGTTAGGCTTTAGTGTGATTACAGCAGACTTAAGGTCTTCATCAATTTCAGTGGCAGTTCACCTGTGAGACCCTGATGCCAAACAAATATGAGGAATATGGGTCCTAGTTTCTCTGTCTGCAGTACCTGCTCCTGAGTTATTCCTTAATTTGTGTGTGGAGAGAATTTATAACTGATTTTAAAAACCTTGTTTAATTTTTCATGCACTTTAGGATCTTGACAGTGCTATAATAAAGAGGCAGAGTTTAGAGATGGAGATCAGAAACCTCCAAGAGAGCCTGGCTGTTAACCAGAGAGCTTTGGACACCTCAAAGCAGGAGCTGCACAATCTGAAGAAATCTTCCAGTGAGTTAGATGCAAGCTTGAAGAGTAGCAGAGAAGAGGCCAGGACTGCTCAGAGATCTTTAGAGGCTTTTAAAGAAGAAATTGCTACCCTGCTCAGCTGTGGATCTGCAATAGTTAAACCTTCTGAGAAGGCCATTTTGGAGAGGATCCAAGAAATAAATTGCAAAGAGGAGAATAAAGAAATAGTAAGTCAGCAACTACTGCACTTGCCCAATGTATGTATTTATTCTCTTTGGGTTCTGTTTCATTTTATTCATCTGGTAGAGTGTTGGTTCCTTCTGTTTAGGTTTTGGAATTGCAGAAACCTTTAATTTGTTGTCTATTGATTTAAGGTAATAGGGGAAAAGCATCTATGTTTTGCTAAGCAGGAAGAGTTCAGAAATTAAATTAATAATAGATGGTGTTAAGAAGAAAAGACTAGGAATGGTCTTTCACTTATGACATTGAAATTTGGTTTCTGTGCCAGCAGACATCAAAGGTGGCTGTTTGGTTGCCATGATTTAGTAAAACCTGTGAACATGTATGGATTTGCTGCTATAATGGTGACTTCAAGAACTTACTTCTTCCTCAAAGCAGATATAATTGATGAGTTACCACAGGCAACTTCTTTCCCTCCAGTCCTCAAAACCTGCACCTAAAAATAAAGATGTGTTTTTACATTTACAGCTAAACATTATTCAGCATCCAAAGGTAAAAGGAAGGCTCTGGCTTGAGGCATTTGGGCTGGTAGTTTGCAAAGGTGTGTTTGTATGTACAGATAGAGAAGGGTCAGCCCAGGAGGCAGGTGAATCAGAATGCAGCCTGACACTGCACTGAAGTTTCTCACTTGCTTGCTTACAGTTTATTAATTTTGTCAGTGAGGACTATTTATATAATTGAAAGTCACATACTAAATCCAAAGCTGCTTTCAGTGAGCCACTGAAAACCAGCTCTAATATTCTTGCCAGATTTTGAAATTCTAGCATCTCCTGCTGATGTGATAGTTTTTAATGACAGCAAATGGTTTTGTATTCTGTCCAAGGCTGGAAATAGTTCTTGAAAATATCCTGTGCATTTTGGTGAAGTACTTAAAAAAACAAACAAACAAAAGCCTATGCCATTGGCCTTGTTGCCTACCTAGACACATTGTTGGCTCAGTTTCAGCCAGCTGTTCACCAGCACCCACACATCCTTTTCCACTATGCAGCTTCCCAGCCACTCTGCCCAGCCTGCAGCAATGTTGTGACCCAAGGGCAGGACCTGGCACTTGGAACTGGCACTTTGTCTTGTTGAACTTCATACATTGGCATCAGCCCATTGATCCAGCCTGCCCAGATCCCTCTGCAGAGCCTTCCTACCCTCCTGCAGATCCACACTCAGACCCTGTTTTGCGTCACATGTAAAATGGTTGTAATCTGAAATTATCCAGTAGCCACATTAAAAAAAAGCAGGAGGGGGGTTTTTATTTTGCAGGCTGACTGATTAAGCTGACTGAGTCATAAGAATGAAAAGTTATAGAGGTCAGAACTGCAGGATGAAAAATGCAGCCTTGTAAGATGATGGATTAGGCACAGGTGGGTAACAAGGCTGCAGCGTTGTTTTAGGAAATGCCTACCTTGTGGGTTGTCCTTAAGCCAAGGATAATAGTTACACCAGGATGCCTCAGGATAATAAAATGACAGCTTCTGCTCTGCTTCTGTGGTACAGCCCTTCACTTTCTCATGTTTATGGATCTTTGAAGCCTCTGAAACCCCCTCTGCAGCCTGATAAAGGGGCTCTAGGTTCCCTGGCAGCAGCACATCTGGGGGGGGGACCACTTACTGAAATTCCTGTTCCTACTGGGTGATGTGAAATGCAAAACAGCATAAAATATGTTTGCGGGTTCTTGCAGATTTATTATTGTTTAGTGTTGTCTACTGCATGAGCATCAGTAATTTCTCAGTGTTTTTAGGCAAATTGGGGGCAAACTGTTTGTATTTAATTGCAGTTTGAGTTGGAAGCCTTTCAGTGCCATTAAAATGAATGACAGCTCCATGTACTCACTGTTAATTTTATTAACAGGAACCAACAAGACGCTTAAAATTAAGAGGCTGCTTGGAGATGAGTGTGTGAACACTGACTTTCAAATGCACTATGGTTAGCTATGTAACCAAATGACAGTAAGAAGAATACAGAGGGAAACAAGCAATTTGATGTATAGGAGTGCCTTTCAGTATTTGGCAGTAGCATAACCAGATACTTTAAAGCATTTAATTTATACATAGTTTACAACTTAATATCCATCACACTATATGCAGGTGTTGTAAGGTTAAGAGTGAAGAATTAGAAATTTTTTTCAGAATTATTCTAGTTGCTTGTTTTGAGATTTTATCCTTTTATCCTTGGGCTCTGGCTAGATTACAGAAATTATTATTGCTAATATTTTTTAAAGCACTATCTCTTGAACACTGCTTAACAGTTACCAGTTGGGAAACACTCCTCTGAGGCTTAATTATCCCTATCCACATTCTCCCCTACATGCTGCATGTATTTTCTAAGTAATTTATATGCTTTTTCTAGTCAACTCCTCAATAGAATAGTGATTTCTTTGGCTTATTTCAAGGTATGATAGCGGACTGTCCAGGTATTGCTGCTGTGTCCACATCTTTGGAAATTTTCTGTCTGAATTACTTTGTATTGATTTTTTAATACAAAGTAATTGTATTTGACTCATCTTATTTATAGAATGTGCTGCTCATTTCTGGGTGTCTCCACTTCTGCAATTTTTTGCTGGTGGTTACAGATTTTTCTTTTTGACTTTTTAAATGCGTATATTTTAAAGATCAATATTTTGCCCTATTTTTAATAATTTATTGATTTATCTTTCATATCTTTCTAGCATTTCCCACCTAACCCCATATGCTTTGTTGGTTTGCTTACTCCCTAGATGGTATCTCAGCTTGAAACACAATTAGCTAAATTGACTAAAGCTTTGGAAAATCAGACCAGATTGTACCATGAAGCCCTGGAGAGGAGCAGGAAAGCTGAAAAATGTTCTGAGAATTTCCACGATCAACTGAAGCACTTGGAAGAGGAATTATTAACTGGAAACCTGATGCAAGATGGTTTGAAGCTTGAGAAACAAAAAGTAGTTGCACACATTATTTACTTTTGAATGGAAGTCACTAAAGGCAGAGACACAGCTCATTGTATTGCTTTGGTCTACTGGAGCACTGCAAGTAATGTGAAATAGCAAAGTCAGACATGATGTAGGGAGCAATAATACCTTTTCTTTGACCAACAATTGGAAGATGTAGCTAAGCTTTTGAGTCCCAAGTCCATTACTGTGAAACAAAATGAACAAAAAACCCAACCCCCACCCAAAAAAAATACCAAGTAAAAAAAAAACCCAAAACCAAACTACACCCCAAAACCAGCTTAAAAGAAGTCCCTGTCAATACCTCATCAGAAGTCCTTCAATTATTCTCTGATCTCAACATTTCTGTCATCTCTATGTCTTTCTCTAAAACATTATCTGGTCTGCAGTCTCTCAAGGTCTTGTCTTTAGTCTTTGATTCTTTTATATTATTAGACAATCATAACTACTAAGTTTTTTTTTGTCTAATTGTATGAATGAGCACACTGTTATCCTAGAACTCATTCACATACTAAATAGTTTGAAAAATGACATAGTACCTGGAAAGCCAAACACTACAGCTACGAAAAGCAAAGCTGTAGCATGTTTCCAGGCCAGGATTAATGCTTAGAGGAATCAACAGTTTTATGCTATTTGTTTTGCCTTAGACTATGATAAAATAACTTTTTTGAATGAGGTATCCATCACATTGGGAGAAAACCAGAAAAAGGAGCTGTTCTTTCTGCTCTGCTTCCTCTGTGAATAACATGTGGGCCTAGATTCTTAAATTATTCTCTACATTTTGCTGCAATGAAGAGACCTTTTTTGTGATTTTTTTTTCTGCCAATGAATAACTGCAGTGCTTTCCTCTTCTGCTGCTGTTTTTAATTTTTTGAATCAGAAATATCATGAAACAAAAAGATATTCTTGCTAATGAACAAATGGTGAAACTGGTTTATTGTTTTTTTCCCCTTTTTATTTATTTTGTTGATTCTTTGCAAATATAATGGTTTGCACCAGAAATAAGAGGAAACAAAGTGAAACAGTTCCTAGTAAGAAGGAGGGTTTTGGATTTTGCAAGAGAAGCTAATTGAGAGCAAGAGACTAAAGCAATTTTTAAAGAGCTGGTAGGGCAGGACAAAAGAAGGAAAAACTGGATTGAATACTATTTGATATCTGTATGTGTTCACATCAGTAAACCAGATGGAGATGCAATTAAAATAACCTTAAAAGCAATTTGTAAACCAGTAATTTACCTCAAACCTTGCTGTTCCAAAGAAGGGCTGAAGGCTGACTGTGTTAACATTCCTGCATCTCCTCAGACTACATTGTATGTCATTCATGGCATCCCTGGTGCCAGTTCCCTCTGTTTGATAGCTCACAGCACGGGGCAGTCCCAGCCCTTGCTGTATTAATTAGGACATAGCTGCCCATTCTGACTTCTCCTTGCCAATGCACAGCTGTGTAAAACGACAGAGCTCCAGACAGGAGCTGGAGTCAGAAGCAGGGACCTACCTATTGCTGCAGAGAAGCAAACCCCATTTTTTCATGCTAAGAAGATAAATACAGTAGATCTAGGGATTTATGGACAAAGTAAGTGTTGACTAAAAAAAGGACATATGGAGAATTTGCAGTTGTGTCAGGAATGTGCCCAATTACACCCTTTCAGTACATTATTTCTTGTAGTGTACTTTTACATATTGTTGGCTGCTGCTATAGTGGAGATTGTTTTTAAATTGTACTTCTTCATGACTTTTAATGAAATTTTATTATTCTTCTGCCCACTTTCCCACATCTTAGTATCTGAAATTTCTGGAGCAACTTAATGAGAAGATGAAGCTGGACAGTCTAGCAGCAGAGGTTGGATTTGATATGGCTATGGATGTGATTCTGGCCCGGGTAGAGCAGTTGGTGAAACTGGAAGGGGATGCGGTGGTTGAGAACAAGACTGTGGCATACAGCCTCAGAAGGAAGGTATGCAAAAAAGACATACCATTCAAAAATAAACATATGGCTGTGTTTCTGTAGTGGCTTGCTAGAGGCAGCAGACTGGATATGTGCAAAGAATTTCAAAGATAACCATGACATAAAAAGAAGATAGTGAATGTTTGCAAACTGCAAAAAGACTGCATATTGAAATAACTAAACGCACCAGTCAGTTGAACACGATACTGCTTTTCACAACTTCTTAAGAAAAAACAATGAAGTTATGGGTGTTTATATCTGTATATTTGTGTACTTTTTAATACACATTTATAATTCTGTAAACAACTGCCAGTAATATTTAAATCTAAAGGGATCTGCCAAGGAGGGAGGCACATTACACAAACTTCTCTAGAAACTAGTAGGGTTTTAGTTGTACTTCACCAAGAATTGCAATGTTTCCAACAAGAACTGTTCCTTCATTCAGTTTTCCTCCAGGAACAAGTCTGTTCAAATTTGGTCAAACAACCCTCTGTCATCCTGTTATGACATAGGGAAATCTTTTGGGTTTAGACTTGTCAGACTGGTATAGAGCTGGGAATTTGGTCTGTGTGAGGTTTAAGACAACAGAGAAGCACAATGAATTGGTAATACAAGGAGTATCAAGTTAGGGTATATATGCTGATACTTCTTCACAAAGTTTTCAAGAGAGGAAAAGGAGTTCAGGTTATAAATGCGACATGAGGATTAAATTTGTGATTATATAGTACATATTTCACATTTATTTTTTCAAATGTCCCTGTGTTTGGAAATCAAGTTGAAGGCTCAGAAAGAAAAACTTGAAAACAAAGAGCTGCACATGAACCTTCTGCGGCAGAAAATAACTCAGCTGGAAGAAGAGAGGCAAGTAAGGGCTGCCTTAGCTGTGGAAAGGGATGAGGCCAATCTTGCTGTCAAAAAGTTACATAAGATGATAGAGAGGCTACAGAAGCAGCTTGATCTGGCAAGGGAAACAAATACTGATCTCAAAGCCAAGCTGTCTGAAACCAGTGAACTTAAGGTGAGTTAAAAGATTAAATTTGTACTACTATCAATTTTTCTATTTCACTTGGATACAGCTGGACTTAATTTAAAATAAATGTGTTCATGGAGAACTGCTCAAATCTAGGTGGCAAAAACAAATATAATACTACAATATTTTGAGTATTTTTCAATTTGTCTTGATATACTAAGTAGCATCTGCAAAGCACAATGTAAATTTTTGGGCTATTTTTACCAGCAAAATATTTGACAAGTCTTTTTAGTACTCTTTTTCCAGGGAAGAGAGTGAACCTTCACTGTGGATTTTCTTTTCTGTCCAGATACCTCTTTTCACAAAACCTGTGGAGAATTAATTCCTGTCTTTGAAGGAAAAATCTTTTTGTTAATTGTGTTGAAATAGGTCTGTCTCCTTAAATAACGTTTTAGTTCACATGTACATGTGATGATTCAATGAAGTACCCAAAAGAAACCACACTAAAGTGCTCCTGATATTTTTATTGTTTGCTCAAGTTAGAATAAAAAGTATGACAAATTTAATGCTTCCTTTTCTTATTGCAGATCAAAACTTTGGAGCAGAACAGAACGATAGAGGAACTCAGTAAGTCTCAAGAGAAATTGGAAAGAATGAAAGAAAAAGCTGAGAAACAACTTAGATCTGCCAAATCAGAACTACTTTTAAAGGAGCGTAAAGCTACTGAAGATAAAGAAAAAAACAAAAATATGTTAGAAGCAATTACTAGTGAGATGAAAGTCCTTAAAACAACCCTTGCAGAACTAGCAAAAAGAGAGAGACAGGTAAGTGTACAGGTATTTGACAAGTGCTAGGTGTCCCTTAGAGTGTAGGAAAATATTATAGGTGGAGCAGCTATCCAGCTGTGCTTTAAACTGTTCCAAACATTATCAAACAAGGACATTTCAGCTCACACTTGTGAGCAACACTAACAATTGTGATTGCAAAGATATTCTGCAAGTTAAGTTTTGCAAGAGAATAATAAATACAGGCATTATTTTCTTTGCTCATCACAAAATATTACATTAACTTTTAGAGAAGTGTTAAACTGCTGTAAAATCTCTCTTAAGGTATGTCTTTTTCCAAATATCTTAGGTTTGAAACTTACCAACTTCTCATCTGTTTCCTTCTGTTTCTCACACATCCATCTCTTGCACTTTCTCCTTGCCAGTTGTAAGAGGTTCAACAAGACTAAGTGATAGGATGAAAGGAAGCAGCCTCAAGCTGTGTGGGGTGGGAGGAAGTTTAGACTGGATATTAGACAAAATTTATTCACTGAAAGCGTAGTCAGGCACTGGAACAAGCTGCCCAGGACTGAGTCACCATCCTAAAGGTGTTTAAAAGACACCTAGACATGGTTTAGTGATGGACTTGGCAATGCAGCTTAGGAGTTGGATTTGATAGTCTTAAAGGCCCTTTCCAACCTAAATGATGCAAGAAGCTGTGTTACTGTGTATAGGCCACAAATTCAAAGAATGTTGGAGAATACAAGAAACATCCCTCTCTCCCTAAAACTTTATTAGATTTCCCAGCTAAAAATTTTATGGCACGTGTTGGCCTTAACAATTACTCTGGATGAAACTTAAGAATGCTATTTCAGAAAATTAGTCTAGAAAAATATTTTTTTATTTATGTGGAGAGACAACTAATAACCTGGGAATCTTTTTTTTTTTTCCCTGGAAGTCTTTGATGATGCTTTGTTTTATAACAAAGGTTAGAAATTTGAAAGGAAGATTTAATTTCTTCATACATCTCATGAGGAAACAAAGCATCTGGCACAGGGAAGAAGATATTAATTATATGCAGGAAAATATTCCATGGAGTCAAACATTGAGTATTTTGCTAAAAGCATAGATACAAATGTTGACTTTTTACCGTCTGAGTCCATGGGGTTTCAAACCATTTGAATATTGTTGGAATATTCTTTGGACTTTTCTTTTTGCTCTCTTTCTGTTGGAATAAGATCCCTTCTACTTTCTTGTAGTTACAGTGTGAAAATAAAATATAGTGTCTGCTTTTTACTTCCTCAAATCCCAATATCTTGGGTTAATGCTCTAAGTTGCATTAATTTCCTGTTTTTTACTTCTAATAATTTTTTACTCACTGAATGGAAGGTGTAAAGAAAATTTAGCAGGATTGTTGTTATCTGCACCATACCTTTGTGTTTGAGTCTTTAGTGATGTTTATCCTTTCTTATTTGTCTCCTTCATCCAAAGGCCGGATCTTTGCAGAGAGCTGCCTTGATCTTTCAATGTAAAAAGTCTGTATGGAAACAAATCCCAGCTTTGCTGCCTCCTTATCCTGTCTGTCATCCAGATGTTTTAAAAAAAGTCTTTAGCTTCTGCTAAATACTACTTGCCTAGCACACTGCCAGATCCCTGCATCAGTGACCTCCTGAAATAGTGTAGAATGTAATATATGGGAACTTTGGGGTTTTGGTGTAATGTTGTTCCAACATTTTATCCAAGATATCTCACTGCCTTGGTAATACAGATAGCTGGGACTGAATTCTCAAATCAGTTGTATTGGAACGGCCCCTAAAGATGATCTAGTTCCAACACACCTCCCACGGGTAGGGAAACCCCCCACTAGACCAGACTGTGCAAAACCCCATTCACCCTGAACACTTGAACCTTGAACACTTCCAGGGATGGGACAGCACAAGTTCCCTGAGCAAAGCTGTTCCTGTGTCTCACTACCCTCCCAGTAAAGAACTTCTTCTTAACATCTAATCTGAATGTCTCCTCTTTTAGTTTAAAATCCTTCTCCCTTTTCCTATCCCTATATGCTTGTGTAAGGTGTTGCTCTCTCTCTCTCTCTCTTTTTTTTTTATTTTTGTAAACCCCCTTTAAGTCCTGGAAGGCTGTTGAAAGGTCTCCCTGGAGCCTTCTCTTCTCCAGGCTGAACAACCCCAGCTCTCTCAGCCTGACTTCATAGAAGGAGAGTTCTTCAGCCCTCTGATCATCTCTGTAGCTCTCCCTGGGAACTGTTCTAACAGGTCCATGTCAGACCTCAGCTCTGTTCTGTATTGATTTCCATATTTGTGTTTCTGAATCGATGGCAGCTCCTCAGGGTTTGAAACAAACCAACTGCCTTTGGCAAAGTCTTGGAAACTGAGACCTGGTTTTCAGGAAAGCAAACCCCTTTCCTCACAGACTTAACTGCTTCAGAATTCTGCACAGTGTTCTTGGGGTTGGAGATATTTCAGGACTGTCTATCTTCTCCCTATCCTTAGCCCTTGGTATGATTGGTGGAGTGAGGATGCTGTCACATCAGAACATGAGTCCAGTTTCTCAATGGTTCTGATGATTTTGTGGCATTTTGGGTCTCTTTCATGCTTGGAAATGGGGATCTTGGCATTCAAATAGAAAGCAGGAAAAGCATATTTCCTCAAATAGTAACATTTTCCTCTTTTATATGTTGATGATAAGGAGTATTAAGGCATTTGTCATTTTGGCTGTGTAATTTATCGTCTCTTCAAGAGGTCTTGAAGTTTGACTGATAATGATACATATCCTGAGTTGAGAAGAGTAAATCAGCGGTGATGACAGCTACTTGTGGATGTCTATCCATTTGGAACTTCAGAGAGAAAGCTGGTGTCTTTAATTAATTACTTTACCAAATACTATTCCTATGACATTTTCAGCAGCTATGCACAGAAGAAAAACAAGCATTTTCTTAATCTGCGTCTTAAATTTGGGCAGTATCCTGATTCAAATCAAAGTCAGACTGCAGGATGTGCCAACAACTTCACCTTTCTTCTAACTTCCTCCTTTCTTTTTTCTCAAGAAAGTGCAGGGTAGAGGGGAGAGGTGGCAGATGGTGGTCAAGGACAAGCAACAACCTCTGCTCTGGGAAGTGCCCACCAGAGTTTCCATTTTGTATAATTTTTGATCATCTGGATCAAGTAAAAGTGTGCTTTCCTCAGTTTTTGGAGTTGAGTCAGCAGGGAAGATATGCTTGTGAAAGATACTGAAGAAACACTTGAAAACTGTTTTGTGTTTGAGATACTTGACATCTCAGCTGTTTGTGTTTTGTGATTTGATGTATATCCCAAAGGGCTGTTTCTGTTCTTTTCTGCTCTCTGTATTGAGCAACAGCTGAAATGCCTATATTAGCACTGACAACACAAGTGCTTGTGTTTGTATGTATGGCCATATGTGCATGCTGTCCCTGACATCTCCCTAGCTCCCTATTTGATTTATTCCTTTCTGTTTGCTCTCGCAGCTGGCAGATTTCCGAGAGGTGGTCTCGCGGATGCTGGGCCTTGACATTGCCAGCCTTGCTCTTCCTGACTATGAAATCATTTCACGCCTTGAAGGGCTGATTCACTCCCATCAGCACCTCTTCTTCCCCTGTGTCTGCCTCAAAGACATGGCAAGGACCCCAGAGGAGCAGCAAAGAAACATCCAGCTTCTTCACTGAACGGAGATGGAACCAAGTAAAATTTTCTGTTTGCTTCCTTACCTGCTGGACCTCCACAAGAAACAGATCCCTATTTCTGCTCCCTATTCTAGACAACCATCTAGGGCTGATTTTTTAGAACTTCAACAGAGAGACTGTTTGGAATGGGTAGAGTCAAGCCAGCAGCCTGGAGATGGCAAACAGAAAATCCTGGGTAGCTTAATACTTCAGTTATGAAAATGGTAGGCAACACATCAGCAATGCTCTCAAGTTTCAGTGCAGAGGCAGTGAAGTGATGGGTCACCCCAGGTCAGCCCACAGTTTTGAGAAGTTACTGCTTCAGTGGCATTCCTTGTGTTTTACCTCTAGGTGACAAGGATGAAATCAAGTAGGGGTTGTTCTTCTGCTGTTCTTCTTGCCACCTGGGACATCTCTGCATTTTTACACATAAGGGCTTCAACACAATTGTCTGCAAGTTAGAGGATTATTTCAATTTTGGAACAAGATGGGTTTTTTTTTTTTCTGTTGGCTTCTTTTGTCTGCTTGTATGGCAAAACAAAAAAAATCATTTTTGCAGCAAAGGCTTTCTCACAGGGTCCTGTCATTTGCCTCATATAAATATATTTGGTAAAATTGAGTGTTGGCCTTGGTCATGATGTCTTGAAAAGTTTGCTTCCAGCTGCTGTATTCCTTGGGCAATTAATCCGCATGGCAATTCTTCTGAGTTAATGAAAAATTATTTTAGAATTCTTGTTCACTACAGAAAATAGCTGAGTGTTTATTTTCAGAGAAGTGATGATGAGGTGTACAGAACTACCTCTTAATCATAAAAAACGCTTTCTGAGTGTTGCTAAAATTCATGTTTTTAAAAAAGAAATATGGACAATAAATCTGTTTTAATAGCACATTCAAACTTGATTC